>NC_090403.1:19554282-19861227 GCF_036365525.1 Heterodontus francisci
GATAAGTTGTCCGTACAGCACTGAATGGGCTACTATTAATTTCTGATAAGCTGTCCGCTGAAGCTCTAAAGTTTATTAGTAGTACATGATTGATTAATTATTTCACCTTAAATGTCCCCATATTATTCTGTTCTCGAAAATTCTGTTCTCACAACCACCTTAAATGTTCACTCCCTCCAGCACCGGCACATAGTGGCAGCAGCGTGTACCATCAAAAAGATGCACTGCAGCAACTCACCAAGCCTCCTTCAACAGCACCTACCAAACTTGAGACCTCTACCACTTAGTAGGACAGGGGCAGCAGATGCATGGGAACACCACCACCTGCAAGTTCCCCTCCAAGCCACACACCATCCTGACTTGGAACTATATCACCGTTCCTTCACTGTTGCTGAGTCAAAATCCTGGAACTCCCTTCCTAACACCACAGGAACTGCAGCGGTTCAAGAAGGCAACTCACCTCCACCTTCTCAAGGGCAATTAGGGATGGGCAACAAATCTGGCCTGACCAGTGACGCCCACCTCCCAGGAACAGAAAAAAACATCTTCCAACTCAGCATTAGCAACTGAGCCACAGCTGGCTGGGTGGATGGATGGATGGTTGCCTCTTCCATTAGTTGCTTTCTGTTTAATTCTAGCTTGCTTTCTAATTTCCATGTTCTAATGCTTGTTTCTCTGCTCGATTGATAGCTTTTTTTGTTAGTTGGCTCTTTGGTACTTTCTGTCTGTTTCTGTTCAAGCTTATTTGCATTTTAATTTACCTTTTTGTTGGTTTCTTTTGTTTGCTGGATTCTTATTCTTTTGTTTGTTCATCTTAGTGGTTCTCTGCTGGTCTAATTGGCGACATTGTTGGCTGGTGACACATTCCTTTGTGTGGTTGTTTGTACGTTTGCCTTTTGATTTTATCCCTCCTGAGACTTATCTCATGGAGTGAGATGAATATATTGCAAGAAGTTTGTAATAAGGGAGGTTTTAATTGCCTGGTTCCACTGAGCTTCTTGTTTCTACCAAACATCTTCATTTTTTATTTAAGCAATCACATTTCAACTAGAGTAGCCATGTAAAATCAGATCATAGAATTCACTCAACACCATCATTCAGGTCCCCTGTTCAGCACCTTCAATTACTAACGTAATCTCTTTCCTGCACTAATCTATATCCCTCCACTCCCTACTGAGTCTGACGTGCAGTCGAGCACTCATCCTCTGTGCTAATTGGCTGCCCATTCCCAAAGTTAGCAACCCCTGGGTGCTAACCTTCTGTGAGTGGAACAGATGCATTTCATTAAAAATTTAGCGAGATGGAAAAAAATGATTTTGGCATTCCGCAAGCACACCTGTGTGTTCAGCGACAACTCCAAAAGCAAGTGGACTTGGCAAAGTCCTGAGACTAAGGGGACAACAATGACCCCACAATATACTGAAAACAGTCTCAATTCATCTCTTCAGTTGGTAGAGTCAGTTTGATGTACTTTATTTTATCCAAGTGTTGTTTTCATAGTTCAGCCTAACTGTATAATGAGATATTGAGGCAGGTAGAAAGAACTAATGCAATTTTTTTTTCTTTTATTTATAATCGGAGCAAATTTTCACCTTAGCAAATGGCAGCCTCGCCTCCCAGTGAGCAAATAATAAAATCCAGGCACAAAAGACATTTTCATCTGCATCTTCAGCGATGTGTTAAAAAACATAAATTTAATACCCACTATCACTGCTAAATAAATAGCTTAGCAAAATGAGTAATGAGTTTTGAATAAATTTAATATATCACAGTAGGATGAATGTTTAACTCTGAAACTGCGGGCAGAGTCACAGGGCTATTGGGCTTTCTGAATCAACAATTTTATCTTATGTTCTCAGCCCACACAGTGTAAAACTGAAGTTAGCAATACTACAATTCAGGAATGGAAGTGACAGGAGTAACTTTATTGCAATATTATTAGTTGCACACTACAAGCACCAATGACAAAATACTGAGTCCTCTATTTCAGTGTCCGCCTCGGCTCAGTTGGGAGCACTTTCACCTCAGGTTGCAGGATCAAGTCCCACTCGAGAAATTTGAGCGCATAATCAAGGCCAACACTCCAATGTAGCACTGAGAGAGTACTGCATTATTAGAGATGCTGTCTTTTGCGTGAAACATTAAAGTAAGTCCCTGTCTGTCCTCTCAAGTGGTCGGAAAAAATCCTGTGGCACTATTTCAAAGAAGAATAGTGTCCCAGACAATATTTATCCCTCAACCAACAACACTAAAAGAGATTATCTGGTCAATATCCCACTGTTGTTTGTGGGATCTTACTGCAAGCAAATAGGCTGATGTGTTTCCCACACTACATAGTGACTACACTTCAAAAGTACTTCATTGGCTTTTTAACACACTGAGGTCATGAAGGGCACTACCTAAATGCAAATCGTTCTTAGTAGTAGTCCAATAAGCATAACCACTACACTACCTTGATGTGTAAAGATTGACATAGTTTCACGAATGAAGAATGTCAGAAACTTCAGGCCTACCACCTTCTCACTGCCTGACCAGCATTTCCCTGCCTGCTAACCCTGCCAGGACCGGCACTGCCTGCTCCTTCCCCACCTGCACTATACAAATAGCAACAGAGGGGGTTAGTCCTGGTGGATTTTACAGCTTTCTGTAATGGTTATCATCGTTCCCCAGGCCTGCCATGCAGAAGGTGGTAGGGACCCCCCTAGAAACTGTAGTAAATGCCTCTGCCAGGCCCTTTCCCTTCACACAGCCCCAGAGACTTACTTGCTGAAAGCTCCAATCTCAGTCAAGGTCCTCAGTCTTCATTCTGATCTTCTGAGCTGCAACTTTGAGAGTCCTCTTCAGGCCCTCTGGTGCTGCAGTGGCATCTCCAAGACAGGTCTGACAGGTTGAATGGCCTCTTTCCGTGCTGGAACATTCTATGATTCCTTTGACAATGATTAAAGAATGCAATCTAGGGTGCTAAGGTTGTGACAGATGCCTCAGACAAAATGCTGCTCTCCATTCTGAACTGATCTGAACGGTGAATGTTCAAGCTGACATCAAAATGTTAACTGATCCTTCATATTATAGATACCCCGGGGTTTAATCAACTGACAGCCATTCTGAGATTGCACGGTTTCAAACTGATGTTAAAAGAATCTACTTGAAAAACTGTGACCTGCGGGGGTACAGACCTAATGTAGGAAGATGGGATCAGGCTGGATAGCTCTTCATTGGCCACACAGACATTATGGACTAATTGGCCTCCTTCTGTGTTGTAAATATTCTACGTTTTCTATGACTAAAATAATCAAACAACATTACTAATTGCCCACTACGAAACTCTGGCACATACAACATCAGTACTGAGTCACAGGGAATGAGTTGGACGCTGACACTGGATCCCAAATAATCCACTGAATTCCTGCTTTCAGCCAAATCTAAAACCACATAAGAAACTCAGGGAATAACAGACACAAAGCAACTAATTTATACAAAGAATTTCTTCTGAGCAATAACAAAGATTTATTAACCAATCTCACGGTAATCTCCTTGATACCAGCTGTACACTCCCTGATACCCCGCTTTAAACTTTTTGATACCCCATTGCACTCTCCCTGACACCCCTCACTACACTCCCTGATACCCCACACAACTCACACTGATACCCCTCACTACACCCTGATACCCTCCCTACACTCTGACCCCTCACTACACTCTGATACCCCACTGCACCCTCCCTGATACCCCTTCCTACACTTGATACCCCTCACTACACTCCCTGATACCCCTCACTACACTCCCTGATAACCCTCACTACACTCTCTGATACTCCAATGTACACTCCTTGATATCTTCATTAGTTCCTTTTTGATTTGTTGGAGCAAAATTGAATCATAAATTTTAAAAGGAAATTTGATAAATGTTTATGTTGTGTTTTTTAATGAATATGGAGAACATGATGGGAAATTAAACTGTGGGTAGCAGTGGCCAGCTCAGATGTTGGGGCAGTAAGGGTTGAAGAAGGAGGGCCTGAGGCAGACACTCGCAGTAGGCCCAAGGTGTTGGCCTAGTCACTGGTCAGACTGAATGTACAAAGTGTGGTTCCCAGATTCTGAAGCTGACAATTCTGAGAGTGAAATCATTGATCACGGGGTCACCTGACCAGGACCGGGACACTCTGCCCAGGAATGAGTTTCATCTCTCCTCGCCATTTTACCAGCTATTTTTTGCTTGTTCTTATTATTGAAAATGGCCTTAATTCACTGTTTGTGTTATACAAGCTACGTCAGTGGGCAGCATCCTGGTTCCAGTAAATATGTGTGGGGAGATGAGGAAAGAGACAGACCTTTTATTTTAATGAAAACATTGGCCCAGATTTTGCAGTCCCAATTGTGGCAAATGCCAAGATGTTCACCAGTATTGAGGGCCGCAGCAATATCACAATGTCCGGCGATCGCACTTGCTCCGAAATCTGGAATTTCAGTTTCACCTTATTGGGCTCAGGAGGAGCACATGCTAATGATCCTGCAGGGCCACTTTGTAAAGTGGCAGGGCCTGTCATTCAACAATTTGGGCTGGATGTCCAGAAGTTATACTCATTTTCACAGATTTTTTTAATACTTTTTTTTATTCGTTTTGTGGGATGTAGGCATCACTGGATAGGGCAGTATTTATTGCCCATCCCTAATTGCCCTTAATTAAGTTGCTTGCTAGGCAATCTCAGAGAGTATTTAAGAGTCATCCACATTGCTATTGGTCTGGAGTCACAGATTTCCTTCCCTAAAGGGGCATTAGTGACAATTTACAGCATTTACAACAATCGACAACGGTTTCACTAGACTATATTTTTTAATTCCAGATTTATTAACTGAATTTAAATTCCACCCTCTGCCATGGTGGGATTCAAGCCCATGCCCCCAGAGACTCTAGTCCTAGTCTGGTGACAATACCACTACACCACCATCTCCCCTCAGGAACAGAGTCTGCTCAGGAGTGCAGCCACCATTAGGAAGGCACCAGCCGCAGGAATGTTGAGGAATTTGACAAATTTGATGGTCTTGTTGGATCTCTCTTTTGCACATCAACAGTTCACTGCAATTTGCCACAAAAATATCACTTCTTAAAATCTTGAGATTCGGTGTTGCAACATGTTGCAATCCGGTTGAAAAAGATGTTATTCCATTTTTACTTTGTAAATATACATATAGATACACTTTGTAGATACTCTAGAAATAAAATTAAAGAACAAATTCAGTAGGAACCAATTTTACCAGATTTATGGCGCAGTCATTTTTGCACGAGTGAAGAAAAACATTTTACAGGTGAGGTGAGAGTGACTGCCCTTGACATCAAGGCAGCATTTGACCGAATATGGCGTCAAGGAGCCCTAGCAAAACTGAGGCCAATGGGAATCAGGGGGAAAATGCTCCGCTGGTTGGAGTCATACCTAGCACAAAGGAAGATGGTTGTGGTTGTTGGAGGTCAGTCATCTGAGCTCCAGGATATCACTGCAGGAGTTCCTCAGGGTAATGCCCTAGGCCCAATCATCTTCAGCTGCTTCATCAATGACCTTCATTAAATCATAAGGTCAGAAATGGGGATGTTCGCTGATGTTTGCACAATCTCCAGCACCATTCGTGACTCCTCAGATACTGAAGCAGACCATGTAGAAATGCAGCAAGACCCGGACAATATCCAGGCTTGGGCTGATAAGTGGCAAGTAACATTCGCGCCACACAAGTGCCAGGCAATGACCATCTCCAACAAGAGAAAATCTAACCATCTCCTCTTGACATTCAACGGCATTACCATCGCTGAATCCCCCACTATCAACATCCTAGGGGCTACCATTGACCAGAAACTGAGCTGGAGTAGCCATATAAATACCATGGCTACAAGACAGGTCAGAGGCTTGGAATCCTGAGGCGAGTAACTCACCTCCTGACTCCCCAAAGCCTGTCCACCATCTACAAGGCACAAGTCAGGAGTGTGATGGAATACTCTCCACTTGCCTGGATGGGTGCAGCTCCAACAACACTCAAGAAGCTCGACACCATCCAGGACAAAGCAGCCCGCTTGATTGGCATCCCATCTACAAACATTCACTCCCTCCACGCACAGTGGCAGCAGTGTGCACCATCTACAAGATGCACTGCAGCAACGCACCAAGGCTCCTTCGACAGCACCTTCCAAACCCGCGACCTCTACCAACTAGAAGGACAAGGGCAGCAAATGCATGGGAACACCATCACCTGCAAGTTCCCCTCCAAGTCATACGCCATCCTGACTTGGAACTATATCGTCGTTCCTTCACTGTCGCTGGGTCAAAATCCTGGAACTCCCTTCCTAACAGCACTGTGGATGTACCTACCCCACATGGACTGCAGCGGTTCAAGAAGGCAGCTCACCTTCTCAAGGGCAATTAGGGATGAGCAATAAATGCTGGCCTGGCCAGCGACGCCCACATCCCATGAATGAATAAGAAAAAAGTCATATAGTCATCGAGTTGTATTCAGCAGTCATTAAAAAACAGTCATTATAAACTGAAGAAAATCATCCAGAGTGCCCCACCAGTGCTGAGGAGTGAGGCTTATAAAGAAGTCTAAAAGAAAGCATTTATCCTCAATTTGTCAGTGCGAGTGCAATGGCCTCAGGACTGGAGTGAAGTTTGGCTGAGTTTAGTACAAGATATGAAGCAAAGACAAAGAGACAAATACTGCAGCAGCTGAACATGAAGGCTTCTCCTTTTATTCTGTCTTACTTTCACTTTCTCTTTGCTAGCATATGTGGTCTACAGCAGCCTCTAGAGTACACAATGCACAATGCATTTGCAATTTCAAAACACTACAACAAGGGGCAGGGATAACCTTTGGAAAAATTAGCGCCATGAGAAGCAATGCCTGAAGCAGCGTGGTTGGTTTGCTCAGAGAGCGAGGCAGGCAAGTGAATATAGTTTATATTTTCCAAAGTGATGAATGCAAAGTTATCTTTAGAGAGCTTAAAATGTTTACTTTAAAGCATTTAAAGTTAATCAAGCACATTAACATTGAGTGTCACATGAAAATCCAGCAGTCTAATGTCATGCTAGGCCCCCAACTGCCAAGAATGAGGCATATCAATTTTGTCATGAATATTGATTTGTAACTGTTGTTGGAGTGAGTAAATGACTTGTTAAACAGATCAGCCATGGCTGGAAAAAAAATTTACATACTAACAGACATCGAAGGTGAGGAAGCGCATTTCAGGGCCTGCTAAGGAGGATACAATCCACAAGGGTCAGGACTGGTTAGACCAGTTGGCCCCGTGACTAACTGGCTGTTGCAGGGTTTTATTTTGAACTGGCCACAGAGAGTTTGAACTCAGAAAGATTTTTTGCTCCTGGACTGAGAAGATCTCTCCTGTCTTGCTCTCCATCTCTTTCTCACAAGACTCCACTTCCACTGAAGACGCATGAACCCCAAGAGAGAAAAGTCTCCTACATCGAGCAAGGTTTAAGAAGAATACTGGGCCCCAACAAAAAGATCTACCTACAATCAAGGATTCTGCAGTGAGCTTGAGGAACCATAACAAAAGCGCATCTTCAGTTATTGCCTCAAACTTTTCCACTTTATTTTTCTTCTGCTCTTTTCTGTCTCTATCTGCATGTGTGTATCGCATATGCATGCCAGCATGGGTGCATCATGTACCGGTAGGCATTAACCGAATTGGAGTTTAAGTTTAATAAATTTCAATCTTTCTCCTTTAAACCTAAGAAAACCTGTTTGTGTTGGCTTCTTTGCCTTATAATTGGAAAGTGGTGAACACGGATCCACCAAGGGGGAGTTAAAATCACGGTGTGTTTAAAATGAAAACCCTGTTACGGTAAGACCTGGTGAAGGCTGAAAGGGACCCCTAGACACTTTTCTCACTTGGTTGTAACACTACAAGCAAATTAACTTCAGAGACATTTCTGGATCTGTTTGAAAATGATTACCTCGGGGCTTATTATAGCTGAAGCTGTATTTACTTCTGTATCGTTTAGTAAAATCTGGCTCTCTGAGACACAGAATCCGAACAAGGCAAAAAAAAGGCAAAAAATTATGGATTGAAATTGCATTCTTTGATGTCAGATCTTTATATCTTTTCTTGATGGCATAGGGAATCTTTGAAGTATATGGGCATATGATGTTGCCAGTTTGGGCAATATGATCTTAAGAGTAGTTCAAATGAGTGTGTGAAGCAGAAAACACTCACCAAAATGTATCTGTTAACACTATTAAATTATATGTAAGGTTTTAGTGGAAGGGATGACAAGTGGAGACGACTGTTTATTGTGGACTTCAACAACAACAACAAATTATATTTATATAGCACCTTTAATGTCACAGCAGCATTATAAAACAAAGTATGATACTAAGCCACATAAGGAGATATTACATCAGGTGACCAAAAGCTGGTTTTGAGGAGAGTCTTAAAGAAGGAAAGTGAAGTGGAGAAGCAGGGAAGGGTATTCCAGAGCTTGGGGCCTAGGTAACTGAAGGCACAGCCACCAATGTTGGAGCAATTAAAATCAGGAATACACAAGAGGCCAGAATTAGTGGAGAACAGATATCTTGTTGTAGGGCTGGAGGAGGTTATAGAGATAGGGAGGGGTGAGGCCATGGAGGGATTTGAAAACAAGGATGAGAATTTTAAAATAAAGACATTGCTTGACTGAGAGCCAATGTAGGTCAGTGAGCACAGGGGTGATAGGGGAATGGGACTTGGTGCGAGTTAAGACATGGGCAACAGAGTTTTGAATGACTTCAAGTTCACAGAGAGTAGAATGTGGGAGATTGGCCAGGCATGCATTGGAATAGTCAAGTCTAGAGGTAATGAAGGCATGAATGAGGGTTTCAGCAGCAAATGAACTAAGACAGGGGCGAAGTTGGGTGATGTTACGAAAGTAGAAATAGACGGTCTTAGTGATGACACAAATATGAGGTCAGAAGTTCATCTCAGGGTGAAATGTGACACCATGTTTGCGAACAGACTACTTAATCTCAGACTGTTGCCAGAGAGAGGGATGGATTCAGTAGCTAGGGAATGGAGTTTGGAGCGGGAACCGAAAACAATGGCTTCAGTTTTCCCAATATTTAATTGAAGAAAATTTCTTCACATCCAGTACTGAACGTCGGAGAAGCAGTCTGATAAGTTAACAACAGTGGAAGAGTCGAGAGAATTGTTGGTGAGCTCGAGCTGAGTGTTGTTGGCAGACATATGAAAACTAATGCCGAGCTTTCGGATGATGTCACTGAGGGGCAGCATGTAGACAAGAAGTAGGAGGGGACCAAGGTTAGATCCTTGGGGGACACCAGAGGTAACGATGCGGGAGTGGAAAAAGAAGCCATTGCTAATGACTTTCTAGTTATGATTAGACAAATAAGAATGGAACCAGGTGAGAGCAGCCCTACCCAGTTAGACGACAGTGGAGAAACATTGGAGGAGGATGGTGTGGTCAAAGGCTGCAGACAGGTCGAGAAAGACAAGGAGGGAAAGTTTATCTTTATCACAATCACAAAGGACTTAATAAAAGGATATTAAAAATAAACAAAGTACTTGTGTTTCTCCACTGCCTTCTTTTCTGCAAACACTTTGTTTCAGTAGTGTAATAAGGATTATAAATCCTAGTTTTGCACATCCTTTCTCTACACATGTTTGAAGAGTAGGAGGTGGGGGCTGTGTTTCGGGGGTGGGGGGGAAAGAAGCTTCTTCCGAATCACTCCAGAGAATTTCAGTGCAGTTCCAGACAAGGAGGGAAAGAGAGAGAGTTTTGTGTGAGATGGGGTCTGAATTAATTTTATGGGGACACCTTGTGCTCTTTCCTCTGATATTTCTAATGATTTCAAGTTTTATGCTCCACTATGGATTCGAAGCTCCTGTTGAAAACCAAGGCAGCTTGTCCAAAATGTTCCCCTGGGTAGTCACTGGGCTTGCAAAGTTTGTTAAAGGATTTATAAGTTTATAAAAGTTTTTAGAAGTATTTATAAGTTTATAAAAGTGTTTGAAAGTATTTAAAAGTTTATAACAATTTTCCAAAGTGTATAAAGATGTTTAAAAGTATGTAAAAGTTTTGAAAAGTACTCAAAGTGTTTAAGAGTATTTAAAATCAGAATAAAACTCTCATCGGCCTTTGAGCTGAAGACTGACCTCGAGGGGCATGTCTTCAGCTTGTGACATGATGGGGGGGCAGGTGGACATGGGTTCGCCGGCAATGTGCCACACTGCTAGACTTCGCAGATTCATCTGACGTTGGACCGTGCTGCAGCAAGAAGTGCAAGTTCTCGCTGCAACCTATGAACCAAGTAACTTCGTATTTCTCTGGGCAGTCAGCAGCAAACGCCACCACTGCACTACTGACTGCAAAATCCAGGCCATTTAAAATCTGAGAGGAAGGAGGGCTTTTTTTTATTCTTTTGCTGGCTAAGCCAGCATTTATTGCCCATCCCTAATTGCCCTTGAGAAGGTGGTGGTGAGCTGCCTTCTTGAACTGCTGCAGTCCTTGGAATGTAGGTGTACACACAGTGCTGTTAGGGAGGGAGTTCCCGAATTTTGACCCAGCGACATTGAAGGAACAGCGATATAGTTCCAAGTCAGGATTGTGTGTGACTTGGAGGGGAACTTGCAGGTGGTGGTGTTCCCATGCATCTGCAGCTCTTGTCCTTCCAGGTGGTAGAGGTCGCCAGTTTGGAAGGTACTGTCAAAGGAGGCTTGGTGAGTTGCTGCAGTACATCTTGTAGATGGTACACGCTGCTGACACTACACATCGATGGTTAAGGGAGTGAATGTTTCAGGCGGTGGATGGGATGCCAATCAAGCGGGCTGCTTTGTCCTGGATGGTGTCCAGCTTCTTGAGTGTTGTTGGAGCTGCACTCATTAGGGCAAATGGAGAGTATTCCATCACACTGCTGACTTGTGCCTTGTAGAGTGTGAGTTACTCACCACAAAATTTCCAGCCTCTGACCTGCTCTTGCAGCCACAGTACTTATATGGCTGGTCAAGTTCAGTTATTGATCAATGGTAGGCCCCAGAATGTTGATAGTGGGGGATTCAGCGATTGTAATGCCATTAGGAAGGATATATTGGCCTTGGAGAGAGTGTAACGTAGGTTTATAAGAATGATACCTGGACTACAGGGGTTAAGTTACAAGGAGAGATTACACAAATTAGGCCTGGTTTCACTAAAATTTAGAAGGTTAAGGGGTGATCTGAATGAAGTCTTCAAGATATTAACAGGAAAAGACAGGCTAGATAAAGATAAACTATTTCCACTGGTTGGAGATTCTAAAACTAGGGGGCATAGTCTAAAAATGAGGACCAGACCGTTCAGGAGAGATGTTAGGAAGCACTTCTTCACACAAAGGGTGGTAGAAGTTTGGAACTCTCTCCCACAAACAGCAGTTGAAGCTAGAACAGTTGTTAATTTTAAATCTGAGATAGATTTTTGTCAAGCAAATATATTAAGGGATATGGGCCAAAGGCAGGTATATGGAGTTAGGCCGCGGGCTCCTTGGTGCCATACTCGGTCAAATGCTGCCTTGCTGTTAAGGGCAGTCACTCTCACCTCATCTCTTGAATTCAGCTCTTTTGTCCATGTTTGGACCCAGGCTGTAATCAGGTCAGGAACTGATTGGCCCTGGTGGAACCCAAACTGTGCATCAGAAAGCAGGTTATTGCTGAGTAAGTGCCACTTAATAGCACTGTCAACGACACCTTCCATCACTTGACTGATGAGATCAAGAGTAGATTTATGGGGCGGTAATTGGCAGGGTTGGATTTGTCCTGCTTTTTGTGTGCAGGACATATCTGGTCAATTTTCCACATTGCTGGGTAGATGCCAGTGTTGTAGCTGTACTGGAACAGCTTGGCTAGGGGTACAGCCAGTTCTGGAGCACAAGTCTTCAGTACTATTGCCGAAATGTTGTCAGGGTCCATAACGTTTGCAATATCCAGTGCCAACATTCATTTCTTAATATCACGTGGAGTGAATTAGGTTGGCTGAAGGCTGGCATCTGTGATGCTGGGGACCTCTGGAGGAGGCCAAGATGGATCATCAACTCGGCACTTCTGGCTGAAGATGTTTGCAAATGCTTCCGCCTTGTCTTTTACACTGATGTTCTGGGGTCCCCCATCATTGAGGATGGGGATATTTGTGGAGCCACCTCCTCCTGTTAGTTGTTTAATTGTCCGCCACCATTCACAACTGGATGTGGCAGGACTGCAGAGCTTAGATCTGATCCATTGGTTGTGGGATTGCTTAGCTCTGTCTATTGCATGCTGCTTCTGCTATTTAACATGCATGTAGTCTTGTGTTGTAGCTTCACCACGTTGACACCTCATTTTGAGGTGTGCCTGGTGCTGCTCCTGGCATGCCCTCCTGCACTCTTCATTGAACCAGGGTTGGTCCCCTGGCTTGATGGTAATGGTAGAGTGGGGGATATGCCGAACCATGAGGTTACAGATTGTGGTTGAATACAATTCTGCTGCTGCTGATGGCCCACAGTGCCTCATGGGTTCCCAGTTTTGAGTTACTAGATCTGTTCGAAATCTATGCCATTTAGCACAGTGGTAGTGCCACCCTCAGTTTGATGACGGGACATTGTTTCCACAAGCACTGTGCAGTGGTCACTCCTACCAATACCGTCATGGACAGATGCATCTGCGACAGTTAGATTGGTGAGGATGAGGTCAAGTAGGTTTTTCCCGCTTGTTGGTTGGCTCCCTCACCACCTGCCACAGACGCAGTCTAGCAGTTCTGTCCTTTTAGGACTCAGCCAGCTCGGTCAGTAATGGTGCTAAGTCAAAGCCCCCAATCAAAATATACAATTCTGATTGTGGTGGGAGAAATGCACTGTTGATTCAGTCCCGTACCTCCACAGATCGCCAAACATATCATTTTGAACTTTCCAAATTAACGAGAAAGTCCCAGCCAAATTGTACTATCTATTAACCCCCGAATGAGGCTAACCAAACCAAGTGTCTTTAGATCAACAAATTAACTGTTTAATTAGAAAAACTAAATTCTTAAACACTAGTAAGATATAAACAACACTTAAAATAGAAAAAATTTGTGTCGTTGCATATTTATGCTCCTGCCGAAGTGAATTCTTCCAATGTGGAATAGTCCAAGGTTGCTTGAAGTCCTCACAGCCATCTGATGGGGGAGAAAAAGTTCTTCAACAGTAGAACAGTCTGTAGTCTAGTTCAGCAGTTGAATTGATGCTCTTCTTTTCCAGCGATGAATTTCAACAAATTACAGTTCAGTAGTTAAAGGAATTGATTATTTTCTTTAAAGAAATTAATCTGGTTTGACATCAGAATTCTGAGAGTATAATAAATAGGGTTTAAATAAACCGAGAGAGAGCTGTCTTTTTCTTTAGCATATGCTGATCCAGCTGTCTGTTTGTCTCTGAGAGTTAGAACAGTCGGTTTCCACTATAAGCCAGTTCAAAATTAAATTGTAACATTGTATCTCTCGATCTTCAGTCTCTGAGTGGCTGTATCCTGGGGCAATGAGAATGCATTCTTTGACTCAGTCTCTGGAACTTGTTGCCTTAAAGCAGTACTGCTCCTTTTCCAGCCTTAAAGGCACACCGCATTCACACTACTGAGCCACTCTTGGTGATGGGCATTTAAGTCCCCCACCCACAGTACATTCTGTGCTCTTGCTACCTTCAGTGGTCCTTCCAATTGGTGTTCAACATGGAGGGTTACTGATTCATCAGCTGAGGCGGAGGGGGTAGCAGTAGGTGGTAATCAGCAAGCCATTTTCTTGCCCATGTTTGACCTGATGCCATGAGACTTCATGGAACTCCCAGGGCAACTCCCACCTGACTGCATACCTGGTGATGGTAGTGTGAGTATGACTCTGTCAGGCTGTTGCTTGACTAGTCTGTAGGACAGCTCTTCCACATTTGGCATAAGCCCCCAGATGTTAGTAAGGAGGACTTTGCAGGGTCGACAGGGCTGGGTTTGCCATTGTCATTTCTGGTGTCAAGGTTGATGCCGGGTGGACTGTCCGGTTTAATTCCTTTTAGACTTTTGTCTGGTGGTTTGGTACAACTGAGTGGCTCACTCGGCCATTTCAGAGTCAACCACATTTCTGTGGGTCTGGAGTTACATGTAGGTCAAATAGGTAAGGACAGCAGATTTACTTCCCAAACGGGCATTGGTGAACCAGATGGGTTTTTATGACAATTGGCAATGGTTTCATGATCACCATTACTCAGACTAGCTTTTTTTAATTCCAGATTTATTAATTGCATTTAAATTCCACCAGCTGCCATGGTGGGATTTGAACCCATATTCCCAGAGCATTAATCTGAGTCTCTGGATTTCTAGTCCAGTAACATTACCACTACGCCACCGCCTTTCATAAGAAACCTCTGGATCTCCCTCTGACCTGCACCCAGACTCTGGATGAAAACCCCTCTGCCTCTTACTTTCCATTAAAAGCAAACTCTATATTTAAAAACCTTTCAGCGACCTCTATTTTTGTATCTGTATTCATGGCTCCAGCTGAATACTGCAGGCCAGCACTGATGTGAAACATTCAATCAGAGAAAGAGAGGCAGAGCACAAGACCAAAGCCTAGAAATTCACTCATGCCTATAAACAGTGTGGTGGGGGGAAGTGGCCAGGTGGTTGGAGCAGGGATGGGGCAGGATTCTCAAGCAGAGTGGGGCTGGGGAATGGCCTGTGCGGGTAGTGGGGGCGGGGGGGGGGGCGAATGGGTGTGCCCTTTTAGACGCAGACAGCATGTAATACTTGTACTCTTTGCTAATTACCATGATTCGGGTGGTCAGCCAGCACTACCTATACTACTCAGTGGCTGCACAAGCGATTCGGGGGCCAGAAGCGGGCATCTCTGATGCCACATAAACCCAGCTAGCTCTTCTTAAAAGGTGCACTGTAGTTGCAGACACCAAAGAAAATCTTCTCAACACAATAATGCTTCAGCAAGCACTGAGAGAGGACCAAGGTTCTTTGATACTGGCTCGGAAACCCTGAGGCAGATCCTCTTCCCCCCCTCCCGACACCAACTCCCCCCCCAACCCCCCCACCACCGCACCACATAGTGAATAGAAAGCCCCCCAGGCAACAACTCCATCACTAGGGGGAAGAAGTCGCTGAGGTGGTAAATTTTGGGAGCTTAGCTCAAGGACTTGGCAGTAGTGTTAGGAAAAGTTCAGTGAGCTCAGCAGAGTTGTCAATTTAACAATACTCTCGAATTTCTTACTCTCTGCTCACTCCTCCACCACCTCCAGCCTCACTACTCGCAACATAACAGTGCTATCCTCACTGCTCCCTTTCACTCTCCAACAATCTCTGCTCCATTGTTCACTAGACATCCTTCTCCTCAGACTAACACACTCACCACTACTACACTCCTCATTTCCCCACACCTCGAATCTTAAACACTGCAGAGCTTCCACTTTAACAGGCCAATTCACTAAACACTTCACAAGACTGTCAACTAACACACTCACTTCTTTCTTACAGGAGAAGGTCACCAGAAATGCAGACAGCAGGCCGCCAGCAGAGGAAGCAGATCTCACCTGTACATTCTCTCCCCCAAAGAAGGAAACATCCTGACCCTCACAGGTCAAAGGAGAGTTACGGCCATGGCAACTGGCAATGTTGGAGAAGATGATACATAAGGTTTCTTCACACCTTATCCTCTTTTTTTATGTTCTTACTTCAATTTCATCCTGCATGATAAATTGCATTTGATTTCACCAACCACTCTGCTCTTTCACCTCTCCCTTTACACGTAAAACTAACTCTTGTTTATCTCTTTCATTTCAGGTACTGAAAATGTGGATTCCCCTCTGACACTAGAGGAAGAGGAGGCCAACCTTCCTGAAGATACACCGTCACTGGATTTCACCCGCGCAAACACCAGTTCAGAGATTGGTGCCACGGGTACTTTAGAGTCTAGACTAAAGAAGGAAGCATCATGTGACTCTTTGGAATTCTCTACCCCAGAGAGTAGTAGAGGCCGAGTCATTGAATATATTCAAGGCTGAGATGGACAGATTTTTGAGCTATAGGGGAGTCAAGGGTTATGGAGAACAGGCAGGAAGGAAAGTGGAGTTGAGGTCAAGATCAGATGCGTCATGAGCTTATTGAATGGCGGAGCAGGCTCAAGGGGCCAAATGGCCTACTCCTGCTCCTATTTCCTCTATTCCAATGTTCTTATGTGGTGAGTCATTGGCCAAAATGTTGCAGGAACTGGGGTAGAGGGATAGGATGCCTGCCCCATGCATGAGGTCGCATACTAGCTCTGCTGCAGAGGACTCATATGTTGACTTTCAAGACCCAGCCTACTGAAGAAGGCAGATGGGCAGACACCTGGATTCACTGGGCAGTCTGTCAGCAGGCTTGTGCACAATGTCGCAGAGGACTGAGGTGTCCAGTTGCAACTTATGTCAAGGTTTCGCGTGGAGAATAGGACCATTCTGTCCAACTTGGACCAAGTGATCAGCTCCATGGACACCACAAGTACCACAACTGCCTTGGAAGCTCAGACAACTACAATCTTGGCTTTGGCAGGCACTTCTCTAGTACAGTTCGCTATCTGTCTCATAATGTTCCCAGTCTCTCTTGTAATGTTCCCAAAGCCTAGTCTATCCCATAATTTATTCCCAAAAATATACTTTATTAAAAAAATTTGTAAAAGTACATTATATGACAGTTCAAATTTAACTTTACATAAAGTGAAATACAATTCAATTTCTTTCAATACAGTACATGAGGTGCCTCACTCTACATGCCATTAAAGGTTAGTTTACAATGTATATTTACATTTCATGTCAAGCATTTTCTGGTGCATACAACCTGAGGTGATTTACACAGGTTCCAGTTGCTTGGTGTTCTGTGGAGGGTGGGCCTTAGACAGTGGCTTTCCCCACTGAACCTTTACGACCGCTGCCCCGGACTTTAGTGAGTCCCTCAGCAAGTAGTCCGGGACTTTGGAATGTGCCAGTCTGCAACACTCAGTTGTCAACAGCTATTTGCACTGGAAGACCAGCAAGATTCAGGCAGACCAAAGAGCATCTTTCACCGAATTCATGGTCCTCCAGCAGAAGTTGA
This sequence comes from Heterodontus francisci, assembly GCF_036365525.1. Taxonomy (NCBI): domain Eukaryota; kingdom Metazoa; phylum Chordata; class Chondrichthyes; order Heterodontiformes; family Heterodontidae; genus Heterodontus; species Heterodontus francisci. The sequence continues at coordinate 19,571,380 of NC_090403.1, forward strand.
TGTTTATCTCGGTGTGGGTCCCTGGGAACAGCCAATAGAGCACAGAGTCCTGCATTATGGACCTGCTCGGGATGAACTTCGGCAAAAACCACTGCATCTCTTTCCAGGCCTGCATTGCAAAGGCACAGACTTTTTTCCAAAAGTATAGCCAGGCCCCAGTCTGTCCCATCGTGCTCCCAGTCCCCAGTTTCTCCTGTAATGCTCTGCAAAGCAAGTGACAGACGCACCACTGCGACAAGCTGTCCAGTTCATTTCCTTTCAGTCAGTGTGAGAGGATGGTGAATTTTTACTGAATGGAAGCATCTCCCAAGGTGCGAAGTTCAATCGATTAGACTCATGCTACCATTGCTGCCCCTATAGAGAACACTGTTGCCTTTCTGATCAGCAAAGGGATAAGCTTAACCTAACCCACTGGCAGGAACCCAAAGGGATCAGGTCAACCATCCATTTTCTCTCAGTGTCCCACAGTCATATGTTCCCAACTACCTCATTGTACATGAGAGTGCACATCATCCAGACAGCTCGTACACCTGCTATTTGATGCCAATTGACCACACCACAATTGTTTACTGGTAGTGGCTGGGTGGCTGATGAGAGATCAGGGTTAAAACAGAACACACAGGAATTTATGCAAGTGCGTCACTAGGTGTACTGAGTAGTGTGTAGTGAGAATCAATCCCATCAGTGACAGTGTTAGCTCCCAATATACAAAGCATTACCCCTGACAGCAGAGCTCCGAGCAGTAGTATTGAGGGAAGAATAGTCCGTACATTTCTCCGGCTAATTTTCCTTTGTTTAGTTTTAGTTTTTTAGTTTTAGAGATACAGCACTGAAACAGGCCCTTCGGCCCATCGAGTCTGTGCCGACCATCAACACCCATTTATACTAATCCTACACTAATTCCATATTCCTACCACATCCCCACCTGTCCCTATATTTCCCTACCACCTACCTATACTAGAGGCAATTTATAATGGCCAATTAACCTATCAACCTGCAAGTCTTTGGCATGTGGGAGGAAACCGGAGCACCCGGAGGAAACCCACGCAGACACAGGGAGAACTTGCAAACTCCACACAGGCAGTACCCAGAATTGAACCCAGGTCGCTGGAGCTGTGAGGCTGCGGTGCTAACCACTGCGCCGCCCTGTTTGTTCACCTCTGCTTCTTGTACCAGCTGTGGCTGTGTTCTTGCCTCTGACTCAGGAGGGCATGAGTTTGAAATCCCAGTCCAGAGATTTGAGCACAAAGTCCAGGCTGACACTTCGGTGCAGAATGGAGGGAGTGCTGCACTGTTGGAGGTGCTGTCTCTCAGATTGGGTGTTAAACCGACACCCCTATCTGGCCTCTTAGGTACACATAAAAGATCGCATGGCACAATTTGAAGAGCAGGGGAGTTTTCCCTGGTATCCTGACCAATATTTATCCCACAACCAACATCACTTAGAAACAGACTAACTGGTTATTGATTATCGATCCTTTTTGGACACCTTGCTGCATTTCCCTACATTACAACAGTGACTATGTTTCAAAAATACTTCATGAGCTCTGGGATAGCTGGAGAACATGGACAGTGCTGTATAAATGCAATTCTTTCTGTGTGTAGAAGAAAGCATTATCCTAATTAAGTAACTGAGGGGAATGACTTTCAATGTACAGAATTACCTCAGGCTATAACTCCAAACACTCCCAGGCAACAACCAGCAAATCGCTGGCCTGTTCACCATGGTAGGAATCTGTGTAAAACCTATGCCCAATTCACCTGACACGTGCTCCCAATTACAAAGACTCGGGAGCGTACAGTCAGGAAACTACCTCCAATCTTTGACCTGGAGGTCCTTGAGGTCCTCAGCTCGTCCGAAACTCAGAAAAAGCATTGAGCTAGAGTCAGTCATGGGGTTCAGAAGCTCCCTATAGTCAACAGCAGCTTTTGGAAGTGGATGGTGGTTGAAAATAAGACTTGCATTTTATAGCTCCTTTCCCCTCCTCAGGATGTTCCAAAGTGCTTTACAGCCAATGAAGTAACTTTGAAATATTGCCATTGTTGTAATGTAGAAAAACACAGCGGCCAATTTGTGCACAGCAAGCTCCCACGAACAGCAATGTGATAACCACCAGATAATCTGTTTTAGGTGTTGGTTGAGGGCTAAACATTGGCTAGGACACCAGGGAGAACTCTTCTGACTAATGCTGTGGGATCTTTAACACCCAGCTGCACACAGTGCCTCAGTTTAATGGCTCATTCAAAAGATGGCACCTCTGACAGTGCAGCACTCCCTCAGTACTGCAGTGAACTGTCAAACCCAAATTTTATGCTCATTTCGCTGACGTGGAACTTGAACCTAAAACCTTCTAAGACAGAAGTGAGAGGCTGCAGACGTATTTGAAGTACAATCAACATTTTAAATTTGATGGGACAGACCACCTGTAACAATTAAATGAGAAGGGACTATTTTAGGCAAAATTCTTCCCCCCACTCCCAACCAGTCTTTGTTTTCTTTAACTTAAAACGATTGTAGGTCCTGTATTAACATTAATGGATAAGGGAATAAGAATGCTGAGGGCAGGACAGTGCTGGTCCACTCGAAGCCCTAGGAAGCGGAGGATTAATTTCGGTATCTTGTTTTTGACAGTGTCAATACCTTAACCCTCGGACTGCCTTACACAATTCATGCAGACATGAGTTTAACGTGTGCACTGGGGGAAACTCAGCTTTGAAACAGAGAAATGCTGCTGAATTTGCAATTAGCGAGGGCAATGATGGATTTATCCATTGAACAGAAACCGACTGCAAATATTCCGGCTTTGCTGTCTGAGCCCTTCCATCAGATTGTTCTGGACTGAGAGCGAGCCCTTACTGAGGGGGGTCTTGTTAGCAGACAGTTCAATTCGGTGTTAAATTAAGCCTCGGATACAATTGGTACTGGAAATGTTTTAATTGTCTATTTTAGGATACTGCAATTTGCAAGAATGCTGTGGAATGACTCTAACCGATAATAGTGTCCTAGATGCTGTTAATGAAGTGAGTTTGGATGTGTACAGTGTGCTCTCACTGGCTGCTCTGTGGCTTTCAGTTCGCGTCACTTTCACACATCCTCACACGTGGAGTGTGTCCGGGCAGAGACTCGGCTGCTCAGAGAAGCAGCATCACTTTGTGTTTTCTCACCTGGTCTCCTTCCAGGGACACCCGGACCATGAAGTGTGCAGCCAGGGTCGTGCTGCTGACCTGTTTCTACACCATATCTGTGAGTACATTCCTGCCTGAGGTTAATAGAGGGATCAGCAAGCGGGCAACCCAACGGGAAATCAATCGGTGTATCTGAAATCCTTTTGCAGTTTGGTCGAATCGATATTCCAAATCTTTGTGTTAGTTTCCATTTGTTGAGGCTGTGTGAACTTCAGGCAATTTCGTTCCGAACAGAGGAGAATGTTTTTACGCAAATAAACATTGTTTAAATCCATCCAGTCCTTTTAGTTTAGCTGCTTGAGAATTTTACCCAATCTAAACTTGGCTAAAAAAAAATACAGGCGTTAGTTGTCAGTCGGTCAGGTGCCACAATAAAAACAGAAAATGCTGGAGAAAGTCAGCAGGTCTGGCAGCACCTGTGGAGAGAGAAACAGTTAACGTTTCAGGTCGGTGACCCTTCCTCAGAACTGGAATCCTGGCGCTTTCTCTTCTCAAGCAGAGGGGTTCCTGCCAACCTTTTAATTAACTTGCTCGCTGTGCCCTGCTAACATTCTCTCAGTGGCCATGCCTGGTGCCACACTTCATGACCACAGACTGTTCACAGGTCGGTCTTAAAGAGGAGAGAGGGCATTCCAGAGGAAAACAAAAGACTTGCATTTATATAGCACCTTTCATGACCGCAGGCCCTCCCACAGCACTTTACAACCAATGAAGTGCTTTAAAGTGTAGTTACTGTTGTAATGTAGGAAACGCAGTATCCAATTTGCGCACAGCAAGATCCCACAAACAACAATGTGATAATGACCAGATAATCAACTTTAGTGCTATCAGTTGAGGGACACTGGGGAGAAATCACTTGCTCTATTTCAAAATATTGCCATGGCATTTTTTTACATCCACCTGAGAGAGCTTTAACATCTGATCCAAAAGATGGCACCTGCGACAGTGCAGCACTCCCTCGGGACTGCACTGGAAAGTCAGCCTAGATTTTTTTTTCTGTGACAGACTGAGAAAAGTAGATGGGAAAGACGGTAAGATAGTGAGACAGAATTATTGACAGGGAAAGGCAGACATATAGACAGACAGGTGGAAAGACAAACAAACAATTAATCAGTCGAGTTGGAATGTGTTAGTGTATTCCAATCAAGAAATTGGATGACATCAACTGTTTGTCAATTTGGTTGAAGCTCTGTAACTTGCTCAGTACAGCCCTTCTGTAACATACCATAGTTCTATTATTGCAACTGAGTCCATCTCTGGACACAGGGGAATCCATGATAGACACATCAAGACAGCAGTGATCAGTGTAACACCCCCGCTATATTACATCTGTGACATGGGTAATTTACATAAAATTCACAGGCATTTGTGAATATAACTGGGACAAATCATGCTGAAGAACAGTTTGTTCCACCACAGAAAGTTCCAGCAGTTAATGTAATACAATCACAAACAATCCCATTGTCAGCAATCCATTGTTGCATTGCGACTGTTAAAGTGATAGAAATTGAGAATTAATGCCAAAGGGTTTAATAAGATCAGTTCTTATTTGTAGTAAAATATGAAACAGACTTTATTGAAATTTGGGATGGGGGATCAAGCGAACCCAAACCAGAATGTGGCTTTTTTGGCTTCAAATTCTGTGTTTCCAATCCTCTGAAGAACAGTTGAAAGCATCTTCCTTTCTACACCATATTTTCCTACATCTAAGGTACATGTCACAGATAAGACCTCATGACGTAAATTCTTTGAAGACAGTCTATTCATGCAAACAGTTGTAGTTGTTTACTCCAAAGCTACTTCCCTCAAGCAAAGACTTCCTGACCTAACTGTTCTTAACCTCTTTGAAGTACAGGCGTTATCAGTCGTTAGCTTTCTATACTATAGATAATGGATCCCTCTACCCATTTTTAAAAATTCATTCATGGGATGTGGGCGTCGCTGGCCAGGCCAGCATTTATTGCCCATCCCTAATTGCCCTTGAGAAGGTGGTGGTGAGCTGCCTTCTTGAACCGCTGCAGCCCATTTGGGGTAGGTATACCCACAGTGCTGTTAGGAAGGGAGTTCCAGGATTTTGACCCAGCGACAGAGAAGGAATGGCGATATAGTTCCAAGTCAGGATGGTGTGTGACTTGGATGGGAACTTGCAGGTGGTGGTGTTCCCATGTATTTGCTGCCCTTGTCCTTCTAGTTGGTAGAGGTCGCGGGTTTGGAAGGTGCTGTCTAAGGAGCCTTGGCGCATTGCTGCAGTGCATCTTGTAGATGGTACACACTGCTGCCACTGTGCGTCGGTGGTGGAGGGAGTGAATGTTTGTAGATGGGGTGCCAATCAAGCGGGCTGCTTTGTCCTGGATGGTGTCAAGCTTCTTGAGTGTTGTTGGAGCTGCACCCATCCAGGCAAGTGGAGAGTATTCCATCACACTCCTGACTTGTGCTTTGTAGATGGTGGACAGGCTTTGGGGAGTCAGGAGGTGAGTTACTCGCCTCAGGATTCCTAGCCTCTGACCTGCTCTTGTAGCCACGGTATTTATATGGCTACTCCAGTTCAGTTTCTGGTCAATGGTAGCCCCCAGGATGTTGATACTGGGGGATTCAGCGATGGTAATGCCGTTGAATGTCAAGGGGAGATGGTTAGATTCTCTCTTGTTGGAGATGGTCATTGCCTGGCATTTGTGTGGCGCGAATGTTACTTGCTACTTATCAGCCCAAGCCTGGATATTGTCCAGGTCTTGCTGCATTTCTACATGGACTGCTTCAGTATCTGAGGAGTCACAAATGGTGCTGAACATTGTGCAATCATCAGCGAACATCCCCACTTCTGACCTTATGATTGAAGGAAGGTCATTGATGAAGCAGCTGAAGATGGTTGGGCCCAGGACCCAGGGCCCAGACATGTTTATTACCCTAGCCCAGGGGTTAGCAACCTGCGACTGCGGAGGCACACACGGCTCATTAAGGACCCATGCAGTCCCTGACCTTGACCAATCAAACCCGGTAGAGGACCAGCGCCAGACAGCACAACACATCAAAGGCGACGTCACGCCCTGCAGTGCTCTCGGATGCCAAGGTGTGCAATAAAAGCAGCAGGTAGCTCAGGGTCCTGCTCCTGCTGATCTTGGCTGCACAAAGTACATTCAGCAGAGCTGCAATGGTCTGTGCTTGGAGTCTGGCAGAGTGGGAAAGGCACATCCTGTCCAATGCATCCCCAGTTCTCCTTCCCTTCTGGTATAATGGGAGGCAGGCTCCGGATGGTGTGAATGGCAAAATAATCCCTGGCCGCCTTCCTGTGTTTCCAGCCCTTAGAGACCAAGGGTACCTGGTCGACCTTGCCAAAGGTGTACCCAGCACTCTGGTTCAGATGGGATCGCTACCCCAGGCCTCGTCAATCTCAGCAGAAGCTCCCTGCCGTGCATTTCAGCCTCTCCTCGGCCCAGAGCTGTGTCTTTTGAGGGATGCATATGCCGGTCGCTCATCGCTGTGATCTGACACCCAGGGTCTCCACCAGCAGAGAAATCCAACCCCCACCCCAGCTTCTCCCTCAGCAGCATCCTAATTCAGGCCGTCAGAGATTCAGGCCCCGCAGCTGCAGATGGAACCAAGAGCCAAATGCTCTCTCCCTGTCCACATGTGTTTTTGGCACATGGTAGCTACACCCTGTACTGGGCAGCAATTTGGGGTTTGCATTAATTGGTATCGACATGAGGGGTATGTTTATATATTTTTAAATACTCCACCTCATCACTTAGTGTAAAGTCAATGTTTTGTGCCACAATGTTGTAGTCACTATAAACTGTTAACAAAATATTTTCAAAAAATGGGACTTGCATGCAAAATAGAAGTTAGTTACATTTGAGAGGTATTGCATAGAAATCCATAAATGTGTCTTTGTCTTGCTTTTCATTATTATTGGCATTTGAGTAACATCTTTGTGGCTCTTAAAATACTGCATTTTTGACGAAATGTTAAAAATCACTCTTGTTGTTAAGCTTGCCGACCCCTGCCCTAGCCCCGAAAGTTACACACTTAATCACTCATAGCTGATCTCATAACTGTCACTTATTTCCTTACACAAGCCTTTTTCCTATCAGAAGACAAGCTATGCATTCCTCCAATCTAACACTTCAAAGCCATCCTGTTTATCTTGGAAAACCTGCTGTTCCAAAAAACAAAGAAGTTCAACAATTATCCCTTAATTCCCCAAGATATCCAGCATACATCTGTCCAAGATATCCAGCAGAGAACTGTATGGGAATAGCTGGAGAACGGTATGGTGAACAGTTGGAACACTGCATGGGATCAGTTGGCGCACTGTATGGCACCACCTGAGTACTGTATGGGATCAGTTGGAATAGTGTATAGGATCAGGTGGAGGACTGTATAAAACCAACTGGAATACTATATGGAATTAGCTAGAGTATTGTATGGGATCAGCTGGAATACTGTATGGGATTAGCTGGAGTATGGTATGGGATCAGCTGGAATACTGTATGGGATTAGCTGGAGTATGGTATGGGATCTTATTACTGTGTCATTCTCGTCATCCTGTATCATACATCACTCCAGTATATACATCATATCAGTGGATCAACCATGGCATTGTTCGGGAATGATGAACCATTTTATTAGGACTGAATCATTAGTTAATGTAATCGACAGTATATTGTTCTGCTGCCAGGGTGAAGTTGTATTTGATATTCAGGCCAGCAGTCAGAGAGTCATAGAATCGTACAGCAGAGAAACAGGCCCTTCGGCCCACTGAGTCCATGCCAACCATAATGCCTATCTATACTAATCCCACCTGCCTGCATTAGTTCCATATCCCTCTATGACTTGCTCATTCAATTACCTGTCCAGATGCCTCTTAAATGTCGCTACTGTTCCTGCCTCCACCATCTCCTCTGGCAGCTCATTCCAGATACCCACTATTCTTTGTGTGAAAAATTTACCCCTTTGATCCCCTTTAAATCTCCTCCCTTTCACTTTAAATCTATACCCTCTAGTTTTAGTCACCCCTACCATGGGAAACAGACTGTGGCTATCTACCCTATCTATGCCTCTCATAATTTTATATACCCATATCATGTCCCCTCTCAGCCTTCTTCGCTCCAGGGAAAACAGACCCAGCCTATCCAATCTCCCTTTATAACTCAAGCCCTCCAAACCAGGCAACATCCTTGTGAATCTTTTCTGCACGCTCTCTAGCTTAATCACATCTTTCCTGTCGTGCGGCGACCAGAACTGCACATAGTACTCCAAATGCGGCCTAACCAATGTTATGTACAACTGTAACATGACATCTCAACTCTTGTACTCAATGCCTCGGCTGATGAAGGCAAGCATGCCATATGCCGCCTTCACCACGCTGTCTACCTATGTTGCCATTTTCAGGGAACTATGTACTTGCACCCCAAGGTCTCTCTGCTCAACACTCCCCAGGGTCCTGCCATCCACTGTATATGTCCTGCCCTGGTTTAACTTCCCAAAATGCATCACTTCGCACTTGTCTGCATTAAATTCCATTTGCCACTCCCTTGCCCACTTTCCCAGTTGATCTATATCCTGTTGTAACCTTAGACAACCTCCTTCACTGTCCACTATACCACCAATTTTGGTGTCATCTGCAAACTTACTAATCATACCCCCTACATTCACATCCAAGTCATTAATATATATGACAAACAACAGAGGGCCCAGTACCAATCCCTGCGGCACACCACTGGTCACCGGCCTCCAATCTGAAAAACAACCCTCCACTACCACCCTCTGCCTCCTATCACCAAGCCAATTTTCTATCCAATTGGCTAGCTCACCCTGGATCCCATGTGTTCGAACCTTCTGGACCAGCCTACCATGCAGCACCTTGTCAAAGGCCTTGCTAAAGTCCATGTAGACAATGTCCATCGCCCTGCCCTCGTCAATCCTCTTGGCACCTCCTCTAAAAACTCAATCAAATTCGTGAGACATGATTTCCCAGGCACAAAGCCATGCTGACTATCCCTAATCAGACCATGCCTTTCCAAATGCTTCTAAATCCTGTCTCTCAGAATCCCTTCCAATAACTTTCCCACCACTGATGTAAGGGTCATCGGCCTGTAGTTCCCTGGATTATCCCTGCTGCCCTTCTTAAATAAAGGCACAACATTAGCTATCCTCCAGTCTTCCGGTACCTCACCCGTGGCTAACAATATACAAAAATCTCTGCCAGGGCCCCAGCAATCTCCTCCCTTGCTTCCCATAGCATCCTCGGATACACCTGGTCAGGCCCTGGGGATTTATCCACCTTAATGCGCTTCAAAACCTCCAACACCTCCTCCTTTGTAATGTTGATACGCTCCAGGATATCGCTGTTCCCTCCCTTGAACTCACTAGCTTCCATGACCTTCTCCACGGTAAATACAGACAAGAAGTATTCATTTAAGACCTCACCCATTTCCTGTGGCTCCACACATAGATTACCACACTGATTGTTAAGGGGACCTACTCTCTCCCTAGCTACCCTTTTACTCTTAATATACTTATAGAATCTTTTAGGGTTCTCCTTTATCTTATCTGCCAGGGAAATCTCATGGCCCCTTTTCGCCCTCCTAATTTCCTTTTTAAGTGTAGTCCTACATCCCCTATACTCCTCAAGGGACTCGCTCGATCCCAGCTGCCTATACCTGACATATGCCTCCTTCTTTGTCCTGACCAGACCCTCAATATCCCTCGTCAACCAAGGTTCCCTAAACTTGCCAGCCTTGCCCTTCCATCTAACAGGAACATGCCGGCCCTGAACTCTTCCTATCTCAATTTTAAAAGCCTTCCACTTGCCAGACATCCCTTTACCTGTAAACAGCCTCTCCCATTCAACTTTTGAGAGTTCCTGTCTGATGCCATCAAAATTAGGGTGAGTACCTGTGTTGCACCTGTACAGGTTTGAGCCAGCTATCCAAACTATTTAAATGACTCTTTCCCCATGATTTTGGAGAGGGTCAACATCAATAGCAGTTGGCATCTATGAGTCCTAGTAATTTGCTCTTCCAGGTCCATGCCCATAAAGCAGAGCAGAGGTAGGCTTTAACCCAAGGTGTGTTGCATTTATGTGTCTGGATCCAGGGGCTGAGTCTGAGATAGCAGTGATGCCTGACAGTGACGCTGGGAGAAAACTGGGTGTGTTCTGAGAGAGGAGGTGAGGGAATTTTAATGAGCAAGGGTGGGGTCATTTGCCCAAGACTGCCAAGGGGGAGGAAAGCAGCCCTGAGTTTGGGAGGCAGATGTCAGAACAGGGCTCAGAGATTGGCAGCACATGAGGTGAGATTAGGATTTTAAACGTTGGCATGTTATTTTTGTTCTGCAACCACAAAGGGCAAAAAGGCAAGAGAAGGAACATCCGTGTGCTTCCTTGGATGCATTGCTTAAGTCAGGCCTCAGCTGCAAAGATGCCATTTTGTGAAGTTTCAAAGCGGGTGTGCCCAGTGTTGTTGGGATGATTGGCACATGGGCCCGGTTGTTTTGCGAGTATGTTTGTGGGTTTTTTCTGTGGGTTTTTTTCTGCATTTTCTTTGGGGATGATTTGCCACGGGGTTCTCTTTGCCATAACCTCAACATAAACACAAATCTGCCTCAATTTCTGTACCTCTTCCATCATCAGTCAAATGAAAGAATCCCCATGAAAGTTCATCCATTATATATTCAGTGTATTATAAACTTTTGTTTTAATGAATATGTATGCCATAGCAATTGGTCTTGGTAGAACCTGATTGGTCCAACAATCAGAAATATCTCTACTGAGATGGTTCTAGCATCTGGTTGATACTTGGTAGCATGGTTCTTTGATCTGATTGGCTGGAAGTACAAGTTGAAGAAATAGTGATCTGATTGGTCAAAGGGATGACCAAGACAACCGATTTCCACCTCCGTAACATTGCCTGATTCTGTTGCTGCCTCAACTCTTCTGCTTTTATCTCCAGACTTGACTATTCCAATACACTTCTTGCGGCCTCCCGCGTTCTAGCCATCAGAAACTTGAGGTCATCCAAAACTCTGTTGCCCATGTCCTAATTCACATCAATTCCCATTCACCCATCACCACTGTACTCACTGACTTACATTTGCACCCAGATAAGCACCTTGATTTTAAAATTCTCATCCTTGTTTTCAAATCCCTCCACGGCCTCGCCCCTCCCTATCTGTGTAATCTCTTCCAGCCCCCACAATCCTTTGATATCTGCACTCCTCTAATTCTGGCTTCTTAAGCATCCCTGATTTTAATCACATCACCATTGGTGGGAATGCCTTCAGTTGCCAAGGCAGTAAGCTCTGGAATTCCCTCCCTGCACCTCTCTAACTCTCTACCTCTCCCTCTTCTCCTTTAAGACAGTTCTTAAAACCCACTTCTTTGGCCAAGCTTTTGGTCAGCTGACCTAATATCTCCTTTTATGGCTCAGGGTTATGTTTTGCTTTGTAGCATCCTGTGAAGCATCTTGGGATGTTTTATTTCATTATAGCTGCTATATAAATACAAGTTGTTGTTGTACAATAGTACAATTTCACACAGACACAAACCTCTAACAGTTGTATGTCTGTTTAAGATTTAGTTCTCACTAATTTGAATTCATGTCCTCAGGACCTATTAGCCTGACCCATGATATTCTGGGTTTATCCAATCTAAAGCATTAAATATTTTATTTACCCCGTGACAAAAATGTAGCCTTCTTTTGTTTAAGATTTTGCTTGGTGTTGGCTTCGTTACATCTGTCGTTGCGCATAAAAAAAAATCACAGCCCAGTTAACATGTTACATTTGTTATGGAATTAATCTGGTGTCTAAGTGGAGGGAGGGACATGCCATTCAATTCAAATGCAGACATCTTGTGGGATTTTTCGAAAGTCTGTTTAATTGGTAGCTTTAAAAAAATAAAATCCCAGATACTTTCTTGAAGGTATTTATTATCCTGCCCTGTTCAAACCAGAGAGTCTGTCTGATGTCTTTCTAGAGAGACAGGTCAAATACTTTCTATGCATGGCCATCACATAAGACTACTTGTGCTATAGTTAAGCAAAGCATTTGCAAATGTTGGGGTAGATTTTGACTTTGTACAATAGGATAAAATAGGTGATAACAGATCAGCAACCTGTTTTAATCTCTCCTGATTTTTTAAAATTTCTATTGATACACCCTCTATTCATGCAACATCCTGACTTGGAACTATATTGTTGTTCCTTCACTGTCACTGGATCAAAATCCTGGAACTCCCTCGGGAGGGTGTACCTATCCCATATGGACTGCAGCAGTTCAACAAGTTGGCTCACTACCACCTTCTCGAAGGCAATTAGGAATGGGTAATAAATGCTGGCCTGGCCAGCGACACCCACATCCCATGAAACAAATAAAATAAAGGTTATTATTGCTCATGACAATCTTTCTCTGTGTAATAAATTTATTTAGTTGTCATGATCTAGTGTACTTCGACTCTTCCATCGGAAGGACAGAAGAATCATACCAGGGCAATGATAAAACCTGGAGCTGAAATAAACTGAAAAGGATTTTTTTGTTTGATCCCAGGGTATATGTCCAATTTACATAGATATCTGAGCAACTGAAAACAGTCGCTCCAACGTCAAGCACTTGGACCCATCTATGAAAGTAATCTGATGTACAAAAACCAGAGAAAATCTAAAGTTAATGAATAAATAAAACCCAAAAAACCTCAGTAAGAACCACATTGTAATACTCTCTCGATTGTGGGAACTTAAAGTCCTTTAACGTTTTCTCATTGTTCATCCCTGTTACGTTTAGGAACATTTGTGTTCATCTTTTCACCCTCTCCAATGTATGGCCTTTGTTTAGCATTCCACCCAGAAGTTAGCATCTTAGCTGCCAGCTGACCAATCCAGAGTAGATTTACAAGGATGATAACAGAACTGCAAAGTTATGCCGATCAAGAAAGGATGAACAGCCTGGATCTCTTTTCTCTTGAAAAGATAAGGCTGAGGGATGACCTTGAAAATATGAAAGGTTTTGATAGAGTAAACACACAGGGAGTGCTTCCACTTGTGGGAAGAGCAAAACTGGCAGTCATCAATATAAGATAGACACCATGAAATCAAGTAGGAAATTAAGAAGATTATTTTCCCAGACAGTGATGAAAATGTGGAATGTGTAACCACAGGGCCTGAATGAGGTGAATAGTATAAATGCAGTTAAGAGGAAGCTAGATAAGGAATAAAAGGATAACCTGATAGAGTTAGAGGAGAAGAATGGGAGGAGCTCAACTGGTGCACAAATGTGGCATGTATATTGTGTGTGTATGTGTGTGTGTATATATATATATATATTGCTTTTTTAAATTGATTCGCCACATTGTCTAGACAGTGAAAGTAATGAATCCATTGATTTCCCTGGTTCATTTTTAATGAATCAAAATTATTCTTAGCAGTATTCATAGCAGACACATTTACATAATCATATGAAATTCATCTGTGTACTATTTTGATCTCTGTTAATCCATTTACTTTAAATTTCTTTTTTTCTTTTGGGCCTCCTTATCTCGAGAGACAATGGATACGCGCCTGGAGGTGGTCAGTGGTTTGTGAAGCAGCGCCTGGAGTGGCTATAAAGGCCAATTCTGGAGTAACAGGCTCTTCCACAGGTGCTGCAGAGAAATTTGTTTGTTGGGGCTGTTGCACAGTTGGCTCTCCCCTTGCGCCTCTGTCTTTTTTCCTGCCAACTACTAAGTCTTTTCGACTCGCCACAATTTAGCCCTGTCTTTATGGCTGCCCGCCAGCTCTGGCGAATGCTGGCAACTGACTCCCACGACTTGTGATCAATGTCACACGATTTCATGTCGCGTTTGCAGACGTCTTTATAACGGAGACATGGACGGCCGGTGGGTCTGATACCAGTGGCGAGCTCGCTGTACAATGTGTCTTTGGGGATCCTGCCATCTTCCATGCGGCTCACATGGCCAAGCCATCTCAAGCGCCGCTGACTCAGTAGTGTGTATAAGCTGGGGATGTTGGCCGCTTCAAGGACTTCTGTGTTGGAGATATAGTCCTGCCACCTGATGCCAAGTATTCTCCGAAGGCAGCGAAGATGGAATGAATTGAGACGTCGCTCTTGGCTGGCATACGTTGTCCAGGCCTCGCTGCCGTAGAGCAAGGTACTGAGGACACAGGCCTGATACACTCGGACTTTTGTGTTCCGTGTCAGTGCGCCATTTTCCCACACTCTCTTGGCCAGTCTGAACATAGCAGTGGAAGCCTTACCCATGCGCTTGTTGATTTCTGCATCTAGAGACAGGTTACTGGTGATAGTTGAGCCTAGGTAGGTGAACTCTTGAACCACTTCCAGAGCGTGGTCACCAATATTGATGGATGGAGCATTTCTGACATCCTGCCCCATGATGTTCGTTTTCTTGAGGCTGATGGTTAGGCCAAATTCATTGCAGGCAGACGCAAACCTGTCGATGAGACTCTGCAGGCATTCTTCAGTGTGAGATGTTAAAGCAGCATCGTCAGCAAAGAGGAGTTCTCTGATGAGGACTTTCCGTACTTTGGACTTCGCTCTTAGACGGGCAAGGTTGAACAACCTGCCCCCTGATCTTGTGTGGAGGAAAATTCCTTCTTCAGAGGATTTGAACGCATGTGAAAGCAGCAGGGAGAAGAAAATCCCAAAAAGTGTGGGTGCGAGAACACAGCCCTGTTTCACACCACTCAGGATAGGAAAGGGCTCTGATGAGGAGCCACCATGTTGAATTGTGCCTTTCATATTGTCATGGAATGAGGTGATGATACTTAGTAGCTTTGGTGGACATCCGATCTTTTCTAGTAGTCTGAAGAGACCACGTCTGCTGACGAGGTCAAAGGCTTTGGTGAGATCAATGAAAGCAATGTAGAGGGGCATCTGCTGTTCACGGCATTTCTCCTGTATCTGACGAAGGGAGAACAGCATGTCAATAGTCGATCTCTCTGCACGAAAGCCACACTGTGCCTCAGGGTAGACGCGCTCGGCCAGCTTCTGGAGCCTGTTCAGAGCGACTCGAGCAAAGACTTTCCCCACTATGCTGAGCAGGGAGATTCCACGGTAGTTGTTGCAGTCACCGCGGTCACCTTTGTTTTTATAGAGGGTGATGATGTTGGCATCGCGCATGTCCTGGGGTACTGCTCCCTCGTCCCAGCACAGGCATAGCAGTTCATGTAGTGCTGAGAGTATAGCAGGCTTGGCACTCTTGATTATTTCAGGGGTAATGCTGTCCTTCCCAGGGGCTTTTCCGCTGGCTAGGGAATCAATGGCATCACTGAGTTCCGATTTGGTTGGCTGTATGTCCAGCTCATCCATGACTGGTAGAGGCTGGGCTGCATTGAGGGCAGTCTCAGTGACAGCATTCTCCCTGGAGTACAGTTCTAGGTAGTGCTCAACCCAGCGGTCCATCTGTTTGCGTTGGTCAGTGATTATGTCCCCCGATTTAGATTTGAGGGGGGTGATCTTCTTGATGGTTGGCCCAAGAGCTCTCTTCATGCCATCATACATTCCTCTGATGTTTCCGGTGTCTGAGGCCAGCTGAATATGACTGCATAGGTGTTGCCAGTAGTCGTTTGCGCAACGCCTAGCTGTTCTTTGTGCAGTACTTCTGGCTGCTTTAAGTGCTGCGGATGTTAAATCGCTGGGGGCTTTCTTGTAGTTCAAAAGTGCAATGCGCTTAGCGGCTATGACAGGTTCCAGCTCTTCATTATGAGATTGAAACCAGTCTGCATTTCTCTTCGCACTTTTGCCGTAGGTGGTCAAAGCTGACTCATAGATGGCGTCTCTGATGTGGGCCCACTTGGTCTCAGCATCCCCTGTGGAAGTGTTTTGAAGGGCTGTTACAAGTGAATTTAGAAATTTTTGTAACAGCTGTGGGTGAGAAATTCTGCTCGTGTTGATGCGCGGGTGGCCCTTCTGCTTGGAATGATGCAGCTTCTTTGGTCTGAGTCTAACCTTGCTGCACACCAGGGAGTGGTCGGTGTCGCAGTCCGCACTGTGGAAGCTGCGTGTGATTTGAACACTGTTTAAGGCGGCTCGCCTTGTGACAATGAGGTCTAGCTGGTGCCAACGACGTGATCTTGGGTGCCTCCATGAAACCTGGTGACAGGGTTTAGTGTGAAAGAACGAGTTGGTGATGCAGAGGTTATGATAGGTACACAACTCAAGCAGTCTCTGCCCGTTCTCATTCATCCTTCCAACGCCATAGCGCCCAAGGCAGGAGGGCCATGAGTCATGGTCGGCCCCAACCCTGGCATTAAAGTCCCCCAGCAGGAATAGGTGTTCGGTGTTGGGGATGCTGCTAATGATGTTATGGAGTTGTTCATAGAACTGGTCTTTAGCTTCAGGTGCGGAACAGAGTGTTGGAGCATAGATGCTGAGTAGGTGTACTGGACCAGAGGTGGTGAGCAGTCGGATGGACAGTATGCGTTCCGAGCCATTTGAGGGAGGCTCTATCATGCTGAGCAAGGAGTTTCTGATGGCGAAGCCCACTCCATGCTGTCTTGGTTCTTCAGGATCCCTGCCCTGCCAGAAGGTGGTGTAGTCTTGCTCTGCTAGAGAGCCACTCGCGGGGAGGCGAGTCTCCTGAAGTGCTGCAATGTCCACATTGAGTCTACTGAGCTCGTTGTTAATGATGGCGGTCTTCCGAGAATCGTTGATTTGTGTAAGGTCTTCCGACAGGCCAGGACACATAGTTCTGACGTTCCAGCTTGCAAAGCGAAGGGCTGGTACCTTCTTTCCTTTTTTCATGTTGTTTGGTGCGGTGTATCAGTCCACCTTTCGGGCAATGACCCTGAGCTCCAAGCACCCATTGAAGCAGGCAGACTGTGGCGGGACAGAACCTTATTGACCGGGGGCTGCCCGGTTTGAGGCGGGCGGTAGCTGTCCAGTGAGGTGCAATGACCTCTCCCACCGACAAAGGCAACCCGTGGCGCCCAGTTTCTACGCCAATTTATCTGGACTTATAACCCGTAACTGCTGCCTTCCGTGTTGTTTCAGTCGCTGTAAGGCAACTATGGAGTGACCTCTCCATGGCGCATGCCTGGGCAAATTTATGGAGGTTGAGAGTTGCCCAGTCGTCAAAACCCCCCTCTCGGCCTTTCTGGTGGGGTCCAAAGGAGTGCAGGACACGACGTTTGGCACCAGTATGGCTGCAGGAACTGCCGGAAACATGCCAAAGGTGACACATGACCGCCTACGGGGTTCCGCTCCGGATTTTCTGTTAGGGTTTACTCCCTTAGCCTTGGTCTCTCCCGAGACGCCCACAAGGCAGTGGGGTTGTTGGGGCCCCTACACAGGTGTAGGATGGTGCCGGTGGGAGGAGGGGATGCAAGGGGGAGGGGTAGAGGGAGGAGGGGGGGTGCAGGGGAAGGGGGTGCGGGGTGAAGATGGTGCGAGGGGGGGGCGGGCTGGGACGGGGTTGTGAGGGGGTGAGCTGAGAGGGTGGAGCAGGGAAGGGGAGGGGGGTGGAAGGGGGGTAAAGGGGGGGGAGGGGGGGTGGAATCTGGTGCAGGTAATAAGCCATTTCCTCAGTGCCCACCATCGACGTCCGGAAAGCTCATCCACGTCCTTCGGGAGGTGAAGCATCATTTGGCAGACTTCGAGGTGATTACATTTGCTAAGGGTTTTTTTTTTTGCAGTGGTTTAAATAAAGGCATGCAGCATTGCCGACAGTGCGCTGCAGATGCTCTCCGATTAACATATATTAAAGACATTTCATATGAATGTGTTATTTTACAAATGTCACTGGCAGGAAGTTCATTCCCAAAGTCACCTGTCTATTTCTACTCTATTTATTACATTTTGTATGTTGCACATTTTTCACCTTATTTGTAATACTTTATGTTTGTCAGAAATAATATTGTTTCTCTATTGTCTGATTGATTAGATAACCGATGTAAATCTTTCTGTAAAACAGGAAGATGAGCCAATATCTGATTGGTTCTCCTTATTTTAGTGTCAGCTGCAAACTCTCAAGCAGCTTTGGCATCTGTTGTGTGATTGCCTTTAAGAATGATGTCTCTTTAAGATCTCAGTATGCTAATGAGCTAAGTACCAGGATGCACTCATGTGACTACAAGCCAAAGTCACTCTGAAACTGTAACACCTAGAGGCAGGTTCTGTAAATAGTTTGCTCTGTACTGTATACAATACTTTAGCTATAATAAACCTGTTTGAGATCTTCAACCAACTGGACTCCACGCATCTTATTTATGTTGCACCAGACAACATAAAGAACTCATTACATGGTGGCAGCTATGATGAGAAGACAAAGTCTAAGTTGAAGACCACAGGTCAAACTGTTTTGAAAACAACCTTTCCCACAGACAGTGGAGAGAAAATTCAAAAGAAATACTGGCCCAAAAAGTGGAAAGAAGACTTACCTCCAGCTGTCGAAGACAGAGCTCAGACCGGCAGGCTGCAAGTAAATCGGGTGACTTATTGTGCCGACAATCAAGGGATACTTTAAAGTGCTTAAAAGATTGTTTTTTTCTAAGGACTCCATGAACAAATAAGAGAAGACCGAACTCCTTTCCCAGGCTGATCAAGGTTGACGCCATTACCGGAGGCGTCCGACAGCAAAAAGTGCAGGAAACTCCCATCACTGCAGACTTTCCATTCACGCAGCCACAGTTAAAAATACATTAAATGACTCAAGCGTGAAGAACATAAACAAACTCTAGCAAAAAAAGCAATTGAACTCCTAGTGAACAGCTGTGTAAACAGACAAGCTTAAGTACTGCAAGCAAGATAAACACAGAGCACTGTCAAACACCTGCTCTTCTCAATCCAAGCAATTAGTCTAAACAGTTTAAAAGGAAACAGTGAAGAGTCAAAGCACGAGTCTGAAAGGAAGTTTTAAGCAAAGGAACAGCAGAAAGATGGATATCAAATTTCCCAGCATGAACTGGAAGGCCATGGATATCCTATCCAAGTTCCAACTTTTTAAACAAAGAATGCAGTTATATTTCACAGACCAAGTGATTGAATCAGAGAAGCAAGCTGTAAAAATACTGATAGCAGTTGGAAATGAAGAATTACACAGAAGCAATAACTCTGGCTTATATATAGAGGACCAGAAAGATCATGCAAAGATATGGAAAGTGCTAGAAGATCAGCTCCAGTTATGAGTGAATTTGAGAATTCACCGCCTAGAATTGATGTCCTACAGGTAACAGCACAGGAATCAATAGACCAGTTCATCAGTAGATGCAGTAGTAAGGGCAACAACTGTGATTTCTCAGAAACTGAGAGGTCAGAGCGACTGGTGATTGTCTCAATGCCCATTGAAGCATTTTAGAAGGACCTCTTGCGGGAAAGGAAAAGTCACAGCATTGTTGTGCCGCTAGAAGATGGCAGGAAATATGAAGCCATTGTAGCTGGACAGCAACACCTGCAAGCACTAGATGCAGCCTGTGGTATTGGCACGATAACCAGGTCGAAAAGAGCAGCAAGCTGTGTGGTAAGTATGGTTGGTCTTACTCACCGTGAAGTTGTCCTGCATTTCAAGATCTGTGCAAGGCGTGCAGTGCAAAAAGACACTGGGCCCGCCTATGCAAGAAATCTGGTTCCAAAGACGCAGCCAGAAATCACAGTAGGACACAAACAAACAGATGACGAGCACAGCAAAAGAGCAACGGCAGGAAGGAGAGCACCAGAGAACTGCGTAAATATAAGCTGATACGCGAAATCCACAGCGAAACAGACCTGAGACAAGACTCAGAAGAGTGATTCTCAGTCAGAAGACGAGCAGGCATTCCACATTGTGAACCTGAAACATCATGTTGATGAAGTCAAACAACTGGAAGCTTTTGCTACCGTTAACATCATGGGCTGGTTTTAAGAATCCCTTGACATCGGGATCTGTGGCAGGGGCACCTGACGATGGCCCCAGATGAGGTTCTGCACGGACTTCGCCAGCAGGGCTCGGCCCAATCCTCTCGGCAGTGGGGCACCATGGCTGCCCCTCCCCTGCTCGGCAATGGGACCACAATCAGTATATGAAAATGAATGAAATTATTACATTTACATGTACTTCCCCTTAATCTTGATGGCCTGCAACACTCTTCGGCCCGGCGGCTGGCACTCCCGAGCCTTCGGAGCCCTGTTCAGGAAACCAGGCACAACATTGGTGGAGAGAGGGGAGGAGGTAAGTTTATCAGTGGGGCGGTGGGGGGGAGCAGAGTCAAATTAACGTCATGGGTGTAGGGGATGGTGGGAAGGGTTGTAGTTTAAAGTTTATGCAGTTTGGGTGGGGAAGGTCAAATGGTAAAGGCAGGAATTTTTGGGCGGGAGAAGGGTAAATAGTTAATTTAATTGTTGGCGGGTTGGGAGGGGGAAAAAGAAATGTATTTATGTAATTTTATTGAATATTTCTTTTAATAACATAAGCCGATAGGGCTGACTGCCCTATAAAAATGGCGTCATTGCCAGCACATAGGCAGCTGACGCCATTGCCGGGGATGGACAGCCCCCGCTGGGATCAGCGGCGAGCTTATAAAATCCATCCGCGTGTGCCCAAAGAATGTTGACAAATACACCCTCGGGGTTAAGATTGACACCGAAGCTAGTACAAATATCCTACCAGTCCAAATCCTGAAGGATGTGTACTGGAGTCATTGGATATTAATGATACAACTGAGAACTGCAAAGTTATCTGCACACAATGGGTCATCCGTCCCTTGCAGTGGCACACTAACACAAGCGGACCAGCGGCACGACCTCCAGCTGTAAGGACCTCAACATTATGACTGTCCGCGAGGTCACCAAGGTACCCAAAACCGAAGAGACCAAGGTTACCCACACTGAGTTAGTCCGTGACCTACAACAAATGTACCCGGACAAGTTTGATGCCATAGGAGATTTCAAAGGCGATGCCGTACTGCACCTCAGAGAGGATGCAATTCCATTAATCAACCCTCCTAGAAAGTGCAGCATGCACATACAAGAAATGCTTAAGCACAATTCCGATGTCATGGAACGCAATGGCATCATCCATCATGTGTATCATCACATAGCTCAATTACATGCGTACCGAAGAAGGATAGAGCAATCCGGGTATGTCTAGATCTGAGGCATCTAAACCTCTCCCAAAAGAGATGCCCCCACAAGTTTCCGACATTAGAGGAATTGAATCCCAAGTTCACAGGCACTAAATTCTTCTCCAAGTTGGATGCTAAACATAGATATTGGAAGGTACACCTAGCTTAGGGATCTCAAGAAGTCACCACATTCAAGACACCATTTGGAAGAGACTACTCTTCAGCTTATCTGTCAGTCAAGATCCTACCCCACATGGACTGCAGCGGTTCAAGAAGGCAGCTCACTACCACCTTCTCAAGGACAATTGGGGATGGGCAATAAATGCTGGCCTAGCCAGCGATGCCCAAAATCCCATGAATGAATAATTTTTTTAAAAATCTGTTTCAGCAGCATATGGCTGGATTTATAGAAAACGTACCTGGCTGTATATGCATTGCCAATGATATTGTGGTAATGAGCAAAACCAAAGAAGAACATCTCCAGTAGAGGAGTAGCTTGTCGAAAAGGACTCGTTTTTACCAGCAAGAGGTGCCAGGTGAATGTAAGCCAGATCAATTTCTTTGGCTCCATCTATTCCGGTTGCGGAATAATTCCTGACCCAGGCAAAATCGAAGATGTAAGGCTTATGCCTACCCCACAAGACAAGGAAGACCTCCAGAGATGTCTTCGATTTTTCAACTTCTTGGCTCCTTAAATTCCAAATTTTTCTGACAAAGCATCATCACTGAAAGAGCTGTTAAAGAAAGACGTACCATTTGTATGGCAGGAGGACCATCAGCATACTTTTGAGTCTCTCAAACAAACATTGTCAGCAGAAACCTGTACCCTGCAGTACTATGATCCAAGGAAGAAGACAATCCTGGAAGTCAACGCCTCACAGAAAGGGCTAGGAGTGTGCATCCTGCAGGATGGCAAACCACTTGCATTCGGGTCCAAATATTTATCCTCGGCAGAATCCAATTATTCAAACATAGAGCGTGAAACACTTGCTCTGGTATTTGGGATCACAAGGTTCCACACCTACCTGCTCGCTAAGCAGTTCACTGTGGAAACCGACCACAAACCACTGGAGATGATCTGGTGCAAACCATTGACAAGCGCACCACCTGTACCACAGCGACTCTTCGTGAATGTACAGGGCTAAGACTTCGATGTCTGCTACAAACCAGGTACCAAAATGGTCACCTCGGATGTGCTGAGCAGATTGCCAAACCTGAGCAAGAATGAAGAAGTCCCACTGGATCTACAAGTAGACAGCATGGACATCGAGGTGGAAGATATGGCTCAAAATCAATTTATTGCATTTTGGCCAGCACAAATGTGACCAACTTCAAGCAGAAACAGCCAATGAACTACAACTGCAGGCACTGTGGAGAGTCATCATCGAAGGTTGGCCATATACAGTAAAGGAGGTGCCAGAAACCCTCGGATGCTTTTGGCCTTATAGAGATGAACCGGTATCTCGAAAGGTGTCACCTTCAAAGGAAATCAAGCAATTGTGCCCAAAGCTCTCTGACAGGGCATCTTGTCACAATTTCACCAAGGCTATATGGGCATAGAGCGAACAAGACGACTGGCACGAGACACTGTTTATTGGCCAGAGAACAATAATGACATTGAAAGGTTAGTGAGGATGAGTGAGGCATGCCAGAGCCACCAGCCACAATAATGTAAAGAACCTCTACACTCGAGATTCCATCAGTCCCTTGGTCCAAAATCGCCACTGATTTATTTTTCGTTAATGGAGATGACTTTCTTAGTCACTAATTATTTCTCCAAATTTCCAATTGTCAGACAGGTAAATTGTCAGACAGTGCGGTTGTTGCCGACACACTGAGAGCCGTATTCAGTCTATTCGGTTTACCTTAAGAAATCATGTCTGACAATGGGCTACAGTATACGGGCAAACCTTTCAGGGATATGTGCGCCAAATGAGACGTCCCCACCACATTTCCCGAGATCTAATGGTCTTGCTGAACGAATGGTTCGCACAGTCAAATCACTTATCCTTAAGCATAGGACGAAACAAGAATTTTGTGTTGCCATGCTCCACCTCAGAGCTACACCTATCGATATGGGCTTACCGTCACCAGCAGAGATCATGTTTGGCAGACAAGTGTGGATGACTCTGCCAAGCCATCACCTGTCCAAGTTCTCCGAGATGCAGGAGACACTGCTCAGAAAACATGGGAGAACGAAGATGGTGCATGACCGACAAGTGGTGGGCTCGGTGGGGCGGGGGGAAAGCTACCTCAGCTGCACGTAGGACAACAGGTCAGGATCACACACCCCACAATGAGAACATGGTTACCCTCAGAGGTATTCAAAATATGCAGTCAGCCAAGGTCCTACACGATGATGACATCTAGCAGAGCGGTGTTGAGAAGGAACCGAAGCCAACTAAGAGAAGTATGCAATACTCCAATTGCGCACAGCGGACTCGAAAGAACACACTCCTACAATGAGGGTGTGACGGGACAACAGGACAACAACCAACACATTGACAACATACCTGCAAACCCAGGACAGCCAAGGGTGAAATCCACATCCCCAGAAGGTTATACCATAACCAGATCCGGAAGAATTGTCAAACCACCAAAACAATATATGGACTCTTAAGCTTCTGTGCTTGTAAATTTTATGATCTATATCCTGCAAACTAATTTTGATATCTAATTTTATGTGTTTTAACTTGTGGCATACGAAACGTATCTTTTGGAAAGAAAGAGGATGTTGTGTGATCGCCTTTAAGAGCGATGTCCCTTTAACATCTCAGTATGCTAATGAGCTAAGTACCACAATGCACTCCTGTGACTACAAGCCAGAGTTACTCTGCAACTGTAATACCTAGAGGCGGGTTCTGCAAATACTTTGCTCTATACTGTATATAATAGTTAGCTGTAATAAGGCGGCACAGTGGCGCAGTGGTTAGCACCGCAGCCTCACAGCTCCAGGGACCCGGGTTCGATTCCGGGTACTGCCTGTGTGGAGTTTGCAAGTTCTCCTTGTGTCTGTGTGGGTTTTCTCCGGGTGCTCCGGTTTCCTCCCACAAGCCAAAAGACTTGCAGGTTGACAGGTAAATTGGCCATTATAAATTGTCACCAGTATAGGTAGGTGGTAGGGAAATATAGGGACAGGTGGGGATGTTTGTTGGGAATATGGGATTAGTGTAGGATTAGTATAAATGGGTGGTTGATGTTCGGCACAGACTCGGTGGGCCGAAGGGCCTGTTTCAGTGCTGTATCTCTAATCTAATCTAATCTAACAAACCTGTTTGAGATCTTCAACCAACTGGAGACGTGCATCTCATTTATGTTGCACCAGACAACATAAAGACCTCATTACAGCATCCAGATCATTAATTGGAACCAACAGGAGTTCAAGAATGCTTGAGAACTTTTGTCAATATCTTCCCAAATTTTATAATGCTTTTCTCATCAATATTCTTTATATTTTCTCTTTTTCCAATCTGATATATTCTGGCTTCTCTTGCATTTTAGCTTAATTGGAAGTCTTTCGCGTGGAACTTTGTCAAAACCTTTCTGAAAATTCAACAGCACTGTATCACCCCATATTCCACTCAAAGAGAGCTTGAGCATAGAGCTTGATGAGGACAGAGTTAGGTGAATCCACTGAAATGGGGTGAAATGCAAATAGAGGGCCAAATTTAATGAGCCTGCTGCCAGTCCCAGCAGCAAGCCTGGAAAAAGGTGTTATTCGTGTCTGTCATGTGGGTGCCCGTCCCACCATGATTACACGGCAGGTGTATAGGGGAGGTGAGTCATTTTGCATAGGGGAGGTGCGGGTCCCTCCCCAAGCACATGGCTGGAGCGGGAGCTGAGTCATTGATTACGGCCTCATAACCCCAGAGCAGGTGCTGGTGCCATATTGAAAGGCCTGCCAGCCCTGCATTCCAGCCTTGGATTCATTTTCAGCAGTGTGAAGCCTTCAACTTTGACAGGTTCCTGTATTCCTCTACTCCCCCGAAAGAGGGCAGAAGACTATGGTCGAGGCAAGACACAGGGTGGCCCCACAGTTCAGCGATGCCTCCCTGCAGATTCTCCTCCAGGTTACAAAGGAAAGGCGGGACGTTCTCTTCCTCCACGATAGCAAGAAGTATACCCACCTGACCAAGCAAGCCTGGATGGAGATCGCAAAGGAGGCCATCACTGTGGGGTCACCCAGTGCAACTGGGTCCAGTGCAGGAAGATGGTCAATGATCTACTGCATTCTGCCGTCTTCTAGAGGATTACTTGTGTCTTTGCGAATGGTTGCGCGACATGGGGAGGGTAGCATTGCAGTGTTGGCTGAGTAGCTAGGGTTTTATCTCTTCCTGACAGATGCATTGCTGCCTGTCAACCACAGGCCACCTTCTTTCATAGCTCACCACCCCCTCCCCCCCCCAACTCCCCTGACATTGAGTGTCGGCATGGGATACATCAGATTCCCCTGTAAGGGACGAAAGGCTGAAATGAGAAGAACTGCCATGGTGATGTCTCTGCCATTCTCTACTCTCCACATCCATCCTCTTGCAGGACCAGAGGGCCCATAATAGGGGAGAGACAGCCTGGAATGCTGGAGGAGCCCCAGATCTATGTCCACTTACCTCGGCTAAGGAAGAGGCTTTGGAGCTGGCGGGCACCCAGGGCAGTCACATCTTTTCAGACAGGGAGACTGTAGTCCCTGCGCAAGAAAGTGAGGATTGCCTCTCATTAGCATGTGCATTAAGGTTGGACACCTACATTATGCAAGGAGAGGTAAGGCAACAAATGGCAGAGATGCCAGAGGCATTGCACAGCCATGAGCGAATGATGGAGGAGTCCATCCATGCCATGACTGCTGCCATGTCTCAGGTCTATGTGCACATAGCTTCTCCACTGAGGTTGGCGACCCACATGGAGGGCCAGATCCCACAGATGCACATAGACCTACACACCATCACCTTGGCTATGTGCTCGACACAGCAGTGGCAAGGCGAGAGAAGGAACAGGAGCCCAGATGTTTTCACAGCTCCTGGTCTTTCTTTGGTGAGCAGGGAGGCTCAAGAGAGCCTTCAAAGGGAGGAGAGGCTGCCATCCACATCCGGGGGGTTAACCTCAGGGTGCTCTGAGTATGGACACCAGCTCCTCGGTCCCTTTGCCAGTGAGCCCAGCTCCAGCAGCCGCGACGCCCGAGGAGAGTACTGTACCAGTCCAGGACATCCCCAGGTGGCCTGGGCCTTCCAGGCCTCAGGCAGCCAGAGAATGCCCGCCAAAGTCATCCCAGGCCAAGGAGCAGCCTGCCTTCAGCCCAGCTGCTGCCGCAGGGATCACACCGCATAGGAGCACCCCCCGCAAAATGTACTAAGACCACCTAGCCACATTTTGGATCTCACGGGTGAAGCATATATGTTTTGTGTTAAATAATTAACAGATCCGTTGTTCAAATCATTATGCTTCATGGTCTGAAAACTATGTGCCATTCTGCCTTAATTGTGAGATGTTGACCTTCCCCTCCACCCTTAGGGCTACATCAATATGACCACAGCCCTCAATAACATTCCACTATGATCAGAGCCCTCATTAACATATGTTCTCCCATGGGTACTAGCGTTGCAACTGGTCGTGAGTCATGGAACACAAATGGAAAGGAGGCAACAGAATTTTGCCTGAAGGTGGGTCTTCATTACAGTCTCAATGAGTGGACATCAGGGTGGCTGAAAACATGTAATTATGAGGTTGTCTCTTGTCTCCTTTGCACATCTTTCAATCTGTCTGGCCAGCGCCTTGTCTTCAACATCCATTGTTGCTGGTCCTCTCCCTCCTCTGCATTCTCCTTGTCACTGGATGAGTGCTGCTTCGTCATCTCTTCATCTAGGGCCTCCCCCCCCCCCCCCCTCTGCAGTGCGAGATTGTACAGTGCACAGCAGACCAGCACGATACACAAGTCCATCGCTGGGGGGTACTGCAGGGCTCCACCGGACTGAGCCAGGTTCCAGAATCTTATCTTCAATAGCCCAATGGCCTGCTCAATGTTCACTTGGGTGGAGCAGTGGCTGGTGTTGTACCTGTCCTCAGCTGCATTGTGAGGATTCCTCACAGACATCAGTAGCCATGTCTTCAATGGATAACCCTCGTCCCCTAGAATCCACCCCTGATGGCGGACCAGGGGCCTGAGAAGCTGTGGCACCTGGGACCAAAGTATGTAGGCATCGTGGCTACTTCCCGGAAAATGAGCACACACCAGCAGGAAATACTTTCAGTAGTAGCAGACCAGTTGAACATTGCATGGAAGCCTTTCCTGTTGAAGGCGACTCCCCGGTCTGTGGGAGCTTTGATGGCCACATGCATGCAATCTAGTGCACCTTGCCTCTGTGGAAATCCAGCGATGGCCCTGAATCCGATGGCATCGTTGGCCTGACTGTCAGGGTCAGTCCAGTCGTGCACATAGTTGCCAGCCCTCTTGAATAGGGTCACCTCCTTGATGCAGCAGTGGGCTGCTGTCTGAGAGACGTCACCATGTCCCTGGTGGATCCCTGGAAAGATCCAGATGCAAAGAATTTTAGTGTCAAGGTGATCATCCGGGCCATTAGCATGACAATGGTGCTCGGACATTTGGAGGTAGTTGGTCCTTGTCTGGTACACTCTCTGGCGAACGTGGGCCGTTCTTTGCCCGGCAGGCTGCTCTTGCTCTTGTCGTGGAGCTTCACAGACATGCACAGCTGCATCTTGACCCTCCCTCAATCGGAGTTGCCAGATTACCCCCAGGGGTCCAAGCATACAGGATGCGTGAGACCCAAGCAAGTTGACCTGTAAGCCTGAAGATCACTGTCGATGCAGAGGCGAATATGCCTTGGTACAGATCTTTAGGCAATTCTCTCAACGGAGTCCCTGATGGACCTCAGAGTCCAACCTTGCTGGTGGCCCACCCTCTGTTCTAGCCATTTGAGTGAACAACCAATTCACAAAGCTGTTTGTTAGCCCAATGCAGTCCCCCCACACCCACACTGAACCCTTGCAGAGTCCCCATATCCCCTTGTAGAGCCCACAGCAACACAGTCTGACAATGGCCTCCGATCCCTCCTCTTCTTCTATGCAGGAATGCTCAGGACTGCTTCCCCGTTACAGCGATATGGCCTCTCAGCTTGCTGTCACCAGGTTTTAACGAACATGAACCCAAAGGCACGAGTGCCACCCGCCATTCACAAAATTCATAAAATCAAGATCCTATCATAAGATTACAATGAATTATATTTAAATGCATTTAAAAGAGCTACTGAGCAATTTAAAATAAGCTCCCTGTTGCGTTAGGGCATTAATGCCGTCATGGTGCTTTCCCGACTCTGACAAAATCCGCAACCCACGTCATGA
The DNA here is from genome assembly GCF_036365525.1 of Heterodontus francisci. NCBI lineage: Eukaryota > Metazoa > Chordata > Chondrichthyes > Heterodontiformes > Heterodontidae > Heterodontus > Heterodontus francisci. Next base: position 19,599,960 of record NC_090403.1, read on the forward strand.
AGCCGAAACTCCAGGCAGATGCTTCCAGTGTGATTCTCCATCCCCCGCGCCACCATTCACACTTCAAACAGCTGCACAACATTCTGCCCAGAGTGAGGACTTTAAAATGAGAATTTAGTGAGAGTGGGAATTGGGTGCAGAGGGAAAAGGAAGTGTTAAGTAATTTAAACCAAGATGCAATTTTAAATAAGTAAATAAATAATCAGAACAATTACTTAGCTCTAAGGGGATAAAATTGAAATTATAATTAATTAGAAGACAGCAACATTAAAGAAATCAGAATTGCATTAAGTAAAATCCTGGTACTTGTAAATAATAAATAGGAGTAAGGGGATATTAATCTAAAACCTATGACATAAGAGACATATATATGTAGCATAAGTAGATAGACTTTTTAATAAAATGTTGGGACAGCTGAGACCCATCGCCTGCAATTCCTGTCCCCACGTGGGAACTCCAGGACACTTTGTGTGTTCTGGATAATCATGTGTGCAGGAAATGCCTCCGACTGCTCGAGTTTGAACTCAGGTTTTCTGAGCTTGTGAAGCAGCTGGAGTTGCTGCAGACCATATGGTAGTGCACGTTTTAGCAGGTGGCATCACTAGAGATTGCCTCAGTCACAGATGATCAGGTGAAAGTGCTCAGAAGAAGGGAGTGAAGAGAACATTGGTTTTGAGAAGGGTAGACCCAATCCATTGCAGCTAGGAGGAGTTTGGGACTTTTAACTACAACAATATCTTTATTGATGAGAACACTAATGTATAAATGTGGTAGGTTTTCAAGTGTGTTAATAAGTTAATGATAAATACCTTTCTCTGTAATTTAGTGTATTAGCTACCTACTGAATACTGTTTAATGTTGATTTTTAGTTGTTATTGCAAAAGTCTTAAAACGCAAAATCTTGTCATGTAATTCTTTAATTGTCTGTGGAGTTCATATTCCTTGTTTTAAAGTTAACGGTCTCTACTAAGGTTGCAACACTTGTAAATCTTTTCACCTTCTCTGGTACCTCTGTATCCTTTCTACCTAGTATAGGTAGGTGGTAGGAGAATTGAGGTAAGGTGGGGATGTGGTAGGGAATATGGAATTAATGTAGGATTTGGATAAATGGGTGGTTGATGGTTGGCACAGACTCGGTGGGCCGAACTGCCTGTTTCAGTGCTGTATCTCTCTATGACCACAACAGGATTTACCCCTCCCTTTCCAAGACTGGACCAATGTCTGAAGGACCTCCTCCTCAACCTCTCTGAAATAACTGCTACCTGGTCATCAGTCACATCTTCCCTTTCCTGAACTTGTTTCCTCTGGGATGGATAGAACTGTCCAGAAATTCCTCCCCCTCCCTTATTACAAGAACAGAAGAATTAGATGCAAGAGGACACCATTTGGACCCTTGAACCTGCTCCACCATTTGAGAAGATCATGCCAGATCTGATTGTGACCTCAACTCCACTTTCCTTTCTGCCCCACCCCCCATAACCCTTGACTCCCTTGTCAATCAAAAAAACTATCTAACTCAGCCTTGAATATATTCAATGACCCAGCCTCCACTACTCTCTGGGGAAGAGAATTCGCTGAGAGAAAAAGAAAATCACCTCACCTCATCATTAAATGGGAGACCCCTAATTTTTAAACTGTGTCCCCTAGTTCTAGACTCCCCCACAAGGGGAAACATCCTCTCAGCATCCACCCTATCAAGTCCCCTCAGGATCTTATGTCTCAATAAAATCACCTCTCATTCATCGGAACTCCAATGGGTATAGGCCGAACCTGCTAAACCTTTCTTCATAAGATAACCCCTTCATCCCAGGAATCAGTCAAGTGAACCTTCTCTGAATTGCTTCTAAATGCAGTTACATCCTTTCTTAAGTAAGGAGTCCAAAACTGTACAATGTACTCCAGATGCAGTCTCACAAAGGTATAGCTGTAGCAACATTTCCCTACTTTTATCCTCTATTTGCCCCTGCAATAAATGCCAACATTCCATTTGCTTTCTTGTACCTGCATAACTTTGTGATTCATTTACTAGGACACCCAGATCCCTCTGTACTGTGGACAACTGCAGTCTCCATTCAATTTAAAGCCTTTATTGAACAACTATTTGTAGTTTATATAAAGTAGTTTAACTAGTTAAACTATAGACTTAATACAAAACTTATAACTTTCCCTGTCCTAGTTTAAATTACTGCACTAGGTTGGAGAAAAAAAACCTTAAAACTTGGCAACCACTTACCTGCTTTCCTAATTAATGCCTCTAGACCTCAACTCTCAGGTCTCACTGTCTCCTGCTCCCTCTCTCAGACCACTCTTTGTTTTGTGAAAGACCTCTTCCCTCACTACACAAAATTCCCTGAGTTAAGTAAGTACTCTGTCGAGCTGACCTCGGTGCTCCTTACATAGGTAGGGAAAGGATTGAGTTCCAACAGAGTTTTTTTTAAGAGCAGGGAGAAAGTTAAAGAGCAGGGCTGCAATGGTACTAAGCTCACAATTACTTCCAGTACCACATGCTAGTGAGTATAGGACCATGAAGATAAGACAGGTTAACACATGGCTGAAGAAATAGTGCAAGAGGGAGGGCCTCAGATACCTGGGGTATTGGGGCCAGTATAAGATGGACAGGTTGCATCCTAATGGGGCTGGAACCAATATCCCAACAGTAATATTAAATAATGCTGTGGGAGAGGGTTTAAACTAATTTTGCAGGGGGAGCGCACCAGGATGAAGGAGTAAACAGTATAGAGGACTGGAAGAGACAAACAGCATTGGTAATCCAGTGGTAGGAGGGATCAGATGGGGAAATATGAGGCAGACTAAGGATGAGTTTGGAGTGCATGTATGCAAATACACAGAGTGTGGTAAATAAGGTTGGTGAGCTGCAGGCATAAGTAGCCATTTGTGATGATGATGAATTGGTAATGATGACTCATAAGGGGAAGAATGGGCACATAATATTCCTGCCTACAAAGTATTCAGGACAAATAGGGAATGTAAAAAGGATGGAAGTGGCAATACTGTTAGAAAGGAATGATGTACTTGAGGGTTCAAAGATTGAATCTATTTGATTAGAATTAAGGACCAATAGAGGAATTATTACCCCTTTGGGGGTATACTACATGTCATCAAATAGGGGGAAGGAGATACAGGAGCAAATTTGCAGGCAAATTGCAGAAAGGTGCAAGAACTTTAATGCTCCCGCCCCCCATTAATTATTCTAATATTGACTGGGAAAGCAACAGTATAAATGGCAAAGAGGGGCAGGAATTTTTGAAACATATGCAAGAGATCTTCCTTAATTAATATGTTTCCAGCTCAATGAGGAAGCAAGGAGTGCTGGATCTAATTCTGGGGAATGAAGTGGGACAAGTGGAGCATCTTTCAGTGGGGGAGCATCTGGGTAACTGATCATAATATCATTCGGTTTAGAATAGTTATGGAAACGAACAAGGAAAAATCAAATGTGAAAATACTCAACCGGAGGAGGGCTAATTTTAATGAGTTGAAAAGGGATCTGACCCAAGTGGATTAGAATTAATGATTGGCAGGTGAAACAGTAAATGAGCAATGAAGGCTTTCAAAGAGGACATTGTTTGGGTGCAGGCCAGATACATTCCCATGAGGAGGCAGGGAGGTGGGTGTGAGAGGAAGGGCATCTAAATCTAGAGCTCCCTGGATGACTAAAGATATATAGATTAAAATGAAACCAAAAACAAGGCTTATGATCAATGTCATGTTCATAATTCAGCAAAGAACCAAACTAAATGCAAAAAGTGCAGAGGAGAACTGAAAAGAGGGTCAAAGATCATGTATGAGAATAGATTCACAGGGAACATAAAAGGGAATGCAAAAGCTTTTTATGAACTTATTTAGTTCTTTGATGAAATAACATAGTAGGTTGATGAGGGTAGTGTAGTTGATGTGATTCTGGATTTTCAAAAGATGTTTGATAAAGTACCACAGAATAAACTTGATTTAAAAATTAATCACATGGGCTGAAGGGGCAGTGGCTGCATGGATACAAAACTGACTAAGAGACAGAAAGCAGAGGTGCAGAATGTAGGGGAGGGTAACACGGTGACCTCCAGGGTTGGTGTTGGGACCACTGTTCTCTTTGATATCTATTAATACAACAAGAACTTGTATTTATATAGCACATTTAAAGTAATAAAACATCCCAAGGCACCTCAAGTGGCATTATAAAACAAAATATGACATTGAGCCACATAAGGAAATATTAAGGCAGATGACTAAGCTTGGCCAAAGAGGTAGGATTTAAGAAGTGTCTTAAAGGAGGAAAGAGAGATGGAGAGGTATAAGGAGGGTATTCCAGAGCTTGGGGCCTAGGCAACTGAAGGCACAACCACCAATGGTGGAGTGATTAAAATCGAGGATGCTCAAGAGGCCTGAATTAGATGAGTGCAGATATCTCGGAGGGTTGTGGGGCTGGAGGAGATTATGGAGATAGGGAAGGGCAAGGCCATGGATGGATTTGAAAACAAGGATGAGAATTTTAAAATTGAGTTGCTGCTTAATCGGGAACCGATGTAGGTCAGCAAGCACAGGGGTGGATGGATAAACAGGCTTTGATGCAAGTTAGGACACGGGCAGCAGAGTTTTGGATGACAAGTTTATGGAGGTTAGAATGTGGGAGACTGGCCAAGAGTGCATTGGAATAGTCAAGTCCAGAGGTAACAAAGGCATGAATGAGGGTTTCAGCAGCAGATGAGCTGAGGGATGGGAGGGGATTCAGGCAATGTTATGGAGGTGGAAATATGCAGTCTTATTGCTGGCACGGATATGTGATCAGGAGCTCATCTCAGGGTCATGTATGACATTAATGTTGCAAACAGTCTGGTTCAGCCTGAGACAGAAATTTCTGCTCATCCAGTACTGAATGTCAGACAAGCAGTCTGATAATTTAGAGACAGTGGATGGATGACTCAAGAGAGGTGGTGCTGAAGTAATGCTGGGTGTCATCAGAGTACATGTGAAAACTAACACTGTGCTTTCGGATGATGTCGCCAAGAGCAGCATGTAGATGAGAAATAGGAGGGGGGGGCAAGGATAGATCCTTGGGGACATCACAGGAAAAGGTGGCAGCAGGAACAGAATCTCTGATTACATTTAGATAGAACGGAACCAGATGAGTGCAGTCCCACCCAGCTGGATGACAGTGGAGAGGTGTTGGGGGAGGATGATTTGGTCAACCATGCCAATGGCTGAAGACAGTTCGAGAAGGACGAGGAGGTAAAGTTTACCTTTGTCACAGCCACATAGGATGTCGTTTGCGACTTTCATAAGAGTCATTTTGGTACTGTAACAGGAAACCTGATTGGAGGGATTCAAACATGGAGTTCCAGGAAAGAAGGGCAGAAATTTGGGAGGTGACAGCACATTGAAGGATTTTAGAGAGGAAAGGGAGGTTGGAGATGCAGCAGTAGTTTGCATGGATGGAGGAGTCGAGGGTTGGTTTTTTGAGAGCGGTTATGATTGAACATTTGAAGGAGAGGGGATAGTACCTAAGCAGAGAGAACCACAATGATCTTTGCCTCAAAATCTTCCAGAATATTTTATGTCGTGCCAGAATTGACCATTTAGCCTTTCTGTCTGTATTAAGTGGCTCTAGAAAGCTTTGAAAGAAAAGCATTTATATAGCACCTTTCACAACCTCAGAACATCCCAAAGTGCTTTACAGCCAATTAATTACTTATAAATGTTGTCATAGTAGTAATCTAAGAAACACAACAGAAAATTCCTACAAGCAGCAACTCGATGTCAGTGATGTTGGTTGATGGATAGTGTTGGTCAGAACACTGCTAGTATTAACCTAGACTTTGCACTTGTGTTTCTGGAGTGGGACTTGAACTCATTATCTTCAAACACTAAAGGAAAGGGTGCTGTTATGTCCAGGTGAGATAGGGGTCTAGGAGTTCCTTCTCAGCCTTTGCCTGGTCTAACCATAACAGGGTTTAATTTTAAGAACACCTTGTTTTTTGCTTCCCCACCACCCCCCCCAATGAATCCTTGTTCACCGCTTTCCAATTGTAAGGCAAAGAAATCAGACAGGTTTTCTTAGATTTAAACAAGAAAAGTGGAAGTGTATTAATCTTAAACTCTAATTCGGTTAATGACTACGAGTACACGACACAACCACGTTAGCATGCATACGCGATAAACACACGCAGATAGAGACAGGAAAAGTAGAAAGAATAAAGGGGAAAAGTTTGAGACAGTAGCTGGGTTTCTATTTACTGTCCTTTGAGTCCGATGTGGAGTCTTTGGTTGCCGGTAAGTCTTGCTGTTCGTTGGGGCCCAATGCAGGCTTTAACTTGTTTCGATGTAGGAGTCTTTTCTCTCTTGAGGTTTACGTGTCTTCAGTGGGTCCAGAGGCTTGTGAGAGAGTGCCAGCCAGGAGAGAGGCTGTCATGTTCCAGGTTCAGTTACAATCTGCAGTCTGACCCCAAACTGGCCTGTGAGCATAATTCAAACCTCCAAGTTGGCCAGCAAGTTAGTCATGTGACTACGTTTTTTTCAACAAACTCTTGTGTTTGTGGATTCCAAAGTTCTCTGAGGGGGCGGTGTAGTGCTGTCTCTTACACTGACAAGAGATGGATCGTCATTGCCCAGCCCAATCTCTGTTAATTGACTCAGTGAGCAATTCTTTTGTCTCTCCAAGCACTGTCTTTTAGTATGCAAATGTCCTGCAGCCAAGTGTCTGGTGATCTCTTGTAAAACAAGTCATTTCTTCACTCCAGCAACAGTTTAAAATTAATGTTCATATGATAAAATTAATACTCCTCATTCTTGGCCAGTGGGGGTCTGCTTGACAGTGCTACCAACTGAGCTACAGCTGGCACCTAGAAAAAGTTTCCACAGTTTTCACATTGTCTTCAATTTCACCACAAATTTAAAGTCCCTACTAACCCTGTTATACTGGAAGATTTTATCATTGTGATTACATCCTTTGCTATATTTGTCTCTCAAGCTCTTTATTTCAGTCTGATACCCACACTGAGCTGATTTAATATCTTCCTGAGATTTTCCCTCTCGGCTGTGTGTAGTTTGTTTTCTTATTTCCACCTTAATTGATCGAGTCTTCGCTTCCATTCTAGGGACCTCTCATTTCACTTAACTTTATTTTTCTTGGTTATATATTAATTTAAAGAAATAAAGAACCTGCATTTAAATAGCATCTTTATAGCATCAGGATGTCCCAAAGTACTTTGCAGCCAATCACTGTTGCAAGGTGTTGGTTGAGGGATCAATAATTGGCAGGACACTGGGGAGAACTCCCCTGCTCTTCTTCCAAATAGTGTCTTGTGATCTTTTATGTCCTCCTGAGAGGGCACAGAGGGCCATGGTTTAACATCTCAGCTGAAAGCTCACACCTTTGAACAGTGCAGCACTCCCTCAGTATACACTGAAGTGTCAGCCTAGGTTATATACTCATGTCTGGTGTGGGGCTGAACCAACAAACTTCTCATTCTAGAATACCACTGAACCAAGGTTAATACCACATCAAAATTGTTTGTGTGATGTTACTCTTTGTTCAAGAGCTGTTAACCTGTTAATATCATCAACAACATTTTCTGACCTATGATTTTGAAGTAGTAAATTGGAAGTTGGGACTGAGCTTACAGAGACAATTTAGATCCATTCTTGTCTCCAACCTCTGTTACACATTCTCTGCGAGTACAGTTCCCCACCAGGAGTATGGATCCATAGAGTACATCTAAATATGCTATTTCAACCACAGTAATATGATGGGGCTGCACTCAGATAACTTACAGCTGGGCTTCCAAGGATTAATAGCTTAGCGCTTCAATATTGAGCAGAAAACTTTTTAGTGGATGGTCTGCCTTCTGCATCAGAAGATAATTTTCTTCACAGAACCTAAGAACAGGGCAACATCCCTGAGGTACCAACTAGCACTTGGACACAGAGTGCCTCAGATTTCCACAGACTGCAAGTTCCGCTTCACAATGAAATAAAAATCCCTTCGGCAACAGCAATTAAAATCACAAATCTTTTTCCATTCTCAGTCAGTCGGGTTCTTCCTCCCAATAGATAGCCTTCAGTTCCACATAATGAAGACGTGAATATTCCCTTGCCTCTGAAGCTTGGCTTGGTGATCCAATCTTCCACTGCCATATGTGTCACCTTGACTCCGCTTAGTTCCCTAAATCAATAGTTGATTATGAGATGTTGGTCAGATTTTCCTGTCAAAATAACTGTAGACTAATAGCACTTACTGTTATTTATGTGCAATTTACACAGCAACTGCAGGCAAGGGCAGATGTCCAGTTAAAGGGGAGGTGGTGGTGTAGTGGTATTATCACTGGACTAGTAACCCAGAGACCCAGGTATTGCTCTGGGAACATGGGTTCAAATCTACCACAGCTGAAGGTGGAATTTGAATTTAATTAATAAATCTGGAATTAAAAGCTAGTCTAATGATGGCCATGAAACCATTGTCGATTGTTGTAAAAACCCATCAGGTTCACTAATGTCCTTTAGGGAAGGAAACCTGCTGTCCTTACCTGGTCTGGCCTGTTTGTGGCTCCAGACCCACAGCAATGTGGTTAACTCTTACATGCCCTCTGAAATGGCCTAGCAAGCCACTCAGTTGTACCTAACTGCTATGAAGTCAATAAAAAGGAATTAAACTGGACGGACCATCCGGCATCGACCTAGGCATCGGAAACGACAACGGCAAACCCAGCCCTGTCGACTCTGCAAAGTCCTCCTTACTAACATCTGGGGGCTTGTGCCAAAGTTGGGAGAGCTGTCCCACAGACTAGTCAAGCAACAGCCTGACATAGTCATACTCACGGAATCATAACTTACAGACAGTGTCCCAGATACTGCAATCACTATCCCTGGGTATGTCCTGTCCCATCGGCAGGACAGACCCAGCAGAGGTGGTGGGACAGTGGTCTACATTAGGGAGGGAGTTGCCCTGGGAGTCCTCAACATCAACTCTGGACCCCATGAAGTCTCATGGCATTAGGTCAAACATGGGCAAGGTAACCTCCTACTAATTACCACCTACTGCCCTCCCTCAGCTGATGAGTCAGTACTCCTCCATGTTGAACACCACTTGGAGGAAGCACTGAGGATGGCAAGGGCACAAAATGTACTCTGGGCAGGGGGCTTCAATGTTCATCACCAAGAGTGGCTCGGTAGCACCACTACTGACCGAGCTGGCCGAGTCTTAAAGGACATAGCTGCTAGACTGGGTCTGCGGCAGGTGGTGAGAGAACCAACAAGAGGGAAAAACATACTTGACCTTGTTCTCACCAATCTGCCTGCCGCAGATGCTTCTTTTCCATGACTGTATTGGTAGGAGTGACCACCGCACAGTCCTTGTGGAGACGAAGTCCCACCTTCACATTGAGTACACCCTCCATCGTGTTGTGTGGCACTATCACTGTGCTAAATGGGATAGATTTCGAACAGATCAAGCAATGCAAAACTGGGCATCCATGAGGCGCTGTGGGCCATCAGCAGCAGCAGAATTGTACTCAACCACAATCTGTAACCTCATGGCCCGGCATATCCCCCACTCTACCATTACCATCAAGCCAGGAGACCAACCCTGGTTCAATGAAGAGTGCAGGAGGGCATGCCGGAAGCAGCACCCGGCGTACCTCAAAATGAGGTGTCAACCAATAGACAGAGCTAAGCAATTCCATAACCAACAGATCAGATCTAAGCTCTGCAGTCCTGACATATTCAGCTGTGAATGGTGGTGGATAATTAAACAACGAACTGGAGGAGGTGGCTCTACAAATATCCCTGTCCTCAATGATGGGGGAGCCCAGCACATCAATGCAAAAGGTAAGGCAGGAGCATTTGCAACGATCTTCAGCCAGAAGTGCCGAGTGGATGATCCATCTCGGCCCCTTCCTGAAGTCCCCAGCTTTACAGATGCCAAACTTCAGCCAATTTGATTCACTCTGCGTGATATCAAGGAGCGACTGAAGACACTGGATACTAAAAAAGCTATGGGTCCTGACAATATTCCGGCAATAGTACTGAAGACCTGTGCTCCAGAACTTGCCGCAACTCTAGCCAAGCTGTATAGCGACAACATTGGCATCTACCCGGCAATGTGGAAAATTGCCCAGATATGTCCTGTACACAAAAAGCAGGATAAGTCCAACCAGGCCAATTACCACCCCATCAGTCTACTCTCAATCATCAGCAAAGTGATGGAAGGTGTCATTGACAGTGCCATCAAGCAACACTTGATTAGCAATAAGCTGTTCAGTGATGCCCAGTTTGGGTTCCGACAGGGCCACTCAGCATCTGACCTCATTACAGCCTTGGTTCAAACATGGACAAAAGAGGTGAGGTGAGAATGACTGCCCTTGACATCAAGGCAGCATTTGACCGAGTATGGCATCAAGGAGCCCTAGCAAAACTGGAGTCAATGGGAATCAGGGGGGAAACTCTCTGCTGTTTAGAGTCATACCTAGCACAAAGGAAGATGGTTGTCGTTTTTGGAGGTCAATCATCTGAGCTCCAGGACATCACTGCAGGAGTTCCTCAGGGTAGTGTCCTAGGCTCAACCATCTTCAGCTGCTTCATCAATGACCTTCCTTCAATCATAAGGTCAGAAGTGGGGATGTTCGCTGATGATTGCACAATGTTCAGCACCATTCGTGACTCCTCAAATACTGAAGCAGTCTGTGTAGAACTGCAGCAAGACCTGGACAATATCTAGGCTTGGGCTAATAAGTGGCAAGTAACATTTGTGCCACGCAAGTGCCAGGCAATGACCATCTCCAACAAGAGAGAATCTAACCATCTCCCCTTGACATTCAATGGCATTACCATCGCTGAATCCCCCACTATCCACAAAATGTACTCTGGGTGGTGCGACCTCTACCATCTCGAAGGACAAGAGCAGCAGATGCATGGGAACATCACCACTTGCAAGTTCCCTTCCAAGTCACACACCATCCTGACTTGGAACTATATCGCCGTTCCTTCGCTGTCGCTGGGTCAAAATCCTGGAACTCCCTTCCTAACATACTGTTGGTGTACCTAACTCACATGGACTGCAGCGGTTCAAGAAGGCAGCTCACCACCACCTTCTCGAGGGCAATTAGGGATGGGCAATAAATGCTGGCATAGCCAGCAACGCTACTTCCCATGAAAAAAAATCCAGAGGTCTGGAAGTCACTGTCCAAGATGCACCGCTTTGTCATTAACTTTGTAAAAATAACATCCTGCTGACTACTTCATCATTGAAATGCATTGTACGGTGTTGAGTCCATGTATTTGCACAGTAGATATGAATTCAATTTGACATAGAAAGTTAGGACTTGTCCATTTCTGGCTAAGTACCCTTTTTATTGGCGTGCTGAGTCTTAATTGCTGTCGATCAACCTCTCTGACACTGAAAAGTAACCATTACAGGTGTGGAGTCTCATTTCTTCAGGTTTTAATTGTTGTTTGAGATTTTTTTAATTAAATTAATTTTTAAAACTTTTTTTCTTCCTGTCTTTTTTTTTTATTTCTCTCTTAATCCAATCCTTCTTTCCATCTCTTTATTTCTCTTTCGGTATCTGATTTGATATTGAACTTGCCCACCCCAATTTATATTTCCTTGCTCGGGTCTTCTGCAATTAATTTCATAATCCTTTAATCTGATTGGTTAGGGAGATAGTCAGTGGCTTGCCCTGTTCATTCAGATCCCACTCTCAGTAACTTGCCATGCAAAATATCATAGACTTGCGTTTGCCTGTTTAGTCACTAAATAATGGCGGCTGGCTTACCACAGCAAGTTTTGGACTAATAGCCAAGCATGATTCTAAGTCTTTCATAGGTATCCAGCAGCTTAAGGAGCCTCTCAACACAGGCAAGTTGAGCAGTTCAACAACAAACAGTAACAATATGCATTCATATAGCATCGTTAGCATAACAAAACATCCCAAGACACTTCACAGGAGTGTTATCTGACAAAGTTGTGCTGTTGGCACATCCCAAGCCACATAAAGAGCTATCAGGACACATGACCAAAAGCTTGGTCAAAGAGGAGTGTCTTATAGGACTAGAAAGGAGTAAAGAGACGTCGAGGCCTAATGAGGTAATTCCAGAGCTTAAGGCCAACGCAGCTGAAAGCATAGCCACAGCCACCAACGGTGGGGTGAAGAAAGTAGGGGATGTTCAAAAGACCAGAGTTGAAAGAACGTAGAGTTCTCGGAGGGTTGTAGGTCTGGAGTAGGTTCCGGAGGTAAGGAGGGACTTGAACATGAGGACGACAATTTTAAATTTGAGGCAGTGATGGACCGGAGCCAATGTAGTTCAGCAAGCACAGGAGTGATGGACGAATGATACAGGGTTGAGTTAGGGTACCACACTGGAAACTATTACCTGGGAGGGATTTTATGTGGCTGAAGCGTTGGGGAGAGCCCTATGTCACCTCCTCCAGGGAAGACCTGCCGCATTAAGTGCCAGTTAGACACTTAAGTGGACAGCAGCAGGCCTTCCGTGGGATTAAGCACCCCAGTGATGGAAGTCCCGCCTGCCAAGAGCTGCTAGCCAATTAGAGGTCATAGGCCACAGGTGAGTCAGGGTGGGAAGGGTTTCGCAAGGTGGGGAATGCAGGGAAAAGGGGTGCAAGGGGATCGGCAGCAAGTGCAGGGGGGTGTGGCTTTCAGTGGGCTCTTCCCCTTCCTGATGCCAGGTCCCTCGTTCAGGCACTAAGTGCCTTTTAATATGAGTGGCGATGGGACTTGGACCTTAATTGCCCACTTAAGGGCTCAATTGGAGGCGCGACAAGAAGACCATTCATGGGACTTCTCGCCATGGTCTTAATTGGGGTGGAGGCAGAAAAGTGATCGCCTCCCCAGTCAGAGAAAGGTTCAGTTCTCACTTGAAGCAATTCGGCAAATCGGATTAATCACATGACCGGCAGCCTGTTCCACAGGTTCACTATTTTCTGGGAAAGGAATCACCTCCTGACATCTAAACTAGTTCTGCCCCTACATGACTTGTATGCGTGACCCCTGATCCTCTCTTTATTGTCCAGTTTAAATGGTTGGTCCACAAAAACACAATCTAATTCCTTCATTGTTTATAAACCTCGATCAAATCACCCTTAATTCTATGATTCTTGAAAGTGTGGAGACCCACCTCTTCGAACATATCTGGGTAACTAGCGTGTTTTAAAGTGGGAATTAATCTGTGGCCCTCCTAGAACCATAGAAAGGTTAGGGCACTGAAAGAGGCCATTCAGTCCATCATGTCTGCACAAGCTGAAAAAACTAGCTGCCCTTCTAATCCCACCTTCCAGCATCTTGACCGGAGCCTTGCAGGTTACAGCACTCCAGGTGCATCATGTCCAGGTACCTTTTAAATGAGTTGGGCGTTTCTGCCTCCACCACCATTCCTGACAGTGAATTCCAGACACCCACTCCCTCTGGGTGAAAAAGCTTTTCCTCATGTCCCCTCTAATCCTTCTACCAATCACCTTAAATCTGTGCCCCCTGGTAATTGACCTCTCCGCCAGGGGAAACACGTCCTTCCTGTCTACTTTATCTAGGACCCTCATAATTTTGTACACCTCAATTAAGTCACCCCTCAGCCTTCTCTGTTCTAAGGAAAACAACCCTAGCCTATCCAATCTTTTCTCATAGCTCTAACTTTCAAGCCCTGACAACGTTCTTGTAACTCTCCTCTGTACTCACTCCACAGCAATTATGTCCTTCCTGTAATGTGGTGACCAGAAGTGTATGCAACACTCCAGCTGTGGCCTAACCAGCGTTTTATACAGTTCCAGCATTACATCCCTGCTTTTGTATTCTGTACCTCTGCCAATAAAGGAAAGCATTCCATATGCCTTCTTGACCACTTTATCTACCTGTCCCGCCACCTTCAGGGACCTGTGGACATGCACTCCAAGGCCTCTCACTTCTACCCCACTCAATATCCTCCTGTTTATTGTGTATTCCCTTGCTTTGTTTGCCCTCCCCAAATGCACTTCTCTGGATTGAATTCCATTTGCCATTTTTCTTCCCACTCAACCAAACCATTGATATCATTCTGGAGTCTATGGCTATCCTCTTCACTATCAACTACATGGCCAATTTTTGTGTCATCAGCAAATTTCCCAATCATGCCTCCCACATTTAAGTCCAAATCGTTAATATATACCACAAACAGCAGGGGCCCCGACACTGAGCCCTGTGGAACACCACTGGAAACCGCCTTCCATTTGCAAAGACATCCATCGACTGCTACCCTTTGGTTCCTGTCACTGAGCCAATTTTGAATCCAACTTGCCACATTCCCCTGTATCCCATGGGCTTTCATTTTACTGACCGATCTGCCATGTGGGACCTTGTCAAATGCCTTACTAAAATCCACGTAGACCACATCCACTGCACTACCCTCATCACTCCTCCTTGTTACTTCCTCAAAAAATTCAATTAAGTTAGTGATATATGATCTACCTTAACAAATCCATGCTGACTATCCCTGATTAATCCGTGCTTTTCTAAGTGGCAGTTTATCCTATCTCTCATAATTGATTCTAATAATTTGCCCACCACCGAGGTCAGACTGACCGGCCTATAATTATTTGGCCTATCGCTCACACCATTTTTAAACAATGGTACAATGTTCACAGACTCCAATCGTCTGATACCTCTCCTGTATCCAGTGAGGATTTGAAGATGATCCTCAGAGCATCTGTTATTTCCTCCCTGGTTTCCTTTAACAGCCAGGGATATAATCCATCTGGCCCTGGTGATTTATCCACTTTCAAGGATGTCAGACCCTCTAGTACTTCCTCTATCATTATGCTTATTGTATCTAATATTTCACAATCCTCCTCTTTTACCACAATGTCTGCATCAACCCTCTCCTTTGTGAAGACAGAGACAAAAAACTCATTAAGAACTCTGCCCACATCTTCTGCATCCACGCCTAAGTTCCCTTGTACATCTCTGATAGGCTCTATCCTTTCCTTAGTTATCCTCTTACTCTTAATGTACTGATAAACCATCTTTGGGTCTTCCTTGATTTTACCCAGCAATAATATTTCATGTCCTCTCTTTGCTTTCCTAATTTCCTTTTTTACCTCACCCCTGCACTTTCTATACTCCTCTAGGCTTTCTAAAGTATAAAGTTTTTTTGTGACCATCATAAGATTTCTTTTTCTGCCTTATCTTACCTGTAAGCTTCTAGATAAGCAGGGGGCTCTAGATTTGGCAGTACCACCCTTTTTCTTTGTGGGGACATGTCTACACTGTGCCTGTAAAATCTCACTTTTGAATGTCTTCCATTGGTTTGCCATTGATTTTCCTTCAAGTAGCTGTATTCAGTCCACTTTCGGCAGGTCAACTCTCAGCTTCGTAAAATTTGCCTTCCCCCAATTTAGAACTTTTACTATAATAAATAAAAACAAGAAATGCTGGAACCACTCAGCAGGTCTGGCAGCATCTGTGAAAAGAGAAGCAGAGTTAACGTTTCGGGTCAGTGACCCTTCTTCGGAACTTTTACTCCTGTTTTATCTTTGTCCTTTTCCATGATTATGCTAAAACTAACTGTATTATGGTCACTATCTCCAAAATGGTCACCCACTGCTACTTCATCCACTTGCCCAGCTTCATTACTGAAGATTAAATCTAGAATTGTGCCCCTTCTCATTGGGCTTGTTACATGCTGGGTAAAAAAGATCTCCTGAATGAAGTTCAAGAATTTTGTGCCCTCTGTGCCCTTCACACTTTTTGTATCCCAGTTGATATTGGGGTAGTTTAAATCCCCAACTATTATTGCCCTATAGTTTTTCACTCAGATATTTGCCTACTTACTTGTTCTTCTACCTCCCTCCCACTATTTGGGGGTCTATGGTACACTCCTATTAGTGTGGCTGCCCCTTTTTTTATTTCTGAGCTCAACTCATATGGCCTCATTTGATGATTCATTTAGCATATCATCCCTCCTCAAAGCTGTTATTGATTCCTTAACTAATAATGCAACACCCCCTCCTTTTTTATCGCCTTCTTTATCCTGCCTGAAAACTCTATATTCAGGGATGTTGAGCTGCCATTTTTTGCCCCTCTTTAAGCCAAGTTTCCATTATAGCAATGATATCATGATGCCATGTGTCTATCTGTGCCCTCAGCTCATTAGCTTTATTTGCTATACTCCTTGCATTTAAATAAATACCTTTTAACACTGCCAAATTCCTCTGCTCACACTTTTTAACCTTTGCTTTGTCTGTCTGTCTTTCTCCTCTGCACCCTTTCCAAAGTCTCAATATTCCCCGTCATATGAACTCACCAAAACTGGGAAGATTATTATAGCTGACGCCTAACCAAGGTTTTTGTCAAAAGATAAAATGGTAGCGTGTGTTGTATGGTGAATTGTCCTGTTTATACCTGTTAGGACCCAGTTTACTCGGGCTGGAGCATTTTGGCCATGGACCTTTAGAGATTTTCATTCTATACAGAGAAATACAAAGTCATGGTGTTGGGAAAGGAAGCAAACAGTGGGAGTACAAAGGAAAAGAAAGACTTGCATTTATATAGCACCTTTCATGACCACCAGATGTCTCAAAGCACTTTCCAGCCAACAAAGTACTTTTTGAAGTGTAGTCACTGTTGCAATGCAGAAAGCGTACAATATTTACACAGCAAACTCCAACAAACAGCAATGTGATAATGACCAGATAATCTGTTTTTGTGATGATGATTGAGGGATAAATATTGTCCAGAACACTGGAGAGAACTCCCCTGCTTTTCTTTGAAATAGTGCCATGGGATTTTTTACATCCACCCGAGCAATCAGATGAGCAATCAACGTCTTATCCAAAAGACGGCACTCCGACAGTGCAGTTCTCCCTCAGTGCCGCACTGGAAAGGAACTGGGAATGGTCTACAAGAAATGAGAAAAAGGGCCTGGGCGCTTGAGTAGAAAACTCCCTTGAGCCATCCGCACAATGAGTAGAAAATGCTGGAAACACTGAGCAGGTCAGGCAATATCTGTAGAGAGAGACAGCCCCCACTTCTAATGAAATATCATTGACCTGAAATGTTAACCCCTACCTTTCTGTCTCCACTGATGCTGACTTACCTGTTGAGTTCTTCCAGCATTAAATTTTTATTTCAGATTTCCAGCACATGCAGATTTTGTTTTTCGCACCATGAGCAACAATGATGAAAAAATAAAGGATCTCAGTGGACAGAGTTGAAGAGATTGAGCCCAAGAAGTTGTAACAAGCGAAGTAAGAGGAGTGGGGTCATGTGGAAGAAATGAATTTGAGTTGTGTATGTAAATATCTAGTGTGAAGGAAGCTGCGTACCTAGAGAACAGGATATAAAGTTAGATCCACTGCTAACAGTGCAGTAGTTAGTGAGGTAGTTGGGTTTTTGCTTTAAGACGATGAAGACTGCGCTGGTGCTTAGGGATGGCCAAGGAAAGGAATGAAGAGAGTGCTCTGTGTGTTGCTTTGCCAGCCCAAGTGAGGTCATTTGCCATTTTGTGGCACTGGGCTGCAGTCCTGTGGGTGAGGGAGATTGGGAATTAGTGTCTGTCTTGGGGGGGGGAGTTGGGAGTCCGTGTCTGTCCTGGGGGGTGGGGGGGGTTGGGAGTCCCTGTCTGTCCTGGGGGGTGAGGGGGTTGGGGAGTCCGTGTCTGTCCTGGGGGTGGGTTGGGAGTCCGTGTCTGTCCTGGGGGGTGGGGGGGGTTGGGAGTCCCTGTCTGTCCTGGGGGGTGGGGGGGGTTGGGGAGTCCGTGTCTGTCCTGGAGGGTGTTGGGGAGTCCGTGTCTGTCCTGGGGGGGTGGGGGTTGGGAGTCAGTGCTTGTTCCAGGGTCTTGTGGGGGGGGGGGCGGTGGGGCTGGGGGGGTTGGTACTCAACATTTGGATGTTTAACAACAACAGCACCTTTCGTAAAATTTCCCAGGATGCTTCACAGGAACGTTATAAAACAAAATTTGATACCAATTCCCATAAGGAGATATGAGGTCAGCTGACCTGTCTTCTCTTGGCATTTCTTCGCGGACGAAGATTTTGGGAAGGTTGTAGTCATCGGTTGCAGGCCCGCTGGTAGCTAGTCAGGCCTATCCGTGAGCGGCAGTTTCTCCACAGCGGGTACAAGTGAAGGTGTAGTTGCTGCTGGGGGCAATTGGATCTATCCTTCTCCTCCTTTTCTCTTTCATGCTGGTTCTTCGCTTAGTCTCAAAAGTGTCTGGAGTCCTCCTGATGTAGCATCTCCAGGCATCACAATCTATGGCCTGCACTTCCCATTGGCAATGGTCGATGTGGCACACAGAGAGGGACTTCTTCAGGGAGTCCTTCAAATGTTTGCATGGGGCCCCTCTGTTCTTTTTACCCATGGTCAGCTCTCCATACAACACGATCTTGGACAGGCAACTGTCGTCCATCTGGGCAACGTGACCCGCCCAATGCAATTGGCTTTGCAGGAGGATGGCCTCGGTGTTGGTGATGTTGGCTGTTTCCAGGACTTCAGTGTTTCTGATGCAGTCCTGCCAGCGGATCATGAGGATGCTGCGGAGGTAGTGCTGATGGAAGAGCTCTAGAAGGCGTACATGACGGCGGTACAGGATCCATGACTCGGCGCCATACAGAAGGGTGGTGAAGACTATGGCTTTGTACACTGTGAGTTTGGTCTGTGCTCTGAGGCTGTAGTTGTTCCACACACATTTGTAGAGCCTGCTGAATGTACCGTTTGCTTTTGAGATCCTATTGTCCACTTCCTTGTCTCTGGTGGCATCAAACAAGATGACGCTCCCCAAATAAGTAAATTGCTTGACGGCATTCAGCTCAGTTCCCTCGATAACAATGCTTGGTGGTCTATATTCACCTGGGGTGCAGGCTGATACAGGACTTCAGTTTTCTTTAAACTGATTTTTAATCCGAAGAGTTGTGCCGCCTCGGAAAAATGTGTTGTTATACGTTGCTGGTCTGACTGACTGTGGGCCAGCAGAGCACAGTCATCGGCAAAAATAAGTTCATGGATGAGTTTTTCTTGTGCCTTTGTGTGAACCTTTAGACGCCGGAGATTGAAAAGGCCTCCCTCAGTCCGGAAGCGTACGTAAACTCCCTCCTTAAGGTCTTCCGTTGCCTGCTGCAGCATCATGCTGAAAAAGATGGTGAATAGGGTCGGGGCCAGCACACATCATGAAACTGCTTCACCATGGCCAGGAACCTGGGTGGGCATCCAAGTTTTTCAAGGATTTTCCAAAGTCCATCTCTGCTCACAGTGACAATGCCTTGGTGAGGTCTACAGGCCTTTGTTTTGCTCACGACACTTTTCTTGTAATTGTCTGAGTGCAAATACCATGTCGGTGGTGCCTCTGTTTGCTCTGAAACCACACTGGCTCTCTGGGAGGTTTTCTTCCACACAAGCCTGTTCAGAAGTATTCTAGCCAGGATCTTCCCAGCAATAGAAAGGAGGGTGATTCCGTGGCAGCTGGAGCAGTCTGATATTTCTCCTTTGTTTTTGTACAAGGTGATGATAACAGGTGGCATTACAGGTGACCAAAAGCTGGCCAAAGAGGTAAGTTTTAAGGAGCATCTTAAAGGAGGAAAGAAAGGTTTAGGGAGGGAATTCGAGATCTTAAGGCCCACGCAGCTGAAAGCATGGATACCAATGTTGTGTCTATGAACATCAGGGGCACACAAGCGGCCAGAATTAGAGGAATCCAGAGATCTCAGGGATTTGCACTGGTAGAGGAGATTTCAGAGATAGAGAACAGAGAGGCCATGGAGGGGATTTGAAAACAAATATGGGAAATTCTCTGAGGCAGGGGCAGAGACAGGCGATGTTATGATGTGACAGTAGGTAGTCTTGGTAATGGAGAAGATATGGGATTGAAAACTCAGCTCAGCATCAAATGGGATGCCAAGGCTGCGAACAGTTTGTTTCAGCTGGAGTGTCCAGTGAGAGGGTTGGAGCTGCTCGGGAACAGTGCCAGGCACTGAAGATATGGCTTTGGTCTTCACAATTTTTAAGCAGGGAAAATTTCTTCTCATCCAATACTGGATGTCAGACAAGCAGCATGACAAATCAAAGGCAGTGGAGGGATTGAGAAAGGAGGTGGTGAGGTCGAGCTTCATGTTATAAATTTACATGTGGAACTGGACATATTTTCAGGTGATGGGGCCAAGGGTCTGCATGTAGATGAGGAATAAGAGGGTACCAAGTATAGATCCTTGGGGAAATCCAGAGGTGCAAACATGGAGTTGCAGAAAAGATGGATATCAATTTTGGAGATGACAATATGTTCAAGGACTTTGGAGAGGAAAGGGAAGTCAGAAATGGGACAATAGTTTTCAAGGACAGAGTGGTCAAGGGTTGTTATTTTGGGGAGGGAGGTGATCATAGCAGATTTTATGAGGAAGGGACAGTACTGAGGAAAAGCAACCATAAACTGTATCAGCAAACATGAGAGCCAGGAAGGGAAGTTGGGTGGTCAGTAGTTTGGTGAGAAGATGTTCAAGGGAGCAGAAGGTGGGTCTCCTGGACAAGCTGAGCTAGGGGAGGACATGATGGGAGATGGAGAGAAGCAAAAGAAAAATGTGAGCTGAGGGATAGGCAAGGGTAAATCTTCAAGGAAGTTTGAGCTGGTGTGCTAGGGTAAGGGAGGGAAGCTTCAGAAGCAGCTGTTCGGATTTTAGCAAAATGCAATCTTCTTGGTTTATCCTGCCCGATGTTTACAATGAATGGGTTGTTATGAATGAACGTTTAGTACACCATTAAGTAGCTGAAAGAGCAATTTGACAGGATGTGTTAATTGCACGTACTATAACACCACTCTGTGCCATTACTCCCCACTCTTCGTTTGATTGGTGCTTTAAGTAGGTGTACATTTAAAAGTATGTCTAAAATCCTGTTGCTCTTAAAATGAAAATTGTTTTAATTAAATGCGTGGTTTGTAGCTGCAGTTTGAGGCTGTGATCGACAGGCACTCTTTGCCAAGCCACAGCAATATGAGCTGAGTGGGAGGATCCATTATAAATGTCAGCAAGTGGGCTTCAAAACATTTTGTAGTTCTGGCTAGCACCATATGGAAGCAAACTGCTCATTACCACTTACAGCAAATTAAATTACAATTAGGGCATTAGGACCCTGTAGAATACTGGCCATTAAAGGGGAGATTATAAAATCATAGGAGGCCATTCGGCCTGCCGAGTGCATGCCAGCTCTCCACAGAGTTATCCAGTCAGTCGCACTCCCCCGCTCGATCCCCGTAGCCCTGCAAGTCGATTTTCCTCAGGTGGCCATCCAGCTACCTCTTGAAGTCATTGATTGTCTCCACTTCCACCATCCTTGTAGGCAGCGAGTTCCAGGTCATCACCACACGCTGCGTAAAAAGTGCTTCCTCACATTGCCCCTGTATCACTGACCCAAAACTTTCAATCTATGTCTCCTAGTCCTTGTGCCATTAGTTAATGGGAACAGTTTTTCCTTGTCTAACTTAACTAACTTATCAGTAGGAACAATCCAGAATTTGCTGTAACAGGGATCTAACACTGGCTGCCGTTAGTTCGATTGCCCCCAAACACTTCAGCTCAAAAACTGTGAAAGAGGGTGAAATAGAGTGGATGACTTCAATGTCAAACTAGGTATAGATAAATAAATTGAGGGAAAGAAAGATTCAATTAAAGCAGAAAAAAAAGAAAAAGGCAAAAAGCATTTATAAGTTTAAAATTTTACATTTTTAAAATCTCTCTGAAAAATTAAAAGCCTGAAGGAATGAGGCTGCTCATTTTCATTTTCTGTGCCAAAGAGGTTGGTTGACAAAAATTAACAATTATCATGTCATTAGAGGGGTACTTTGCACTTTTACTTTCTTCTTTATCCTCCTTGTCTCGAGAGACAATGGGTAAGCGCCTGGAGGTGGTCAGTGGTGTGTGGAGCAGCGCCTGGAGTGGCTATAAAGGCCAATTCTAGAGTGACAGACTCTTCCACAGGTGCTGCAGATAAAATTGGTTGTTGGGGCTGTTACACAGTTGGCTCTCCCCTTGCACTTCTGTCTTTTTTCCTGCCAATTGCTAAGTCTCTTCGACTCACCACACTTTAGCCCTGCCTTTATGGCTGCCTGCCAGCTCTGGTGATCACTGGCAACTGACTCCCACGACTTGTGATTAATGTCACAGGACTTCATGTCACGTTTTCAGACGTCTTTAAAGCGGAGACATGGACGGCCGGTGGGTCTGATATCAGTGACGAGCTCACTGTACAATGCGTCCTTGGGGATCCTGCCATCTTCCATGCGGCTCACATGGCCAAGCCATCTCAAGCGCCGCTGGCTCAGTAGGGTGTACAAGCTGGCGATGTTGGCCGCCTCGAGGACTTCTGTGTTGGAGATACGGACCTGCCACCTGATGCCAAGGATTCTCCGGAGGCAGCGAAGATGGAATGCTTTGAGACGTCGCTCTTGGCTGACATACGTTGTCCAGGCCTCGCTGCCATAGAGCAAGGTACTGAGGACAGAGGCTTGATACACTCGGACTTTTGTGTTCCGTGTCAGTGTGCCATTTTCCCACACTCTCTTGGCCAGTCTGGACATAGCAGTGGAAGCCTTTCCCATGTGCTTGTTGATTTCTGCATCGAGAGACAGGTTACTGGTGCTAGTTGAGCCGAGAACTCTTGAACCACTTCCAGAGCGTGATCGCCGATATTGATGGATGGAGCATTTCTGACGTCCTGTCCCATGATGTTCATTTTCTTGAGGCTGATGGTTACGCCAATTTCGTTGCTGGCAGCCGCAAACCTGTCGCTGAGTCTCTGCAGACACTCTTCAGTGTAAGATGTTAATGCAGCATCGTCAGCAAAGAGGAGTTCCCTGATGAGGACTTTCCGTACTTTGGTATTTGCTCTTTGAGTGGCAAAGTTGAACAACCTGCCACCTGGTCTTGTGTGGAGGAAAATTCCTTCTTCTGAAGACTTGAACGCATGTGAGAGCAGCAGGGAGTAGAAGGTCCCAAACTGTGTAGGTGCGAGAACACAGCCCTGTTTCATGCCACTCAGGATAGGAAAGGGGTCTGATGAGGCACCGCTATGCTGAATTGTGCCTTTCATATTGTCATGGAATGAGGTGATGATACTTAGTAGCTTTGGTGGACATCCGATCTTTTCTAGTAGTCTGAAGAGACCACGTCTACTGACAAGGTCAAATGCTTTGGTGAGATCGATGAAAGCAACGTAGAGGGGCATCTGTTGTTCACGGCATTTCTCCTGCAGCTTGCGAAGGGAGAACAGCATGTCAATGGTGGATCTCTCTGCTCGAAAGCCACACTGTGCCTCAGGGTAGACGCGCTCAGCCAGCTTCTGGAGCCTGTTTAAAGCGACTCGAGCGAAGTCTTTCCCCACTATGCTGAGCAGGGAGATTCCACGGTAGTTTTTGCAGTCACCGCAGTCACCCTTGTTCTTATAGAGGGTGATGATATTGGCATCGCGCATGTCCTGTGGTACTGCTCCCTCGTCCCAGCACAGGCAAAGCAGTTCGTAGAATGCTGAAAGTATAGCAGGCTTGGCATTCTTGATTATTTCAGGGGTAATGCCGTCCTTCCCAGGGGCTTTTCCGCTGGCTAGAGAATCAATGGCATCACTGAGTTCCGATTTTGTTGGCTGTACGTCCAGCTCATCCATGACTGGCAGAGACTGGGCTGCAATGAGGGCGGTCTCAATGACAACATTTTCCCTGGAGTTCAGTTCTAGGTAGTGCTCAACCCAGCGGTCCATTTGCTTGCATTGGTCAGTGATTGTGTCCCCTGATTTAGATTTGAGGGGGGCGATCTTCTTGATGGTTGGCCCAAAAGCTCTCTTAATACCATCATACATTCCTCTGATGTTTCTGGTGTCAGAGGCTAGCTGAATATGACTGCATAGGTGTTGCCAGTAGTCACTTGCGCAGCGCCTGGCTGTTCTTTGTGTAGCGCATCTGGCTGCTTTAAGTGCTATGGATGTTAACTCGCTGGGGGCTTTCTTGTAGTTCAACAGCGCAATGCGCTTAGCAGCTATGACAGGTTCCAGCTCTTCAAAGTGAGATTGAAACCAGTCTGCATTCCGTTTCACACGTTTGCCATAGGTGGTCATTGCTGAGTCATGGATGGCGTTTCTGATGTGGGCCCACTTGGTCTCTGCATCCCCTGTCGGAGTGTTATGAAGGGCTTTTTCAAGTGATTTTAGAAACTTATATAACAGCTGTGGATGAGAAATTCTGCTAGTGTTGATGCGCGGGTGGCCCTTCTGCTTGGAGTGATGCAGCTTCTTTGGTTTGAGTCTAACCTTGCTGCCCACCAGGGAGTGGTCAGTTTTGCAGTCCGCACTGTGGAAGTTGCGTGTGATTTGAACGCTGTCTAAAGAGGCTCGCCTTGTGACGATGAGGTCCAGCGGGTGCCAACGACGTGATCTTGGGTGCCTCCAAGAAACCTGGTGACAAGTTTAGTATGAAAGAATGAGTTGGTGATGCAGAGGTTATGATAGGTACACAACTCAAGCAGTCTCTGTCCATTCTCATTCATCCTTCCAATGCCATAGCGCCCAAGGTAGGTGGGCCATGAGTCATGGTCGGCCCCAATCCTGGCATTCAAGTCCCCCAGCAGGAACAGGTGTTCGGTATTGGGAACGCTACTAATGATATTATGGAGTTCCTCGTAGAACTGGTCTTTAGCTTCAGGTGGGGAGCAGAGTGTTGGAGCATAGATGCTGAGTAGGTGTACTGGACCAGAGGCAGTGAACAGTCGGATGGACAGTATGCGTTCCGAGCCATTTGAGAGTGGCTCTATCATGCTGAGCAAAGAGTTTCTGATGGCGAAGTCCACTCCGTGCTGTCTTGGTTCTTCAGGATCCCTACCCTGCCAGAAGAAGGTGTAGTTTTGCTCTCTTAGAGATCCGCTCGCAGGGACGTTCTGACGTTCCAGCTTGCAAAACGAAGGGCTGGTACCTTTTTTCCATTTTCTGTCGTGCTGTTTGGTGCGGTGCTACAGTCCACTTGTCGGGCAATGACCCTGAGCTCCAAGCACCCATTGAAGCAGGTGGACTATGGCGGGACAAAACCTTACTGACCGGGGGCTGCCCGGTTTGAGGTGGGCGGTATCTGTCCAGTGAGATGCGATGACCTCTCCCACCAACAAAGGCAACACGTGGCGCCCAATCTCTACGCCAATTGAGCTGGACTTATAACCCATAACTGTTGCCTTCCGTGTTGTTTTGGTCGCTGTGAGGCGACTGTGGAGTGACCTCTCCATGGCGCATGCCTGGGCGGATGTATGGAGGTTGTGAGTTGCAAGTTTACTTACTGGCCCTAAATATGTATGGTAGGTTTAGATCTTATGTACCATGCAACTTCAGGATATTCAGTGCATGTCAATGGTGAGTTTAGACAGCGAGATGCCGTTTTCGTGAAGCTAGCAGTGGATGGTGCAACACTGGCAGCAACTTTTGGATATCCACATTTAATCATGCACCTTCCCCTTGCTTGAGATGTCCCTACACCATGTGGGATTACAGCTAACTATTTATCTCAGTCATGGACAAGTTGCTAATTAGAGTCCTGGAGATTGGAATGAAGTGAGGAAGAGAGGCAAGCTGAGGGTGAGAGGATCTCCCAACAACATCCCAGCTGTATAAGTTGAAGACCTATGAATCAGAACCAGCCACTGCTCCAGTAAAGCTGTCCAGTACAGCTATGACATTGACAATTGCCCAAGTACATCCTACTTGCAAAAACATAACCTCCCCCCCAGTCATCAGTTAAGTGATGGAAGGAGTCATCAACAATATCATCAATTGACATCAACTCAGCAATAACCTTTTCCTGAAGCTCAGTTTGGATTCCACCAGAGCCACTTGACTCCAGATCTCATCACAGCCTTGATTCAGACATGGACAAAAGAGGTGAATGTCAGAGGAGAATTGGAAATAGCTTCCCCAACATTGAGGCAGCTTTCAACTAAATAAGGCACTAAGGCGCCCTATCAAAACTGAGGTCAATTATTTATTTTATTTATTTTATTTAGAGATACAGCACTGAAACAGGCCCTTCGGCCCACTGAGTCTGTGCTGACCATCAACCACCCATTTATACTAATCCTACACTAATCCCATATTCCTACCACATCCCCACCTATATTTCCCTACCACCTACCTATACTAGGGACAATTTATAATGGCCAATTTACCTACCAACCTGCAAGTCTTTTGGTCAAAGCAAAATCCTCCAATGGCTGGAGACATACATTGACACAAATGAAGATGACTATAGTTATTTGGGTCAGCTCCAGGACATCACTGCAGGAGTTCCTTCAGGAAGTATCTCCTTGGCCCAACTATTTTCAGCTGTTCCATCAATAACCTTCCCCCTATTATAAGATGTAGAGTGGGGCTGTTCATTATTGACTCCACAGTGTTCAGTTCCTTTCAAAGCTCCTCTATTAATGGATCATCCCATGCCAGCCTACATCAGGATCTGGATAACATCCAGACATGGGCACCCAGGTAACTGTCACACCACAGAAGACATGCCAGCCATATCAACAATGTGGCTCTAAGAGCTGGGCAGAGGTCAAGTTCTGTGGCCACCTCCTGAGCTCTGAAGGCCTCTCCACTATCTAAAAGGTTCAAGTCAAGAATATGATGGAATACCCACCACTCGCCATGAGGGTGGCAGCCCTAGCAAGACTCGAGAAACATTTTACTCAATGAGCGCAACTTTGATTGTACTCAATATCCACCCGCTCCATCACCGGGTGCACTGTGGCTGCAGTGAGTATAGTTTACAGCAACTAACCAAGGCTCCTTTAACAGCAACTCCCTCCCCATGACCTCTACCGCTGAGAAGGACTAAGAACAATAATATCATGGCAACACCATCACCTTCAAGTCATACACGTCCTGACTTGGACATAGATCATCGTTCCATCATTGTCACTCAGTCAAAATTCCTGGAATTCCCTACTTAACAGCATTATGGGAGCACTTTCACCACATAAACTGCAGTGATTCAAAGAGAAATTCCACTGGCCCCACATTCCCAGAGCAACTATGGGCAATGACTGTGGCCTTGGCACTGTCACCTACATCCGGAGATCAAATAATAAAAATAATTTGTAAATCATGCAGGAAGTATTGGCCAGAGAGTAAGTCACCTATTAACTCATTTTCTTCAACTCCCCATCAGGAAATAGAGTTGGAGATTTACCTTCCCCCTCTAAGGTTTATTAGATGCTTCAAGTTAAACTGTCCTGCATTCACCAGTTCACGGGATATGAAGTTACACAAATCAATCACTACAAGTGCCTTGCCATCATTGAATAAATTAGCTAACTGCTCCTTGCAAGAGTCATCAAAAAACAAAGTCAAGCATGGATGCACACCAACTCTCACCACTTCATTAATAGATTTGTGATAGTGCGATTAATAGGATGAAGCCATGAAGAGAACATGAAATATTTGATTAAAATTGTTATCTTTTCAATTTATAATAGTTACAGGCTCACATGTGATTTAATTTAGAGCTGTCTGGGTTCCATTTAATCAAGTACAAAGACTGTAGCCTTGTGTTATTTAAGAAAATCGCGAAGTTTATTAATTACATAGTTGGAGATCTAACAAATTTGAATAATGACTCTATTCAGGTACCTTTAAATTCCATTTCAGTACATCACTGGTAAACTATAATCAGTATTACTTCTGCATTTCATTCATCCTCATCCTTCCAGGTTGGTTGTGGTAGAGTTGAGTGGATCTGCCTCTCTCTGGGTACTCGGATTGGCCGCTGAGACACCTCCAAAGTGGATCCTGAACTGTAGCCATGTACTCCTTCCAATTTCCATCGTCTGCTCTTGGACAGGTGAATCTAATCTTACACCTTACAATATGTGTACAGGCGCAAACTGTGCTGGCTGCCATCCCTCTGCTCCCAAACATTTGAACTGATGCACTTAAAATACTTGCCTGTATCTGGCTAGACTTTATAGACTTTCACTCTTCACACTTTCTTGGTTTGGTCCATAAGCTGATCTGAATTTTTCACAGATCACTGCAACCTCTCCAGACTTCTGAGTGCAGGAAGTGGGCCTACTTACTGCTGCCTGTTCAAGTAACACCTGAGAGTTCCATTGCCATTCAAATATGAGGCCCACCTTAGAGCAAGCAGCAGGCAGCATTTATCAGGCCTGCACTTCTTGGTCAAACCAGCCTCTGGACCACTGTCCCCTTGACCTCGAGACAGCAGCAAGCTGCTGTTCTGAGATCCCATCAAGTCTACAGGGTAAGAGTACAATAGAACTGATACTAATGTGGGCACTTGCCACAAAGTGCAAGTGACCCAGGCTCTGGGATTAGTGACAGGACCATAGAGAGGGCAGAAACCATTGCTGGAATCTTGAGGTTAATAAATTGTGTTGGGAGCAGAGAATCAATTGCACACACAGGAAGACATCAAACTCTGTAATCTCCTTCAGCCTAACAATCCTCCCAGATCTCTAGTTTAGCACAACCCCAATTTTCATTGCTCCACCATTGATATCCTTTGCCTTCAACCATCTAGGCCCTCACCCCTGCTCATCTCTACCCCTCTCCCTCAAAGACGCTCCTTAAAACATACCTCTTTGACCAAGCTTTTGGTCACCTGCCCTAATAAAGCTCCTTATGTGGCTCAGTGTCATATTTTGTTTTGTAATGCCCCTTGAAGTGCCTTGGGACGTTTTATTAATTTAAAGGTGCTATAAAAATACAAGTTGTTGTTGTATTTATATACATCAAAGAGAGCAGTGGTCCCATGGAGGGAACCATGTTACCCTTCCCTACAGTCTGCACCTCTGCTCCTGCTTTCTGTTCCTGAGTCAGTTTTGTATCCACTGCCCCTTAAGCCCATGTGATTCTTTTTTTTAAATCAAGTCCATTAAGTGGTACTTGGGAGACTGTGGCATAGCGGTAATGTCACTGGACTAGTAATCCAGAGATGCAAGCTAATACTCTGGGGACAAGGGTTCAAATCCCACCACATCAACTGGTGGAATTTAAATTCAATTAATTGATAAATTCAATTAAATAATTTTTAAAAATCTGGAATTGAATGCTCTCAGTAATGAAACTACCATCAATTGTTGTAAAAACCCATCTGGTTCACTGATATCCTTTAGGGTTTGACTCCAGACCAGAACAATGTGATCGACTCTTAACTGCCTTTGAAATGGCCTAACAAGCTACTCAGTTGTTCAAAACTGCCACACAAAAGTTGAAAAGGAATAAAACCAGACGGAAAACCCGGCATTGACCTCGGCACTGAAAACGACAACGGCAAACCCAGTGCTGTCGACCCTGCAAAGTCCTCCTTAACATCTGGTGGCTTGTGCCAAAATTGGGAGAGCTATACCACAAACTAGTCAAGCAACAGATTGTCATAGTCATACTCACAGAAACATACCTTACATCCAATGTCCCAGACACCACCATCACCATTCCTGGATATGTCCTGTCCCATCAGCAGGACAGACTCAGTAGAGGTGGTGGCACAGTGGTATACAAGAGGGAGTCGCCCTGGGAGTCCTCAACATTGACTTCGCACCCCATGAAGTCTCATGGCATCAGGTCAAACATGGGCAAGGAAACCTCCTGCTGATTACCACCTACTGCCCTCCCTCAACTGATGAATCAGTACTCCTCAATGTTGAAAACCAACTGGAAGAAGCACTGAGGGTGGCAAGGGTGCAGAATGTACTCTGGGTGGGGGACTTCAATGTCCATCATCAAGAGTGGCGCGGTAGCACCAGTACTGACTGAGCTGGCTGAGTCCTGAAGGACATAGTTGCTAGACTGGACCTGTAGTAGGTGGTGAGGGAGCCAAACTAGAGGGAAAAACCTACTAGATCTCATTCTCACCAATCTACCTGTTGCAGATGCATCTTTCCATTAGCGACCATCTTCAGCCAGAAATGCCAAGTGGATGATCCATCTCGGCCTCCTCCTGAGATGCCAGAATTCAGCCAATTCAATTCACTCCACGTGATATCAAGGAACGGCTGAAGGCACCGATACTGCAAAGGCTATGGGTGCTGCCAACATCCCGGCTGTAGTACTGAAGAGTTGTGCACCCCCTATCAAGCTGTTCCACTACAGCTACAACACTGGCATCTATCCGCCAATGTGGAAAATTGTCTAGGTATGTCCTGTCCACCAAAAAGCAGGACAAATCCAATCCAGCCAATTACTGCCCCATCAGTCTACTCTCAATCATCAACAAAGTGATGGAAGATGTTGTCGACAGTGCTATCAAGTGCTACTTAAACAGCAACAATCTGCTCAGTGATGCTCAGTTTGGGTTCCACCAGGGCCACTCAACTCCTGACCTCATTACAGCCTGGGTCCAAACATGGATATAAGAGCTGAACTCCAGAGGTGAGGTGAGAGTGACTGCCCTTGACATCAAGGCAGCATTTGACCGAGTATGGCATCAAGGAACCCTATCAAAACTGGAATCAATGGGAATCGGGGGAAAACTCTCCACTGTTTGGAGTCATACCTGGCACAAAGGAAGATGGTTGTGGTAATTGGAGGTCAATAATCACAGCCCCAGGACATCACTGCAGGAGTTCCTCAGGGTAGTGTCCTAAGCCCAACCATCTTCAGCTGCTTCATCAATGACCATCCCTCCATCATAAAGTCAAAAGTGGGGATGTTCACTGCGCAATGATCAGCATCATACACGACTCCTCAGATAATGAAGCAGTCCATGTAGAAAGGCAACAACATCCAGACAATATCCAGGCTTGGGCTGATAAGTGGCAAGTAACTTTCGCGCCACACAAGCGCCAGACAATGCCCAAGTCCAACAAAAGAGAATCTAACCATCTCCCCTTGACATTCAACAGCATCACTTTCGCTGAATCCCCCACCATCAACATCCTGGGGGTTACCATTGACCAAACTGAACTGGACCAGCCATATACATACTGTGGCTAGAAGAACAGGTCAGAGGCTGTGAATTCTGTGACGAGAAACTCACCTCCTGACTCCCCAAAGTCTGTCCACCATCTACAAGGCATACATTAGGAGTGTGATGGAATACTCTCCACTTGCCTGGATGGGTGCAGCTCCCACAGCATTCAGGTAGCTCGACACCATCCAGGCCAAAGCAACCTGCTTGATTGGCACCCCATCCACCACCTTAAATATTCACTCCCTCTACACCGATGCACAGTGGCAGCAGTGTGTACCATCTACAAGATGTACTGCAGCAGCTCACCACGTCTCCTTCGACAGCACCTTCCAAACCCGCAACCTCTACCACCCAGAAGGACAAAGGCAGCAGATGCATGGGAACACTACCACCTGCAAGTTCCCCTCCACATCACATACCATCCTGACTTGGAACTCTATCACCGTTCCTTCATTGTTGCTGGGTCAAAATCCTGGAACCCCCTTCCTAGCAGCATTGTCGGTGTACCTACTCCCCAAGGACTGCAGCGGTTCAAGAAGGCAGCTCACCACCATCTTTTGAAGGGCAATTAGGGATGGGCAACAAACGCTGGCCTAACCAACGAAGCCCACATCCCAGGAACAAAAAAAAACGTTATCAAACGTCTTTTGAAAATCCAAATACACATCAAACGCACTTAGTTGTTGTTGTTTAATTGGCTTTATGAAGGAGTGGGTTTTAATATACTATTGCATGACTCTAACTTCTATTGGCATTAAGATCAGAAATAGATCAAATGATGCCAGAAGGCCATTGCCAAGATAAATCTCTCTGCTGTGTACTTGCTGACAGACAGAAAGGTAAAAAGAACTTTCATTTACATAGTGCCCTTCACAATCTCAGGACACCCCAAAGTACTTTACTGCTAATCAAGTGCTTTTGAAATGTGGTCACTTGTGATGTAGGGAAAGGTGGCAGTCAATTTCTGCACAGCTAAGTCCCGCAAATAGCATGGCAATAATGACATCAAATTCACATTTACAAGTAACAATCTGCAATGCTACAAAAGGTAGATGATTTAAACTGTGCTGAATGAGAATATACTGCATAGCTTGTAGTGTGGAATGTGAAATGTGTGTGAATAATGCTGGGCATTGAGGACCATGTCAAATTGTGACTCATTCAAGATATGAGAAAAAAGCTGAATATATCTACACATAGCCATGTTAAAATTGCAAGTCTTCTATAAAGCTGCAAATGGAGGCAGCAGAAGGTTCTAGAGACACTATAATAGAGCTGACAATCACAATGTAGTGAATCTAAAGAGCTGGGAGACTATAAGGACTCAGAACAAGCAAATGTCAAAGCATCAAATGGCACAAATATCTCATATTAACTGTTGATGAGCGAGCCTGCTTATCAGTGTCCTCAGAAACTGGCAGTAATCTAAACCTCAGATTAACTCTTATCAGTCTGATTGGTTTACTTGTTTGCTGCAGCAGGCGATTCTGGTCCCATATGATTATATAAGGACCTAGATTAAATTAACAAAAAATAAATCACTGAAAAAATTCTCCACCAGGCTGTAATTTCTGCATCGATTTCCTGTCCTTACTGTGGATACAGAGGATGAAATAGGTGCATCTGAGATTTGGGATGTTCTTGGAGCCGCCTGTTCCCCTTAGTGATTTAATTATCTGCCAGCATTCACCACTGGATGTGGTAGGACTGCAGAGCATTAATCTGAACCATTGGTTATAGGATCACTTAGCTGTCTATAGCATGCTGCTTCTACTGTTTGCCATGTATGTGGTTTGTGTTATGCCTTCTCCAGGTTGCCACTTCACCCTTTAGCACCCCGCCCCCCCCTCCCCCCCACTCCTTGGAAAAAGAAAGCTTTGCCATCATAAAGTTTTCTTTACAACAGTTCAGAAATACAGTAAGTTTTTCACATCATAAACACTTAACAAATAGCTTACTACATACTGTACTTGTAATATTTTTATATTCCACTATTATACATATATTTACAAAATCATAAGGGCTTAACCAATAACAAAATGAAGTAAATGTGACAATTAGAATTATCATGATTCAAACAGTATATAATTATCATAACTCAGAGTGTTCCCTCTCTCTTACACCTCTTCTTTAAACTCTGGACAGAGCATCAGCAATTACATTGTTTTTCCCGGCAACATGCATCATTTTTAGTGTAAATGACTGTAACATCAAACTCCAGCCAAACAACCTGAGGTTCTTCATTCTGAACCTTTCGAGAAACACAGGTGGGTTGTAGCCTGTAGAAAGGGCGGCACAGTGGCGCAGTGGTTAGCACCGCAGCCTCACAGCTCCAGCGACCCGGGTTCAATTCTGGGTGCTGCCTGTGTGGAGTTTGCACGTTCTCCCTGTGTCTGCGTGGGTTTCCTCCGGGTGCTCCGGTTTCCTCCCACATGCCAAAGACTTGCAGGTTGATAGGTAAATTGGCCATTGTAAATTGCCGCTAGTATAGGTAGGTGGTAGGGAAATATAGGGACGGGTGGGGATGTGGTAGGAATATGGAATTAGTGTAGGATTAGTATAAATGGGTGGTTGATGGTCGGCACAGACTCGGTGGGCCGAAGGGCCTGTTTCAGTGCTGTATCTCTAACTAACTAACTAAAACCAATACTTCCCCTGACTATTGGTTGTATATACCTCAAACTGTTGAAGGCTTAAAGCTTCATTCTCAATGGTTGAATACTTTCTTTGATGCTCATTAAGCTTTCTAGAGAAGTAGTTAATAGGCTGTTCCATACCAGGATCATGCTCTTGGAGCAGCACAGCTCCTCCCGCTACATCACTGGTGTCGATAGCCACCTTGAATTGCTTACTAAAATATGAGGCTGCAAGAACGGCTCCTTTAACAAAATGGCTTTTAACTTCTCAAATGCTGTTTGGCATGACTCTGACTGTTCGCACTTCACCTTTTTCTTTAACAAATTTGTCGTTGGAATAACTACTGTGCAGAAATTAGAGACAAATTTCCTGTAGAACCCACACATACTCATACATCATAACACTTCTTTCTTTGTCTTGGGTACAGGAAAGTCTATTATTATCTGAACCTTGACCTTTCACAGTAACACTTGACCTTGATCCATGATATGTCCTAAATAAGTGACCTTGGCCTTGGCAAACTCGCTCTTTGCCAGGTTTATGACAAGTCTAGCTTTGGCCAGCCTGTCAAATAGTGCTCTTAAATGTCTGACATGATCACTCCAAATGTCACTGTACACCAAAAGGTCATCGATGTACACAACACAAATACTTAACCTGGCAATCATTTGATTGTTTAATATTTGAAATGTGCACTTTTCATACCAAATGACATGACTTTACACTGGAACAGACCATCAGGAGTAACAAAATCAGAAATTTCTTTGGCTTGGTTGGTCAAGGGGACTTGCCAATATCCCTTAAGCAAATCAATCTTGGTAACAAAGGATGAGTTCCCCACCCTATCGCTACAATCCTCAAGCCTTGGGATCAGATAAGAGCCCGTCTTAGTTTTCGCATTAACCTTTCAGGAATCAATGCAGAATCTTTGATGTTGTCTGGTTCTGGTACCAGAACAACAGGAGAACTCCAAATACTTTGACTGGGTTTGATTATACCATTACTTAACATGTATTGAACCTCCTCCCTGACTAGCCAATTTACTGGGATTGAGCCTGTAGGTTTTTTTTTATTGATTTAGCTTCCCCAACATCAAACTCATGGATAGCTAGAGAGGTATGACCTGGCTTAGCAGCAGGGGCGGCACAGTAGCCTCACAGCTCCAGTGACCCGGGTTCAGTTCTGGGTACTGCCTGTGCAGAGTTTGCAAGTTCTCCCTGTGACTGTGTGGGTTTCTGTTGGGTGCTCTGTTTTCCTCCCACAGCCAAAGACTTGCAGGTTGATAGGTAAATTGGCTATTGTAAATTGCCCCTAGTGTAGATAGGTGGTAGAAGAATGGTGGGGATGTGGTAGGGATTATGGGATTAACGTAGGATTAGTATAAATGGGTGGTTGTTGGTCGGCACAGACTCAGTGGGCCGAAGGGCCTGTTTCAGTGCTGTGTCTCTCTGTGACCTGGTTCATCACGTGCACGAGTATCACCATCTGCATTCTCTACCACCTTTGCTACATCTACTGGCTGACTATGTTCACAGTCATAGTACCTCTTCAGCATATTCACATGACTCATCCTTTGTCTGTCCAGGGTACTGACTACATAGTTCACACCACTGAGTTTCCTTTTTATTCAATAGAGTCCACCAAACCTAGCTTTCAAGGGTTTGCCAGGCAAAGGCAACAATACTAGCACATGGTTGAAAACTACGTCCGTTAGCTGTTCTATCTACTTGTCCTTTCATTACCTGCTGAGAAACCTTGAGATGTTCTCTGGAAACCGCACAAGAGTTTGAGAGCCTTTCTCAGAGCATTGACACATGACCTAGGAGGGTAGTTTCTTCCTCCTGTGCCAAAATCTCCTTAATGTGTTTAAGGGGACCCCTAACCTCATGCTCATGGACCAATACAAAACCAGTAGACTCATTTGGGGTGTCCCTCATTGCAAATAACAAGGATGATATCCCCTTATCCCAATCCTGGGGATACTCAAGACAATAAAACCTAATCATACTCTTTAGGGTTTGGTGATATCTCTCCAAACCACCTTGGGATTGCGGGTGATAAGCATATGACTTGAGCTGCTTCACTCCTAAATTATACATGACCTCCCAAACAACACCAGACATGAAATTTGGCCCCTGGTTAGACTGAATTTCTTTTGGTAACCCATTCATAGTGAAAAACTGGACCAACTCCTCAAACACAACTTTTGCTGTGATCTTCTTCAATGATGCTACCTCTGGACAAATCGAGTGGACAAATCCAGGATGGTCAGGAGATACCTATCACCCGACATAGTCTTAGGCAAGGGGTCAACACAATCCACAAGAACCCTGCTAAATGGTTCATCAAATGCAGCTATCAGTATTAATGGGGCGGGCTTAATCGAAGGCAGTGGCTTCCCAAACATCTGACATGTCTTACAAAAGTGAACCACATGCTTATGCAACTTCGGCAGGTAAAAATGTGCTATGACCCTAGCTTGAGTCTTCTGAATACCTAAAGGACCTGCCACTGGAATCTCATGGGCAATTCTCAAAATGTCATTGCAGTAAGCAAGGTGCGACAACAATTTGATTAACTACAGCCCAATCCTCATCAGCGGACCTCTGGGGAGATCTCCACTTCCTCATCAAAATGTTATTCTTTACACTCAGGAACCTTTTCAGCCTTTGCGCCAGAACACATCGGCTGAGACAAGCTCCTTAAATCAGGGTCTGCCTGTTGCGCCTCAACCAAGGAAGATCTGCTAAACAATTCACTATTGTTATTATTGGGCGGCACAGTGGTGCAGTGTTTAGCACCGCAGCCTCACAGCTCCAGCGACCCGGGTTCAATTCTGGGTACTGCCTGTGCGGAGTTTGTAAGTTCTTCCTGTGTCTGTGTGGGTTTTTGCCGGGTGCTCCGGTTTCTTCCCACAGCCAAAGACTTGCAGGTTGATAGGTAAATTGGCCATTATAAATTGCCCCTAGTATAGGTAGGTGGTAGGGGAATTGAGGAAAGATGGGGTAGGAATATGGGATTAATGTAGGATTAGTATAAATGGGTGGTTGATGGTTGGTACAGACTCGGTGGGCCGAAGGGCCTGTTTCAGTGCTGTATCTCTAAATAAATAAATCCTTGGAGCCTTTAACACTAACATCCCCATGCAAATCCTTGAAAAAGGTTTCAGCCCATTAAATATCCGAATTGTCCTGCACAACAGCTGAATTGTCTCATCGTGTTTAACCCTATGAAGCTGGGATCTAGTCACAACACAATCCGGGAATAGTCCAGGAAATTTTTCCTGCTAAACCTCAAAATCCACAGCCTCAGTTGTCTTCCCCGAAACCACTGGAGACACCAATACCTTATCCCCAGCCAAGTTATTTCCCAGCAAAAAATCCATGCCTTCAGTAGGCAAACTAGGAATGACACCGACAGTAGCAGAACCAGTGATTAAGTCACACTTTAAATCAACCCTATATAAGGGAACAGGTAAATAATTTCCATCAATACCCTGAATTAATACCTTCGTATTCAGCAAACTACCAGGAGGAAATTCATGTCACCTGCCAACATCAGTGACTGCGCCACACCTGTTTCTCTAAGGATCACAATTGACTTGCCTGCCTTACTACATAGACATGGGAATACTTCACCTTATATTTTTCTGCAACCTGATTCACCTTATCAGCGAACGGGGGAAAAACTACTTGCTTGTCGTGAATGTTACCTACTAGGACAGTATTTCCTGAGGGGGTTCACCATTTGACTGGACAAATACAACGGGCTTGTTTTTTCTACTTCCAACACTTAGCTTTCACATGCCCTTGGTAAATGACAAAAATAGCATGTCAGTCCCCTCGAACCAAACTTGTCCTCCGGATTTTCTCTTTTACGAACCCGAGGAGTGTCTGTGTACTTATCTTTGGTTCTATTGAGAAAGATGGCTAGATCTCTTTTCATTACCAAACTTCCTTTCTCTTCAATTTCTCTGAAAGTTTCCAAATTGAGGCCTGTGACTACTGCTCTTGTGAATCAATTCACAATCATCTGTGGCTTCCTTTATTTTACAAGCTTTATGTTCTTCTAGGTGGGACCTTATTCCCGAAGGGGCCCTATTTTTGAAGTCTTCCATCAGAATCACTTCCCAAAGGCGCTCAAAGTCCTGAGCAGCCTTCATCGATCTATACCACCTATCGAACACCATTTCCTTCTCTAGAAAATTCTACATATATCTGGCCCCGTTTCCTTTTTCATTTTCTGTCTGTAGGCCCATGGCATTGAGAACAGCAATCGTTATTGTCATTGTCCTGTGAGTGCTCTTCTGAAAAAGAGGAGTATACCTCCAAAGCATTTCCTATGAAAAGATTCTGTAGGAGCATTGTCACAGATGATTTAAGCCAATTCAGATTTGTGGCAATTTTCTCAAAAACATAAAGTACATTTCTACTCCCTCCTCACAAAAGTAAGATACAAAGCAAATACTCTTTTCCAAATCAAAACTATGAGGAGTTTTCTCTGGGTCATCCTCAGCTTTCATCTCCAATCCATGTTCACAGACTTTGAGCTTTTTCCTTTTGATATTCTAATTTCTCCCTGTCCCTTTCAAATTCAAGTTGTTTCATTTCACTTTCTCTTTCTAATTCTAATTCAAGGTTTCACATTTCTCAGCCTGGATTTTATGGGCCCCAGGATGGGGTCAGAGGTGAGGGAGCATGGAGAATCGCGACGGGTGATTGGGGGGGGCAGAGGGCCCCGCGCTGCCCCTTTGCAAGTGATTTCGATAGGCCGATGATGGTCTTCCTGCCCAGAGGCCCTTACGTGGCCTATTAACGGCCACATAAGGGCCTCTTACCTCCACCACTAGGATTTAACCAGCAGCAAGAGTTGCCTCCACCACGCGAGGAGAGCACCTTGTAAAACAAAGCACAGTCCCTGTGGGCTTGAGGGGGTCCCTCCTCCGTGGGCAATCTGTGGTCCACAGAGGACCCCAGCTGGGAAACAGTACACATCCCAGGACTTCCCTCCCCTTGGACTTTACAACCACTCCCCACCCGCCCTCACCGAGGCTTCCGGCCTGGCCCCAGCGTCCCCGCCTAACTTACCTGAGGTCCGGGGTTCCAGCGCTGGGCCTGGGTCAGAGGCCTCTGCAATACCAGCAGTGGCTACTGCTCCCAGTGGCACTGCCCATAGTGCTGATCTGCCAGCCCAGTGATTGGCCAGCAGCTCTTGGAGGCGGGATCCCCGTCTTTAAAGGAACAGGGATCCCGGTGCCAGAAATATCATCTCTTGGTTTTAAGCTAACCCCTAGATTCCCTGCCTTAAAATTATCTTTTCTCAACTGTTTTAAAGCACTAAGAGACAAATCCTCTTACCCCACAAAAGCCCGAGCAAAGGGTCTCGTTGATTTCCCACTCAAAACAGCAAAGATAAATGTGAAATCGTGTTTGGTTAAATTCGGGAAAATTCCACTGAACCTGTTTCACAGCCTACTTTGGATGGATCCCAGACAAGCTCCCAATTTTGTTATGATTCCTCCATGGAGACCAACAAACCAAAAGAACCAAATTTACTAAATGACCCCAGTGAAAGAAATAAACTGGACAAGATTTCACTTTTATAACATCGACATTAACGAATCAAATCAAAATCAACAGACATTAAACATGAATGATCAGACAAATCATGGTCAAGATATTACAAATTACACATTTACAGTCAGATACAACAAAGATGGATCTCATTTATTTACTGGGCAGTTCACTCAGCAGATATGGCACCAAATTACAGACACACAGTTTTTCAAAACTCTGAAATTCCTCAGGTAGATCTCCAGATCCTGTCTTCTAAGATGCAGCCACCAATTCCCGATGGACAGCAATTTCC
This sequence comes from Heterodontus francisci, assembly GCF_036365525.1. Lineage (NCBI taxonomy): Eukaryota > Metazoa > Chordata > Chondrichthyes > Heterodontiformes > Heterodontidae > Heterodontus > Heterodontus francisci. The sequence continues at coordinate 19,639,392 of NC_090403.1, forward strand.
CCTTTAATCATAAACACCACAGGTACAAACAACACCAAAAAATCTGTGTGCTTTTCCGTAACCTTCCCAGTTCTGCTCTCGACAGGCTTGATCTCGTGGTCCACCAGTATTACCTTTATCCATGCCCTTCCATGACAACTGAGTATGGTCAGATCCAGTTAATTAGTTCTTCTAAATAACAAAAACCGCTCCTAGATCCAGTCTTCATTTTCTTCAACCTACCTGTAAAAATGCAGCTTAGATGGCTATGTCCCCTTTTTATCTGGTTCCAACCGGTTTTAGTTCTCCAAGAAACCTGAAGCATTTGGTTTCAATTTATGTTAGGATAGTATGTTTCAGTACCTCACAGTCTGTTCCAACAAAAAAGAAACAATCTTTGTAATCAGGGTCTGTGCACCTAACAGAACATTTGACAAGTCATCTGTTTACAAGACAGCTCACACATACTTCCCAGGGTCCCACAGACTCCATGACAACATAGGAACAGGAGGAGGCCATTTAACCCCTCGAGCCTGTTCCACCAATCAGTGAGATCATAGCTGATCTGCAGCTTAACTCCACATACTTGCCTTTGCCCCATATTCCTTCATACATTTGATTAACATATTTTTAAATATGAAATTGATAGGTTAAAATTGATCTAGCATCAATTGCTATTTGTAGAAGAGTGTTCCAAACTTTTACCATCCTTTGTATGTAGAATTGTATGAAAGGATTGGTTCTAATTTTTAGACTATGCCTCCAAGTTCTAAACTCCCCAGCCAGGAGAAATCGTTTTCTTTCTCGACCCTATCTGTTCCCATTAATACCTTGAAAACTTCAATCAAATCTCTCCCTAATTTTCTAAACTCCAGGGGATAAAACCCTAGTTTGTGTTCTCATAATTTAACCCTTGGAGTCCAGGTATCATTCCGATAAATTTAGACTGCACTCCTTCCAAGGCCAATATATCCTTCCTTAGGGGTGGTGCCCAGAACTGTTCACATTATTCCAGGTATGAATTAACTAGGGCTTTGTCTAGCTGAATTATGACTTCTATCCCCTTGTATTCTAATCCTCTGGATAGAAAGGCCAGAATTCCATTAGCTTTTTTGATTATTTTCTGTACCTGTTCATGATATTTTAATGATCTATGTACCTGCATCCATTAGGCTTTATGGACCTCCAGTGTTTCTAGCTTTTCACCATTTGAACAGTACTCAATTCCATGTGTTTTAGGTCCAAAGTGGATGACCTCACATTTGCTTACATTGAAATCCAATTGTCACAGTTTTGTCCATTCACTTAATCTATTGATAGCTCTTTATAATTTTATGCTTCCATATACATTGCTTGCAAAGTTGCCTATCTTTGCTTCAATGGCAAATGCTGTCCCATCCTCTAAGTCATTAATAAATACAGTGAATAGTTGAGGTCCTAACACAGATCCTTATGGGGCACCATTAGTCACATCCTGCCAATTAGAATACTTGCCCATTATCCCTACTTTCTATCTCCTGCTGCTCACCCAATTTCCTAACCAGGTCAATAATTTGCCCACAATTTCATGAGTGTTAACTGTCTCTTATGAGGGACTTCAAATGCCTTATGGAACTATTAGAGAGGATTCTTCGGGTCAGGATTTACTCCCATTTGGAAACAAATGAACTTATTAGCAAGAGACAGCATGTTTTTGTAAAGGGGAGGTCGTGTATTACTAATTTGATTGAGTTTTTTGAGGAAGTGACGAAGATGATTGATGAAGGAAGGGCAGTGGATGTTATCTATATGGACTTCAGTAAAGCCTTTGACAAGGTCCCTCATGGCAGACTGGTACAAAAGGTGAAGTCACACGGGATCAGAAGTGAGCTGGCAAGATGGATACAGAACTGGCTCAGTCATAGAAGACAGAGGGTAGCAGTGGAAGGGTGCTTTTCTGAATGGAGGGATGTGACTAGTGGTGTTCCGCAGGGATCAGTGCTGGGACCTTTGCTGTTTGTAGTATATATAAATGATTTGGAGGAAAATGTAGCTGGTCTGATTAGTAAGTTTGTGGACGACACAAAGGTTGGTGTAGTTGCGGACAGTGATGAGGATTGTCAGAGGATACAGCAGGATATAGATCGGTTGGAGACTTGGGCGGAGAAATGGCAGATGGAGTTTAATCCGGACAAATGTGAGATAATGCATTTTGGAAGGTCTAATGCAGGTGGGAGGTATACAGTAAATGGCAGAACCCTTAGGAGTATTGACAGGCAGAGAGATCTGGGCGTACAGGTCCACAGGTCACTGAAAGTGGCAACGCAGGTGGATAAGGTAGTCAAGAAGGCATACGGCATGCTTGCCTTCATCGGTCAGGGCATAGAGTATAAAAATTGGCAAGTAATGTTGCAGCTGTACAGAACCTTAGTTAGGCCACACTTAGAATATTGCGTGCAATCCTGATCGCCACACTACCAGAAGGACATGGAGGCTTTGGAGAGGGTACAGAGGAAGTTTACCAGGATGTTGCCTGGTCTGGAGGGCATTAGCTATGAGGAGAAGTTGGAAAAACCCGGATTGTTTTCACTGGAACGACGGAGATGGAGAGGCGACATGATAGAGATTTACAAAGTTATGAGCGGCATGGACAGAGTGGATAGTCAAAAGCTTTTTCCCAGGGTGTAAGAGTCAGTTACTAGGGGACATAGGTTAAAGGTGCGAGGGGCAAAGTTTAGAGGGGATGTGCGAGGAAATTTTGTTACACAGAGGGTGGTGAGTGCCTGGAACTTGCTGCCAGGGGAGGCGGTGGAAGCAGGTACGATAGCGACGTTCAAGAGACATCTTGACAAATACATGAATAGGATGGGGATAGAGGGACATGGGCCCCGGAAGTGCAGAAGCTGTTAGTTTAGGCAGGCATCAAGATCGGCACAGGCTTGGAGGGCCGAATGGCCTGTTCCTGTGCTGTACTGTTCTTTGTGAAGTCCACATAAATAATACCCAATGACATTTCTCTGACCACTGCTTTAGTCACTACTGGTCCCAAGGAGACAAGTGCACAACAGAGGGAAGCATAAAAGGGAGCTGCACAAAAGAGAGGTGCAGAACAGCAGAGAGGAGACCAACAGGGGTGGAGATAACAGGAGGCACTGCCCAAGTGAGGGGGTGTACAGACAGAGGCTCAGTTTCCTAGATCTAGCTGAAGAGCAGTGCTGCTGCAGGCTCAGAATGGCAGGGCAAGAAACCTAAGAGCGAGAACCATATTAGAATCTATGTTGATATGTGATCACCTTACCGAGCCATATAATGAGAAAGACACTTGACACCAACAAATCAATAATATCAGAGAAAGTGAGTGATGCTAAACACTTTGCTAAACTTGACCTCAATGTAGGCTGCAAACAAATCAAGTTTGCAAAAGAATCAAGATCTCTTAAAAGCAAAATACTGCAGATGCTGGAAATCTGAAATAAAAACAAGAAATGCTGGAACCATTCAGCAGGTCTGGCAGCATCTGTGGAAAGAGAAGCAGAGTTAGCGTTTCAGGTCAGTGACCCGATATACAATAAGATATCTTAACGTATTCTCCACTTACATTGGACTTTTTCAATACAAGACGCTCAACTTGAGTCAACTCAACAGCTGAGGTGTTTCAGCACCTGATTCAGGCTGCACTTCAAGGACTAGAAGGCACACTGAACATCAGTGATGACATTCTCATCTATGGTTGCACTGATAGTGAACTCAAGATGCGCCAACATGTATGCCTGCAACATCTTACAGAATGGAACCTCACCTTGAACAAAGATAAGTGCTTGTTATGAAAGCAGAATCGAATTCTTCGGTTATATATTCAGAGGTGGAGGAGTGTCACCTCATCCACAGAAAGTTGAAGCCATTGCAAATGCTGCAGATCCTACAACATGCAGGACTCTCATGTAGGATTCAAACTGTAGTTGCTTCATTCCTGACCTCGTTACATTATCTGATCCCTACACAATCTGACAAGAGACCACCAAGTAGGAACATTGGAAGATAGGAACAGGTGTAGGCCATTCAGCCCCTCGAGCCTGTCCTGCCATTCAATGAGATCATGGCTGATCCGTGGCCTAACTCCATATACCTGCCTTTGGCCCATATCCCTAAATATCTTTGCTTAACAAAAATCTATCTCAGATTTAAAATTAACAACTGTTCTAGCTTCAACTGTTGTTTGTGGGAGAGAGTTCCAAACTTCTACCACCCTTTGCATGAAGAAGTGCTTCCTAACATCTCTCCTGAACGGTCTGGTCCTAATTTTTAGACTATGCCCCCTAGTTTTAGAATCTCCAACCAGTGGAAATAGTTTATCTTTATCTAGCCTGTCTTTTCCTGTTAATATCTTGAAGACTTTGATCAGATCACCCCTTAACCTTCTAAATTCTAGCGAAAACAGGCCTAATTTGTATAATCTCTCCTCGTAACTTAACCCCTGTAGTCCAGGTATCATTCTTGTAAACCTATGTTGCACTCCCTCCAAGGCAAATATATCCTTCCTAAGGTGTGGTGCCCAGAACTGCTCACAGTACTCCAAGTGGGGTCTAACCAGGGTTTTGTACAGCTGCAGCATAACCTCTGTGTCTTTATACTCCAATCCTCTGGATATAAAGGCTAGCATTCCATTAGCCTTTTTGATTATTTTCTGCACTTGCTCGTGGCATTTTAAAGATCTATGCACCTGAACCCCTAAGTCTCTTTGGACTTAACCTCTTCCCATTTAGAAAGTACCCTGCTCTATCCTTTTTGGTCCAAAATGGATAACCTCACACTTGCCGGCATTGAAATCCATCTGCCACAGTTTTGCCGACTCACCTAGTCTGTCAATATCTCTTTGCAATTTTATGCTATCATCTAGACTGTCTACAATGCCGCCTAACTTTGTATCATCAGCAAATTTGGATATATGACTTACTATGCCATCATCCAAGTCGTTAATGAATAATGTGAATAATTGAGGCCCCAACACAGATCCCTGCGGGACACCACTAGTCACATCCTACCAATCGGAATACTTACCCATTATCCCCACTCTCTGTCGCCTACCACTCAACCAACTTCCTAACCATGTCAATAATTTGCCCTCAACTCCATGGGCTTCCAGCTTAGTTAACAGTCTCTTATGTGGGACTTTATCAAATGCCTTCTGGAAGTCCATATAGATAACATCCATAGACATTCCCCTGTCCACTACCTTAGTCACCTCTTCAAAAAATTCAATGAGATTTATCAGGCATGACCTTCCCATCATGAATCCATGTTGCCTGTCCCTGATTAACTGAAAATTTTCTCGGTGTTCAGTCACCCTATCCTTGATTATAGACTCCAGCAACGTGCCCACCACAGATGTCAGGCTAACTGGTCTGTAGTTTCCTTGGTTCCCCCTTTCACCCTTCTTAAAAAGTGGAGTGACATGTGCAACTTTCCAATCCAGAGGGACCACTCCTGAATCTCGGGAACTCTGAAAAACTATAGTTAGGACATCCCCTACTTCCTTTAACACCCTCGGATGGAAACCGTCAAGTCCTGGGGATTTCTCACTCTTTAGTTCCATTAATTTCCTTGTTACTGATGTTTTACTTACGTTAATTGTATTAAGTCCCTGTCCCCTATCGGCTATTAATTTTTTCGTGACTTCCTGCAAGTTATCCTCCTTTTCAACTGTAAATACTGAGGCAAAGTAATTGTTCAACATGTCTGCCATTTCCCCATTATCAATGACAATATCTCCATTTTCAGCTTTTAGTGGGCCGACATTGCTCTTGATCACCCGTTTTCCCTTTATGTATCTATAAAATTTCTTCTTATTGATTTTGATTTCCCTTGCAAGTTTCCTTTCATAATCTCTTTTAGTAGCTCTTATAAGCTGCTTTGTGACCCTTTGCTGGTCTTTGTATCGATCCCATTCGGCCGGATCTGTGCTGTATTTTGCATTTTTGTAAGCCCTTTCTTTTTGTTTTATGCTATCCCTAATCTCTTTAGTTTTTTCTGTTTTCTGTTTTTTCTGTGAAGTGGAGCTTTTTCCTCTCGGGTATATACTCGCTCTGTATTTCATTAAATGTTTCTTTAAATATTCTCCACTGTTTTTCAGTCGTTTGACCCATTAACAGATCTACCCAGTTTACTGTGGACAGTCTCTGTCTCATCCCGGTAAAGTCAGCCTTACCCAAGTCTAAAATTCTAGTAGCTGATTCGTGCTTTTCACTTTTAAACGCTACCTTGAATTCGATAATGTTGTGATCACTATTTGATAAATGTTCACGCACAGTTAGGCTACTAATTAAATTTGGTTCATTACTCATAACTAAATCTAATATTGCCTGTCCCCTTGTTACATCTAGGACATATTGCTGTAGGAAACTATCCCGGACACATTCCAGAAATTCACTACCTTTCTGACAGGTGCTAGTCTGCCTCTCCCAATCTATGTGTAAGTTAAAATCCCCCATTAATACTACTCTGCCTTTGTTACACACTTGCCTAATTTGTGCATTTAGACAATCTAACACCTCAGAACTGCTACCAGGGGTCTATACACAACACCTGTTACAGTTTTAGATCCTTTACTATTCCTCAATTCCACCCATAAGGTCTCCACTGGATGCTTTCCCCTCATTATATCCTCCCTCACCAATGAGGTGATATTATTTCTAATCAGTAAGGCTACTCCACCCCCTCTGCCATTTTCCCTGTCCCTCCTGTAAACTTTATAACCATGTATATTTAGTTTCCAGTCCCGACCATCCTGCAGCCACGTTTCCCCAATGGCCACCACATCTTAATTTTCCATTTGAATTTGCACCTGCAGCTCATCTAGTTTATTCCTTACACTCTATGCATTTGTATATCGAACTCTTATTTGGGCTCTACCCCCTAACCTGTCCCTCAGCACTGATGCTTTATTCGTCTGTTTATTATTTCTCTCTTGTGGTTTAACCAGTATACGTCTTGCAGTTTGGTAACAATCAGCCTCACCACTAACCTACACTCCTACCTTCTCCTTTAACTTCCTGTATTTCCATGCAACTGAACCCTCCCCCCCCACTATTTAGTTTAAAGCCCTATCTACAGCCCTAGCTATGCGATTTTTCAGGACTCTGGTCGCAGCATGATTCACAGGTGGAGCCCGTCCCATCGGAACAGCTCCCTCCTTCCCCAGTACTGGTGCCAATGTCCCCACGAATTCAAACCCATTTCTCCCACACCAATATTTTAGCCACCTCTTTAATCATATTGACCCTTTGCCAATTTGCTCGTGGCTCAGGTAGTAATCTGGAGATTATTACCTTTTTGGTTCTGCTTTTTAATTTAGCCCCTAGCTGCTCATATTCCCTCAGCAGAACCACTAACCTCATTCTACCTATATCGTTGGTACCTACGTGGACCACGACAGCTGGATCTTCCCCTCCCACTCCCGCTCAGATGAGATATACTGAACCCTGGCACCAGGTAGGCAACAGAGCCTTCGGGACTCTCGGTCCTGGCCACAGAGAACAGTGTCTATGCCCCTAACTATACTATCCCCGATTACGACTCCATTTCTCTTTTCTCCCCCCACGTGAATGGCTCCCTGTACCATGGTGCTGTGGTCAGTTTGCTCATCCTCCCTACAGTCCCCGTTCTCATCCACACAGGGAGCAAGAATCTCGAACCTGTTGGACAAGGACAATGGCTGAGGCTCCTGCAACACTACCTCCTAGATTCCTCTACCTGCCTCACTCATAGTAACACCCTCCTGTCCCTGACCACTGGCCGAATTCACGGTAGTTAATCTAAGGGGTGTGATTGTCTCCTGAAACACAGTGTCCCGATAACTCTCCCCCTCCCAGATGTGGGAGTGGACTAAATCACACAAACAGGTAATACACCAGATCAAACGTCTTTTGTCAGCAAGTTTCACAAATGCCTATTTCAACCCTGAGAAAACCACCCAGCTAGCCGTGGATAGTTAGTCGTTGGCTTCGGTGCGATTCTCATACAGAAAGACAAGACAGGTAGCCCATCAATCATTGTGATGGCAAGCAGATCACTAACGCCCGTAGAGCAACATTATTTGCAAAGGGAGAGAGAAGCACTCTCAATCACATGGGGTATCTTACACTTTCATCTCTACTTATACGGAAGCGAGTTTAATCATCGACCGCTAATGAGCTTGTTCAACAATTCACGTAGCAAAGCATCCACTCGAATAGCAGGTTGGATTCTCAAACTACAAGAGTGTGAGTTCCAGGGTGAGTATCACCCCGGCAAGCTCAACCCAGTGGATTATCCTTTGTGACATCCATTGCTGACAGTCAGTCCAACTGATAGTTAAGAAAAGATTGCTGAACAACATCTTAACTACGTAAGCCTAAAATGCGGTGCTAAACTCGCTGAAACTCTCTGACTTCAGAACGGCAACAAAACAAGATGAGGCATTGCAACTATGTATGATGGCTATGGAATCACGAAACTGGAAAGGTGTGATTGAGAGAGTATCTACAAACAAAATCGCTCACAAAGATCTTCACAATGTTCGAAATGAACTCACCATTACTCAAGATCAGATGTGGTTGTAATGCAGCAACTGTACAGTCATTCCACACTCATTGAAGAATGTGTTATCGAGATAGCACATGAAGGTCACCAGGGAATTGTCAAAACCAGACAATTCCTTAGGAAAAGGCATGACTCCCAGAAATTGACCGAATGGTCGAGCACAAAATCAGCGTTTTCCATGTCAAGCAACCACAATGTGAAATCCTCATAATCCTCTCAAGATGTCCGAACTACCTCCAGGACCATGGATTGAAGTTAGCGTTGATTTTGCAGATTTGCCCACAGGTGAACACCTGCTTGTTGACACTGATGACTACAGCAAATTCCCAATTGTGGAATTAGTTATGTCTACTTCAATGAAAGTAGTCATCTCAAAGTTCGACTTGTTTGACAGTGACAAATGTGACAATGGACGCTCATTTCAACAGCAATGAGTTCAGTAAATTTGCAAACTTCCTAGGTTTCACTTGAAAAAGTGATACAGCAAACAGCTAAGAGCAAATTGTGGAAGCAAGAGTTGTATCACTTTCTTCATAATTAGAGCGACTTCTCACTCGACTGCTGGAAAGTCTCCAGCTACACTTATCTTTGTACATCCTATGCATACACATCTTCCTGAGCTACCCCACGGAGCTAATGATCAAGATGTATGCAAACACAATTGAGAGCAGAAGGATTAAATGAAGGTAAAAGCAGAGCGAAACATGAAATTTAGAGCTACATCACTAAAGCCAGGAGATAAAGTACTTGTGAAACGTGTTGATCATATTGGAAAGCAAACAATCCCTTATGAAATCCAACCATTTGTTGTGAGCAACATAAAAGGGTCAATGATCACTACGAAGCACAATTCACAAACCGTCACACGAAACGCATCATTTTTCAAAGCACTGAAAACACCATTCACAAGCATTGAATCTGATTCCAACATCGACATCTCAGATGAAGAACATGAGTTAAACGAGATTATGTCAGATGATATCCTACTTGTGAGAAAAAACATTCACCATACTTAATTGATTATATTACCATGTGCATTATTGTAAGTTGTTGAACAAACATTTCATCTCATTGTATACGACCGAGTGCATTATTAAATTAATACAAAAGTTGGAATATGTAATAGTGTTACTGAAGTTGAATGTTCAAGTTATGCTTAATTTTATTGTTTACACGTTTAGAAACAAACCAATGAAAAATGCTATGCCTCTCATTTACTATGAAGCCAGAGATGTAGTGTATTGAGAATTGCATTGCGCATTTAGTCCACTTAAGGATACTATACACCATCATATGGTGTATAGTACCATCACACCATGCATATACACAGCAGAGGGAGTCTGGAAGCGAATAAAGGAATCCATGTTTTAAGAGCATGTGCAGCTGTTCTGTGTCTTACCGACTCTGGCTGAATCTTACTGTTTATTCCCAAGAACATCACCACCACCCCCCATCCCCCACCACCACCCACCCCCCCCCCCCCCCCAACCCTTGATATCTAAGTGAAAGAGACCACATTCTTTGCCCCCTGGGAGTTTTAAGTTGCACTGCTGTTTGAACATTGGAGGAATGATACAGTTGGGGTCAGGATGTTGGGTTTGAGTCCTCCCAACCTGACTGATATCAATCTTACCAAAAAGGTGCCAGACCCCACAAACCAGGAGGAAAGCAACAACTCGGATTATTTATAGACTTAATTGGATGTCCTGACAGTTCTGGCACCACTCGCTCCCTCAGCCCAGTCATACTTCATTGCTGGGAGGCCGGAATTCTACATGCACCTTTCCACCAAGAAACTTTGAGTTGAGCAGCCAATCAGCCCTGTGCTATGCCGGTTTTACAATTAAGCAACTCTTGGTGCTAACAATGTTGAGGAACAGCATTGTCCCGTATAGGGGAAGTGTCCCTGGCTTGGTCTCCAGCTAGGTTAGAGGTTTAGACCAGGAATGAGTTAAAGGATGTAGTCCTGGCTTGGCTGATTCACAAGGAAGAGCATCGAAGATAGGAACAGTGAGGACGACTTGCTAGGAGATAGTGCAGCCACATGGTTTCCAAGGATCATGGAAGACTGTCACAGCATAATAAGCCACCATTCTCCCACTCCCATGCCTGTTTTTGCCTCACCCTTTCTCCTTCTGTTATTGCTAGTGATTGCAGCGTTTAGTATGGTGACCGCTGAGTATTACCATGCGACTAACAAAGAGAACAACAGTTGGGTGATTTGGGAATAATCCCCTGGTGCAGTGATCAAAGTGGAATTTAAGTGTTTTGTGCTACGGTTTGGCATAACCTTTGCCCCCTCAGTTTATTTTACCTCTGTTCTTGTAACGTTCGGTTCTGCTAACTTAGAGGGCCAGAGACACACTGCTGCAGTACAAACACCGAACAGTGCCAAATACTGTCACAGCAATAAATTGCTTAGCTCCTGGTGTGTGTGAATTCTGCTTCATCAGTGTCCTACTTAGATAGGAAAATCCACATTATTACAGACCCCATGGAAACCTGGGGCTGGATTTTCTTGGATATATGCCCATGAGGTTGAGATCAGGTGCAGGCATGCATTGAAAATAGTGGTCTCGGATGGCATCACTGATTCTCGACACCTCCAGAAGGTCATGCGATTTTCAAAGGGAGTATGAGGGGAGCCGGCAACCCACATACCTCCAATTAACAGATTGTTGAGTTCATTGTGGAGCTCATTAACAGTCTTTGGGGCAGCAGTTTGTGACTTCCAGTTGGGAGGCACAGGGCAAACAGAGTGTCTGGGACTCATTAGGGAAGCCACGAGTACTAATGAATGCATTGCACAACAGTTGTGAGAAATGGGAAATTTAAACTCAGCTGTTCCACCAATGGCAGAATTGCCTTCGCTGGTGCTGAGAGGGTGGTATCTGTGAATGGTAAGCGGTTGGACTCTTGAGGAACATGAGGCTTCGGGGGTCAATTGGGCAGAGGTGGGTAGAGGAAGCCCAGGTTAACCAACAAGCGGCAGGTGAATGAGTTGAGATAGGAGCAGGCTACTCTGACAATGGACAGAGTAGAGACAAGGAGCTTCAGCAGATGCATCCTCCTGGTCGGGGGGAGGTCAGAGGAGCACAGCGAGGGGCTGCAAGGGGAAGAAGGCACTAGGCAAAACAGAGTGTACCGCCCAAGAGTCAGCTACCTGCAAATGACAGAGTGCCAGTGTCATAGGAGACTGCGCCTATCAAGGCATTGGTCTTGGAAATGTGTGCTCTGCTCCACAATGACTTGATACCTCACGGCCGCCATGACAGTCCCTTACCTGCAACTGTCAAAGTAACCATGGCGCTGAATTTTTTATGCATCCAGGTCGTTCCAGGGATCTTCTGAGGATCTGGGTGGCATCTCATAGTCAGCAGTTCATCACGCATCAGACCGGTCACGGGTGCCCTATTCCAGAGGGTGGGGGCTACATTCATTTTGAGATGATGGGCCAGTGCAGGCAACAATAAAACGTTTTTGAAAACATGTCAGAGTGGATCCCCAATGTCTTACCACCACCAGCCAAATTTCTCAGAGGTGGCCGGGCAGTGGGTTTGAGACCAAGCAGGCCAGCAGCGCTCATCCTATTGAGACTGGTAAGCAGCCAATTGACCACGATTCTGCACAGCTTTTAGTATTTTCCATGAGGTTCCATAAAGTTTCAGTGGCTCAACGGCTCAAAGGTGGCGAGAGCTCAGCAGCAAGTGAGTGTTGGCTGAAACTAGCAGCCATTCCATCATGCTGCGTTTATAAGCAGACAGGTCAGGCCAGAGAATCAAAGGCTGGGATCTTTAGAGGGATTGCTGTGTGGAAGATCAGTGTGGAGGGCTGTCAGTTGAAGGGTGTCTCCCAAGTGCCCTGCAGTGAGTGCAGGCAACACAAGGCCGGGGAGGGTGGGTGGTGGGGTGTGGTCAGAGTTATTGTGCCGGGCCGGCTCTGAAGGAACATGGTTGCTCTGCATTCAAAGTTTGCCTCCTGCAGTGAGAAGGAGAATGGGAGAGAGAGGCTGCATCAGCCACATGGGGAGGGGCAGCAGCAGGCAGAGAATCACCAGTGGCAGGACACTGTGATGGGACACAGACAAGGAGGAAGCAAAGGGGCAGTTAGCCAGTCAAATGTTCAAAGAAGGCATTAGTGAGTTCAAAGGGTGTACAGACAGGCTTCACTTCATGGAGATGTCGGAGCACCAGTGTCTCCGAAGACTGTGTCTGTCATGATAGGTGTTCACTGACCTGTGCGGAATGCTGCAGCAGGAGTTGAGGTCACTGGGATGTGGTGGAAACTCATTGCCTGTGGTGGTGAAGGTGACTGTGATGCTCAACTTTTTTGCATCAGGGTCATTCCAGGGAATTGGCTGAGGACATTTGAGGGATTACTAAATCAGCAGATGCCTTGTTCCAGAGGGCAAGGGAATACATCAGGTTTTGCACCGATCAGGCAAGTAAGGCCAAGAGGGTGATGGGATTCGGAGTCATCACTAGTTTTCTCAGATCCAGGGGGTTGTAAACTAGTCGTATGTGGCCATCAAGCCTCCATCAGAGCAGCCTGGCACGTTCATGAACAGGAAGACCATTTGAGCAGCCAATTGGCCTTTTGAAAATGCAATACAGATGCCTAGACCGATCTGGAGGGAGCCCTCCAATACGGTCCCTCAACCGTCACGCCTCTGTTACGTGCTTGGGCATGTCTTGGCCATGCTCACCAGCTGGTGCCACCTGTCCTAAATGCATGTTAATACCCACCAAATCTGAGTGGATCTGCACTGGTGGAGAGTGCGCTGGACTGATGTGATGGCGCATCCTCACGTGGCGACTCCTCTAAGGTCTCAGGTGGCTCCGGTGCCCCCAGCAACTCCTCATCCGCAACTGGCACTGCGGGAGAGACAAGAGTGGTGTTAACAACATTCATGTCCACCCACTTCCTCCTGCCTGTCAATGATCCAGGGCTTCATGTGGTCATGTGGGCCGCAGAGGCAGCACTGCAGAGACTAGTGAGATGTATTGGCTCCTGCGACCATTGCTTTTCTCAATCTCTCTGGGCTCCACACCTTCCTTGCCCTCTGAGACAGGTTGGCCTGCTTCCACCCATCCAATCTCCATCACCTCCTCCTCCATTTGTGTTATTAGAGCAAAGCATGGCACACCTCCTCCCTTGCATCTCCGTTCCTAAGCATTGAGCTCACTTCTCCTGCAATGACAAAAATACAGAGTGTCACACAACTCTCCTAGCCTAACTATGCTTGTCAGACTGCCTCACTTTAAATGGCCATTTTCATGCCACTGGGAGGCTTTCTGCAAGTGTTCATTCACCCTTGTCATTTGAAAGTCCCTTGTGGATCCAAATCCAATTAGGCAAGACTTAACCGATTAAGGCAACAGGATATTGATTAATAAGTATAGAGAATTTATTGAAAATAAAATGCTACTTAAGAATTAAAAATTATACTTAAAATTGGGAATGTAACTTCACAGCTCTCACAGGTGCGCTTTGCTGGTTGAGTATTGGTCACAGAGCGAGGCAGTCCTTTCTTTTCGGTTTTGATCCCTTGTCAGGCGGAGAGCTTGGCTGTCGATCTGCAATTCTACCTCTGAGGTCTTCTATTGTTTCTGCACACCGGAGCATTGTGGACCCTGTTTTTTTAATCCCTTTTTAGCCATCAAACCACCTTGTAGTTTGCCCGAGGTTTGGTCCAGGCCCTGAGATGTTGGTTACTACCCTACTCTAATTGGGGCTTAAATCGATAAAGTACTTGCCAATAATTATTTTTTAAAACTATGAAGAGTTCTATTTATTACAGTTATTATCTCCTTATGCTGATGTAGACAGTATGAAATTTGTACAGAAATGGATTTTGTTAGCCAGGCTATTGAATGTTATCAGGGTTTGCAATGCTTTTCTGCTGGCTTTGTATTACTGTGAGTTAGAGAAGAGATTCAACTGACTCTGAACTTTCTCACAAGCTTAGAAACTTAGTTTTAAACATGATAAACTTTAAATCAAAACCCGTTCTTTCTCGCATGATTATTAATTCGTTGATTATAACTCAATCAAGGTCCATTACTTTTCTGTTTGATGACCAGTTTCTATTTAATACCGTAATTTGATTAATACAGTAGTTAATACAGGATACAAAATGGCTTCTTTGGTCATGTGTTAGTATTAAAATGGCTTCCTTGACTTTGTTGGTTATTAAAGAGAAATCAGTATGAAAATGGTCAATTTAAGCCAAAATCAAACTACCCAAGCCTACTTACACTCTGCAACGTGCAGCTCTGACTGACCATGGTCCTCTATTATGAGGCCACTCTGTGGCTCACTGTACATGGTGGTCCTTAGTTATTCCCTCTGCCTGGGTCAACCACCTCACCTCACATCTCATTGGCACCATGTAAGACATGCAGGACTGCCACCTTGCATCATGTATGCCACCTACCTTGTCAGACCTCACCAGGTCATTGAACCCAGCACTGCACCCATGTTCTTGCAACCACCCCACAGCTGCTAACTTCCTCAGCCATCTCTAGCCATGCCTTCATCAGGCTTGCTGTCCTCCTCCTCCCATTCACAGGGAACAGAACCTCTCTCTGTTCCCTCACCACCTGCAAGAGCACCTCCAGGGAGGCGTCACTGAAATGTGGAGCCACCGTTCCCTTTACTGCAGCTAATCCTCCACATTCTCACTTGCACCCCTTCCTTTGTCCTCTGTGTGTGCAGCCTGTATGAAGGCTGTAGTGGCCCACCTGCGACCTCTTATTGGCTGGCTCACCCGCCACCATACGCTAATTGGCTGCATATCAGAAGATCGCTGAGGAAGACCTGTGTGGCTGCACAACCAACAAATGACCCCAGCATTGGGATGTCAACTCGTTTGGTAAAATCCAACCCAGTATTTCCAAGAACCAACAAGATGGCAGGTCATATTACATTAGGAACATTTATCTGATAGTTCAATGTAGTGTTTGAAAAGGAGAAATGCAAAACAGGTACTAAGATTCTAGATTTAGGTAAGGCTGCTGTCTATAATGCAATGAGATAAAGACTTTCCATAGTATCTGAGCAAACTTGTTACTGGAGTAAATGACAGAATGACAGTGGGAGGTATTCAGGCAGGTATTTAATACAATACAGAGCCAGTTTACACTCCTAAGGGGCAAGACTTCTACAGGACAAGATACAACTAAAGGAAAAAGCATACAAAAATGCAAAAACTAGCACAGATCCTGAAGAGTGAGGGGTATACAAAGAAAAATAAAGGTTGACAAAACAGATAATAAAAGCAACAAAAAATGAAGTATGAAAAGAAACTTGCAAGGGATATCAAAATCAACATAGAAAATGTTTACAATTATATTAGGAGCAAGTGTGGTCAGGAGCAATGTGGGTTCTTGAAAACTGATAACTCAGATATTGTAAATTAAAATAAAGATGGGGACATTTTGAATCAGTATTTACAGTAGAGGAAGAGGATAGCATGCTGGACATTCCAAGGAAACTAATAGTGAATCAAGGACAGGAACTCACTAAAATTAACATAAGCAAAATAACAGTAATGAAGAAAATAATGGAACTAAAGAGTGACAAATCCCCAGGACCAGATGGTTTCCATCCAAAGATTTTAAAGGAAGCAGCTGAAAACATTGCAGATGTCCTAACTATAATCTTCCAAAGTTCTTTTGATTCAGGCAACAGTCCTTTAGATTGGAAAATTGCCCATGTCACTCCGCTATTTAAGAAAGGTGTCGTTAATTGAGTCTCTGATTAAGGATTAGATGATAAACACCTTGAAAATTTCCAGCTTTTCAGAGACCAGCATGGATTTGTAAAGGATAGGTCATGCCTGCCAAACAAGATTAAATTGTTTGAACAATTGACTAACAGTACTCAAGCGAATGTCTATGGATTTTAAAATAATAATATAATATATGTCTATGGATTTTATTTGGGCTTTCTCAGAAGCATTTAATGAAGAGTCTCATAAGAGACTGTGAGCTAAAGCTGAAGCTTGTGGAACTGATGGCAAATTATTGATCTGGTTAGGAAATTGACTGAGCGGCAGGAGTAGGGATAATGGGCAGGTACTTTAATTGGCAGGATGTGACATGTGGTATCTGGCAAGGATCTGTGTTGGGGTCTCAAATAGTCACCATATTTATAAATGATTTAGACGATGGGATGGAAAACCATGTATCCAAATTTGACGATGGCACGAAGATAAGCAGCATTGCAAGCAATGTAGATAGTAACATAAAATTACAAAGAGATTAATAGGTTGGGTAACGGAACAAACCTGTGTCAATGCTCTGGGGCATAGTCCAAAAATTAGAGCCTGACCTATGAGGGTTGTAGAAGCAAAGACAATCAATGATTTCAAAAGGAAATTGCATAGGCACTTGAGGGTAATAAACTTGCAGGACTACTGGGATACAGCGGGGTAGTGGGACTGACTGGATTGCTCTGCAGAGAGCTGGCAAGGACTCGATGGCTGAATGGCCTACATCTGTGCTGTAATGACTCTATGACCTCTACACGTAAAGGGTGGAAGTAGTTTGGAGCTTTCTTCTGCAAATGGCAATTGATGCTAGACTTTTGTTAATTTTCAAACAGATTGATAGATTTTTATTAACCATAGCTATTAAAGGATATGGGGCAAGGGTGAGAATATGGAATTTGGTCATAGATTAGCCATGATCTCATGAAATGGTGGAACAGGCTCAAGGGACTAAATGGCCTCTTCTTGTTCCTATGTTCCTGTGTGTTGCATTTAGAGATAGTTATCAAATCCTACTCAGAAGAAAAGACTTGAATTTATACAACATCTTTCAGAACCTCAGGATATCTCAAAATGCTTTATGGCTAATGAACCTTATCAAATGCCTTCTGGAAGTCCTCATAAATAACATCCCTTATCAACCATGTTAATTACCTCTCAAAAAATTAGCTAGGTTAGTCAGACATGACTTACCCTTTACAAATCCATCTTGGTTCTCTCTAATCATGTTTGTCCAAGTTCTCAGTCACTCTGTTACTAATAGATTCTGGTAACTCCCCCACAGCGCAGGTTAGACTAATAGGTCTATCATTTTCTAGTTTCTCTCTCCACCCTTCTTAAATAATGGCATAATATTGATAATTTTCCAAACCAAGGGGACAATTTCTGAATCAAGAGATTTTTGGAAGGCAATGATCAAAGCATCTGCAATTTCCTCACCTGATTTAATGCCTGGTTTGGAAACCATTGGCCTGGATTTTAGCCTAGAAGTGTCTTCTATGCAGAAGGGAAACCCAGAACAGGTTTCCTGAATGTCCTGCAGTTTTAACTGCAGGGCTCCTTTAATTTTTTTCTGTTGGGTTCCCACACACAGTCAGCCTAATTTACAGGCTGCAGGCATTTCAGGTGTGAAGCCTGTTTCACAAAGTAACAGCCTGTGGGAGCAGGTAGGTGTAATCGAGCAGTGAGAGATTGCTAAAGTAAAAGCAAAATACTGCAGATGCTAGAAATCTGAAATAAAAACAAGAAATGCTGGAAATACTCAGCAGGTCTGGCAGCATCTGTGGAGAGAGAAGCAGAGTTAAAGTTTCAGGTCAGTGACCCTTCTTCAGAACTGACCTGAAACGTTAACTCTGCTTCTCTCTCCACAGATGCTGTCGGACCTGCTGAGTATTTCCAGCATTTCTTGTTTTATTTAAGTGAGAGATTGCTAGTGGGTTCCGATGTTGCTTGAGTTGGGGGAGAAAATAATGGTGGTGGGGGTGGGGGGAGGGAGTGGATGGTGGTCGGGAGGGGAGAAGACAAAACCCTGGGGTGGGGGATGGTGTTTATCGGTTAGCTTGTTGGGCCTGGAAGAAACACCTGTGTTCCTCCTGGCCCACAAGCAGTGGTGTAAAAGCACTTTTGGATTCAGCCCTCTTGCCTGCATTCACCTGGTGAGTTTCCTGTGGCCTGGGAAACCTGGTCGAAATGAATTTAAAAATAGAATCTGTTAAAATGAAGACAGGCAGCCTTATTATAATATTTAAATGGCCAATCTATTTCCCGCAAATAGACTCGTCCCCTCTCAGTTAAACTCAGAAGTGGACAGGTTGGGTTCCTGTTTCAGATTTTTTTTTGTATCATAACCTCTAGCACAGCATCCATGTTTGTAAGTTAAGAGTCAACCCACTAGGTCTATAGATGTGTTAATCTTCAGTCTCATTTTTTTTCTCCATTTCCATATTTTCCTTACTAACTCTAATAAGTTCCTCCGATTGATTTATTTTTATTTTGTCTCGTATCTCTTGTACTTAATCCCCTTCCTCTGCACTGAAGACAGACACAAAGAGCTGAATTTTCAGGCCCTGAAGGGGCGAGCGCAGTTGGGGGGGGGAGGAGCCCCTCCAAAAATCCCAGTGCCGGCTGGTGTTTCAGTTGCAGGACACCATTCCCAGCGCCAGCCATTGTTTTAGGGGAGATGAGTTCAGGACCTGGGAAGGCCACCTGCCCCCACAAGATGGGCAGGCAATTAGGCTCATTAAGAGTTGAAAACGGCTAACAAAAGTTTTGACAGGTATTTAAAAAAGAAAAGAGTAAGTAAAGTGAGTGTTGGTCCTCTAGAGAGTGAGAATGGGGAGTAAATAGTAGATAATAAGGGAAATGGGGATGAAATGAACAAATATTTTGTTTCTGTCTTCACTATAGAGGATACAAAAAAAATTGCAGTAATAGCTGTAAATCAGGAAGTGGAAGGAAGAGAGGAACTTGGTGAACTTACAATCACCAGGGAAGCAGTACTGTCCAAACTGATGGAGCTGTGGGCTGACAAGTCCCCGGGTCCTGATGGGCTTCATCTTAGGGTCTTAAAAGAGGTGGCTAATGAGGTAGTAGATGCATTGGTGTTAATTTTTCAAAATTCTCTAGGTTCTGGAAAGGTTCCATCAGTCTGAAAAGTAACAAATATAACCCCTCTATTCAAGAAGGGGAGAGGCAGAAAACAGGTAACTATAGGCCAGTTAGCTTGATGTCTGTCATGGGGAAGGTGTTAGAATCAATCATTACGGAGGCTATAGCTGGGCGCAGTGGTTAGCACCGCAGCCTCACAGCTCCAGCGACCCGGGTTCGATTCTAGGTACTGCCTGTGTGGAGTTTGCAAGTTCTCCCTGTGTCTGCGTGGGTTTCCGTCGGGTGCTCCGGTTTCCTCCCACCTCCAAAAGACTTGCAGGTTGATAGGTAAATTGTCCATTGTAAATTGCCCCTAGTGTAGGTAGGTGGTAGGAGAATGGTGGGGATGTGGTAGAAAAATATGGGGGTAGTGTAGGGTTAGTATAAATGGGTGGTTGTTGGTCGGCACAGACCCGGTGGGCCGAAGGGCCTGTTTCAGTGCTGTATCTCTAAAAAAATATATAAAAAATAAATAATCGGGAATAGCATGGTTTTGTGAAAGAGAAATCATGTTTAACCAATTTGAAGCTCTTTGAAGAAGTAACATGCGCTGTGGATAAAGGGGAGCCCATTGATGTACTGTACTTGGATTTCCAGAAGGCATTTGACAAGGTGCCACATAAAACGTTATTGTGCAAAGTAGGAGCTCATGGTGTAGAGGGTAACACATTAGCATGGATAGAAGATTGGCTGGCTAGCAGAAGAGAGTATGCATAAATGGGTCCTTTTCTGATTGGCAGGATGTGACGAGTGGAGTCCCACAGGGGTCTGTGCTGGGGCCTCAACCTTTTGCAATTTATACTCAGTGAATTAGATGAGGGGAGCAATGGCATGGTAGCTAAATTTGCGATGACACAAAGATAAGTAGGAAAATATGTTGTGAAGAGGACATCATTATATATATATATCGATATAGATAGACTGAGTGAGTGGGCAAAAATCTGACAGATGCAGTCTAATGTGGGAAAATGTGAAGTTGTTCACTTTGGCAGGAAGAATAATAAAACAGAGTATTTCTTAAACGGGGTGCAGATGGATCTCAGTGTTCTAGTATATGAGTCAGAAAACATTAGTATGCAGGTACAGCAACTAATAAAGAAGGATAATGGAATGCTATCCTTTATTACGAGAGGAATTGAAAATAGTTATACAGGGCATCGGTGAGACCACATCTGGAATACTGTGTGCAGTTTTGATCTTCTTATTTAAGGAAGGACGTAAATGCATTGGAGGCGGTTCAGAGGAGGTTTACTAGATTGATACCTGGAATGTGCGAGTTGTCTTTTGAGGAAAGGTTGGACAGACTGGAGTTTAGAAGAGTGATTGAGATTTGATTGAAGTAAATAAGATCCTGAATGGTGTTGACAAGGTGGATGTGGAAAGGATGTTTCCTCTAGTGGGTGAGTCCAGAACTAAGGGACACTGTTTTAAAATTAGGGGTTGCCCTTTTAGGACAGAGATAAGGAGAAATGTTTTCTCTCAGAGGGTTGTGAGACTTTGGAACTCTCTGCCTCAGAAGGTGGTGGAGGCGGGGTCATTGAATAATTTTAAGGCGGAGGTAGATAGATTCTTGTTAGACAAGGGAATCAAAGGTTATCGGGGGTAGATAGGAGTGTGGAATTCAAAACACAAACAGATCAGCCACGATCTATTGAATGGCAGAGCAGGCTTGAGGAGCCGAATGGCCTACTTCTCCTAATTTGTATGTTCGTATGTAAAATAAGTTTAGGAGGCTGACTGGGATTTTCCAGTCAGCCTCCAGTTTCCTGACCCGACCAACTACCTGGAGGTGGACACCTGCCAGCCCTATAGGCCCACCCTGCCTGGCTGGGCAGTCAAAGACCACCCTGTGGAGGGGCTTCCTCCCACAGTGGTGGCTTGGCTTCTTTTTCTGTTTCTTTAATTAAAGTTTTTAAAAAGTAGCTGAGAGAGCACCTTCTTGTCGAAGCGCCCTCTCAGTTACTTACCTTGTACTGCCGCCAGGTGCTTCTCTGAAGCTGGAAGGCCTCCAGCTTCGAGAGCCCACTCGCCGTCCTTAATTGTACTTGAAACACGTCTCCATGCCAAGTAAGGGCTTATCCACTTGAAAATCTTAATTTCTATCAGTTTCCCTCCAGAGTGGGGGGGGGGTTTCTGACCCAAAAACAAACCCGACTTCTGTTTCCCACCTCCATGGCAAAAATAGTAATTATTTAGCAAGTCTGCTATATCCTGGCTTTCAATTACAATATCACCTTGGTCTGTCTTTAAGGAATCCACATTACCCTTAGCCACCCTCTTTCTATTAATATACGTGTAATAACTTTTACTGTAGTCCTTGATATCCTTTGCATTTTTTCTCCTATTTCATTTCTCCAACTCTTAACACTTTCTTCATATCCCTTTGCTGTTCTTTATACCTCTCCCTGTCTGTGCAATCACCACTATTCTTTACGTTCATATTAGCCCTTTCTTTTAGCTTTATCAAATCTCCCATCGTTTTGTTGACCAAGCCTGTTTAATTACACAAATATAGTTCTTAGATTGTATGAAATACCTTCTTGAACACCTCCAATTATTATTCTGTAGTTTTATCCATTAACAGTTTGTCCCAGTTTACAGTGATCAAACCTTCAAAATCCGCCTTATCTAAATTTAACTCCCTCTCAAGTCAAATATCCAATTGTATGATGTTATAGTCACTATTAACTAAGCGTTCATTTACTGTTAGATTGTTGACTAAATCTGGCTCATTACTCAACAGTAAGCCTAATGTTGCCTGTCCTCTTGTTGTAACAAGAACATACTGTTCCAGAGAAGTGCCCTGAATACATTCAAGAAAGTCTGTGCCTTTGGGACTCAAGCTGTTCTGTATCTATGTACGAATGAAAGTCTCCCATTTAACCATTTTGCAACAAGTTGCTCTGATCTCCATATTTATACAGCCCACTGCTTTATCCTGGAAAAGTCAGGGAAGCAATATAATGACGATAACTCTTTTTTTATTTTTGGGGGGGAACATTTCGGGGATAGTGACCATAACTCTGTAAGATTTAAGGTAGTTATGGAAAAGGACAAAGATGGACCGGAAATAAAGGTACTGAATTGGGGGAAGGCCAATTTTAAGATGATAAAACAGGATCTGGCCAAAGTGGACTGGGAGCAGCTACTTGTAGGAAAGTCTACATCAGACCAGTGGGAGTCATTCAAAGAGGAAATAATGAGAGCTCAGAGCCAACATGTACCCGTTAAGGTGAAGGGTAGGACCAACAAGTCCAGGGAACCCTGGATGTCAAGGGATATAGAGGATTGGATCAGTAAAAAAAAAAGTAGGCTTATGGCAAATTCAGAGCGCTGAAAATAGTAGAGGCACTAGAGGAGTATAGAAAGTGTAGGGGGGTACTTAAAAAAGTGAAGAGGGGACATGAAAAAACATTGGCAGGCAAGATAAAGGAAAATCCTAAGGCATTTTATAAGTATATTAAAGGCAAGAGGATTACCAGGGAAACAATAGGGCCCATTAGGTACCAAAGAGGCAATCTGTGTGTGGAGCTGGAGGACATAGGTGAGGTTTTAAATGATTACTTTTCATCTGTGTTCACTGTGGAGAAGGACAATGTAGGTGTAGAGATCAGGGAGGGGGATTGTGATATACTTGAACATATTAGCATTGAAAGGGAGGAAGTATTAGCTGTTTTAGCGGGCTTAAAAGTGGATAAATCCACAGGCCCAGATGAGATGTATCCCAGGCTGTTATGTGAGGCAAGGGAGGAGATTGCAAGGGCTCTGACACAAATTTTCAAATCCTCTCTGGCCGCAAGAGAGGTACCAGAGGATTGGAGGATAGCGAATGTGGTACCATTATTCAAGAAGGGTAGCAGGGATAAACCAGGTAATTACAGGCCAGTGAGTCTAACATCAGTGGTTGGGAAACTATTGGAAAAAATTCTGAGGGACAGGATTAATCTCCACTTGGAGAGGCAGGGATTAATCAGGGATAGTCAGCATGGCTTTGTCAGGGGGAGATCGTGTCTAACTAACTTGATTGAATTTTTTGAGGCGGTGACGAAATGTGTAGATGAGTGTAAAGCAGTTGATGTAGTCTATATGGACTTCAGTAAGGATTTTGATAAGGTCCCGCATGGGAAATTGGTTAAGAAGGTAAGAGCCCATGGGATCCAGGGCAATTTGGCAAATTGGATCCAAAATTGACAGTGGCAGGAGGCAGAAGGTGATGGTTGAGGGTTGTTTTTGCGAGTGGAAGCCTGTGACCAGTGGTGTACCGCAGGGATCGGTGCTGGGACCCTTGCTGTTTGTAGTGTACATTAATGATTTAGATGTGAATACAGGAGGTATGATCAGTAAGTTCGCAGATGACACGAAAATTGGTGGTGTTGTAAATAGTAAGGAGGAAAGCCTCAGATTACAGGATGATATAGATGGGCTGGTAAGATGGGCGGAGCTGTGGCAGGTGGAATTTAATCCTGAGAATGTGAGCTGATGCATTTTGGGAGGACTAACAGGGCAAGGGAATATACCATGGATGGTAGGACAGTAGGAAGTACAGAGGGTCAGAGGGACCTTGATGTACATGTCCATAGATCACTGAAGGCAGCAGCACAGGTAGATAAGGTGGTTAGGAAAGCATATGGGATACTTGCCTTTATTAGCCAAAGCATAAAATATAAGAGCAGGGAGGTTATGACGGAGCTGTATAAAATGCTAGTTAGGCCACATCTGGAGTACTGTGTGCAGTTCTGGGCATCACACTATAGGAAGGATGTGATTGCACTGGAGAGGGTGTAGAGGAGATTCACCAGGATGTTGCCTGGGCTGGAGCATTTCAGCTATGAAGAGAGACTGAAAAGGCTAGGGTTGTTTTCCTTAGAGCAGAGAAGGATGAGGGGTGATATGATTGAGGTTTACAAATTATGAGGGGCATTGATAGGTTAGATAGGAAGAAACTTTTTCCCTTAGCGAAGGGGTCAATAACCAGGAGGCATAGATTTAAGGTAAGGGGCAGGAGGTTTAGAGGGGATTTGAGGAAAATGTTCTTCACCTGGAGGGTGATTGGAATCTGGAATACACTGCCTGAAAAGGTGGTAGAGGCAGGAACCCTCACAACATTTAAGAAGTATTTAGATGAGCACTTGAAACACCATAGCATACAAGGCTACGGGCCAAGTACTGGAAAATGGACTTAGAATAGTTAGGTGCTTGATGGCCGGCACAGACACGATGGGCTGAAGGGCCTGTTTCTGTGCTGTATAACTCTGTGACTCTAATATTTACAGAGGGATTGCTGTGAAGCATATTCTGTAATGTGCTCAGCAGTGACAAAGTGCACTTCTGATTACTACAGAAACATAAGATCACCTGCTCATTAAAGACAGCAGCTTTAAGTTAGTCATTCAGCAGAAGTTCTACATTGTAAAAACAAAGTTATAAGAGGACATTTTAGCAAATTCCTTTAATCTGTTCTTCAGGCATTGATGTTCCACCCTGACTGTAACCTGCTGTTGGAGATCCAGCTGGCGGAGGAGATGTGCCTATCTGACATATCAACTTTCCACATGGACTGGGAGTCTGGTGAGTAAAACACAGGAGCTACAGAATGGACCTGACACATGGTGAGGTGAGGTTCCTCGGAGCTTCCCCCCCTTTGGTGGAGAAAGCCTGTTTACACAGCGGATCAGATGGTCTGAGGATTTCAACCCGTTCGACTGTTAGCACATCCAGGGAAATGACAGTCCCCCTGGGCTGACCAGCTCCCATTCACATTTATTGATTTTGAAATATTATAATAGCATTACTCCCAAGGTGAGTCACTGACTGATGTCACACCTTGGAATAGTCTTGACTTTGTGCGATAGCTTAAAACAGGTGACAGTGATTGGTCAACCCGTTTTACATCTTGCCTGTTTATATTTTCAGTGACTTCATAAAAATGAGGAGGGATGTTAAGCTGGCTGCCAACTCACTTTTCCCTGTTTTACACTATTGCATAAAGTCAAAATGACCCCTTATCTCTCCAAGGTAAGTCTCTCAACAATATCAAAATACCACAACGAAGGTAAGGTACAGACTGATATTGCAAAAATGGGTCACTGACCTGATTTCATAACATCACTCTGAAGTGGGATTAATCCCCAAAATCACAATATCATACTTACTTTGGTAGTACCTCCCAAACCCTTGAATTCCATCACCTAGATTTACAAGGGAGCAGGTGCATGGGAACACCACCACCTCTGAGTTTCTCTCCAAGTCACACACCATTCTGATATGGGCATATATCGCTGTTCTTCCATCATCGTTGGGTCAATATCTTGGAATGCCCTACCTAGCAACACTGTGGATGTACTTACCAGTACCACCTTCTCAAGGGCAACTAGGGATGGGCAATAAGTGCTGGCCTTGCCAGTAATGCCTCCAAATAAACACTGACAACTTTCTTCTCTGCTCTTGCTCTGCAATGTTAGATTGTTGATGCTCCTAATGCATTCCTTTTGTCTCCTGCCTCAGGATGTGACTCCATGTGGGACAACCTATCCTGCTGGCCAGCTGCAGTTACTGGAGCCACCGTTGTACTCCCTTGCCCTAAACTTCTACTGCAGTACTCGGACAAACCAGGTAAACCACCATGTTTGAAGATGGGAGATTGCTCTCTATACCTCCCCACCCCAGAGTCCCATTCCAGAGACTTGATGACAAAAATCCAGGCTGACACTTCAGTGCAGTACTGAGTGAGTGTCGGAGATGCTATCTCTTGAAAGAGATTTGAAACCAAGGTCTCATCTGCTCAATAAGGTGGACATAAAAGATTCCATGGCACTATTTACGAGGAAGAGCAGGGGAGCTATCCTCGGTGTCCTGGCCAATATTTATCCCTCAATCACAACACAAAAAACAGATTATCTGGTCAGTATCACATTGCTGTTTGTGGGATCTTGCTGTACACAGATTAGCTGCTGCACTTCCTACAACAGTGATAAGTACTTCATTGGCTGTAAATTGCTTTGGGATGCCCTGAGGTTGTGAAAAGAGCTATATAAATGCAAATCTTTTCTTCCATTTTCTATAATTTAATAATTTTCTATAATTAACAACCCACGAATGAAACTGCAGAACACGTGACATGGACAGTGCGATCTTTTAGGGGAGTTTATCGTGAGTCTGTGCCAAGGGACTGGATCACTTGGGCACAGAGAATATCAGAAAATCGGGTGGATTGAAGTGCGCACTTGTAAAGGTGTTGCCTGATTTTTGGTATTTTCCACGACCGAGTGTGAAAATCTCCCGGTAGAATTAAATCCAGAGAAAGCCTGTTTCTCATTGAAAGAGAAATGTCACCACTGATGCCGTTAAGGATGAGGGAACATGCATTGATCTGGATTCTCCTCTGCAATCTTATCCAATTTTACTGGCAAGAACATGTTGGAGATAGCGGGTCGGATTCTGTTGTCCCGTCGCCGGTAGTGGCGGCAGGAACAGAAAATGGTGTCCGGCCCGCACGGGATCCATGCCACTGTGCCATCATGATTCTGCGGCAGGCAGCCACTTAACATACTGACGGCGGGGGCGGCATCAATGTCCCCGTGAATGGCGTCACCTGATGCGGGAGCAGGTGCTGGCACCATTTTTAAAAGGCCGCCAGCCCTGCAGACAAAATGCAGAGTTGGCCCCTTCCCCCCCACCCCCCTATCTATAGATAAAATGCAGAGTTGGCCCCTTCCCCCCCACCCCCCTATCTATAGATAAAATGCAGAGTTGGCCCCTTCCCCCCACCCCCCTATCTATAGACAAAATGCAGAGTTGGCCCCTTCCCCCCGCCCCCCTATCTATAGACAAAATGCAGAGTTGGCCCCTTCCCCCCACCCCCCTATCTATAGACAAAATGCAGAGTTGGCCCCTTCCCCCCACCCCCCTATCTATAGACAAAATGCAGAGTTGGCCCCTTCCCCCCACCCCCCTATCTATAGACAAAATGCAGAGTTGGCCCCTTCCCCCCACCCCCCTATCTATAGACAAAATGCAGAGTTGGCCCCTTCCCCTCCTCGGTGGCACCAGCTTCTCGTGGACGAGAGAGTGAAAGCGCGCGAGTGCCACACGTCAAGCTCAAGATCAGGAACGGACGGGAAGATCGCGGTGGATGACATTGAAATTTATGCAAAGAAGTGTTTGAAATATTTAAACTAGGGTTCCTTACTGGGGCACTGTACACAGACCCTCAGCTGCATTCTGTTATTTCATTCAAGTAGCCATTCTTCATGTGTGGGCCCTGACACTGAATGCCAGCAGGCCATTCGCAAATGTGAGGCATCACAGCTTGATCCTGTCCTTACTCACCACCCACACCCAGGAATTTTTGTAAAGGAAGTTTCTGGACAGCTATAAATAAGCAGGTGATATCTCACCTCCTTAACAAAGAGCTGCTTAGATCATGGTTCAGGCAGACCTTTCCTAGACTGAGAGTTATACATGCATGAGGGATGATTTGAAATATTATGGGGATTCAGCAGCCATTTTCTGATATACAATCTTGTGGATGAGGTCCTACATGGGGTGTGTTTTTGGTAAAGTTTCATAGAGAAAGAACTTGCATTTATATAGCACCTTTCACAGCCTCAGGATGTCCCAAAGCACTTTACAGCCAATCAAGTCTTTGAACTTGCTGTTATAATGTAGGAAACGCAACAGATAATTTGCACACAGCAATGAAATAAATCAGATAATCTGTTTTGATTGATGGATAAATATTGGGCAGGATAATTTTACATCCATCTAAATGGGCAGATACGTCCTTGGTTAACATCTCATCCGAAAGATGGCACCTCCAACAGTGCAACACTTCCTCAGTGCTGCTACATGGAGTGTCAGCCAGGATTTAGTGCTCAAGCCTCTGGAATTGGATTTGAAGGGGATGATAGCATAGTAGTAATGATACCAGACTAGCAATCCAAAGGCCTGGACTAATGCTCTAGAGACACAAGTTTAAATCCTACCATGACAGCTGGGGGAATTTAAAATCAATTAATTAATAAATCTGGAATAAAATGCTAGTCTCATTAATAATGATCATGAAAATATTGGATTGTTGTAAAAACCCATCTCGTTCACTAATGCCCTTCAGGGGAGGAAATCCTCCATCCTTACCTGGTCTGGACTACATGTGACTCCAAACCCACACCAAAGTGGTTGACTTTTAACTGCCCTCTGAAATGGCCTAGCAAGCTGCTCAGTTGTAGGCAGCTCACCACCTGCTCAAAGGAATTAGGGATGGACAATAAATGCTGTCCATGCCAGTGAGACTGACATCCCAAGAATGAATTTTTAAAAATGCGCAACTTTCTAACTCTGAGGTGAGAGAGCTGAGCCACAGCTGACACATTTCACCAATGCTTCTCAGTTCAAAACAATGCTCCCTGTGTGATTTTCTTCCCTCGGGTTGTTCTTTAATATTCCTCCACTCAATAACTCACACAGAAAAGTTCAACTATTGAAAAGACTTGGAAAGCATCCAGTGATGTGACAATCCCGCACAAAATATAAATGAGAGAAACTGAAACAAAACGGATTGTTTATCTTTCACGGTTCAGCATCTTCTTTGGAATAATCTTTAACAATGACAAATGGAAGGATTTCACAGACGGAGACACGAAAGGGTCATTATTGCTTCCTGAATACCAAAGCACTTCCAATGCATTCTGTCTAACATCATTACACAAATACATAATTCTGTCCTGGGGATTCGTGAATGAGCTGATTCTGACAGCTCACTATGACATTTATTTCTGGGTGACATTTTATTATGTCCCTTAACAATGTTTACATAAACTCTTCCTCTGAACAGTGCTGCTGTCAGGGTTTCACACAGAGCTGATGAAAACTCAGATGAAGAAACCATTTAATTTTCCTAAGCTCTGTCTCACGGCCACTTTACACCGAGAGGGCAGTTTTATGAATTCAGCCTTCCAACATTGAGCTTTGCACATTAGGAGCAGAAAGCTCCACACCCAGAAATGCCAATTTGTAAAATGACTTCCCAGCTTCCCTTTTGCAAGCCGTGGCTCAGTGGTAGCACTCTCACCTCAGTCAGAAGTTTTTGGGTTCAAACCCCACACAAAACCTAGGCCAATGCTCCAGTCCAGCACGGAGGGAGTGCTGCACTGTCTGTGGTGCCATCTTTCAGATGAGGCATGAAACCGAGGCCCCATCTGTCCTCTCTGGTGAATGTAAAAGATCCCATAACACTCTTAAGAAGAGCAGGGGAGTTCTCCCCATTGTCCCGGCCAATATTTGTCCCTCAAAGCAACATCACTAAAACAGA
Source organism: Heterodontus francisci (assembly GCF_036365525.1). NCBI lineage: Eukaryota > Metazoa > Chordata > Chondrichthyes > Heterodontiformes > Heterodontidae > Heterodontus > Heterodontus francisci. The sequence continues at coordinate 19,669,154 of NC_090403.1, forward strand.
TTATCTGATCATTATCATGTTGCTGTTTGTGCAACCCCCTCCATTCCTTAAATATTTCTCCATTCCTTATGATTTCTACATTCTCTGAATACCCCTTCATTCCATGTACTCTAGATAAAATCCTTCATGCCTAGAAATGATGTTGCTTATTTCTGTTTGCTGTGCACAAATTGGCTGTCACAATTCCGTTATTACAACAGTAGTTCATTGGCTGTACAACACTTTGGACATCCTGAGGTTATGAAAGGTGCTGTGGAAACACAAGTCTTTCTTCTTTCTTCCACACTTCATTAATGTACAGAAGTTTTTTTTTTAAATGCACAGTTCCTCTTAGTGACAGCGGCCAACAAAGGGAATCCACATCAAGTACTCTGACAACCATTGCACAGCGTCATTTCAATGGTGTTAATCTGGGCGATTCTATTTTCAGAGAATCATGATGTCCCTGAGTTTGGGAGGTTTCTGAAGACGACAGTAAATCCTTGAGATGACCTTGACCTGCATTGAAACAAAAAGCATTGCCATTGATGATTTGTCATATTTTCCCTTGGAAAACAGTATGAAATAATGGAAGGATTCGTAGACTGATTACCAGTCTGACAGGGCGCAACATGAACCCTCCTTCCATGGCCATAACCATGGTTAGTCCTATACAGCTGGGAATTTTATGGGCTCCCACAACCCAGACAATGAGGAAAGGGCCACCCACATCTATTGGACACAGGTATCCTGCTGGTTGTCAACCCAGAATTCAGAGCGGTCTGGTCTCCACTTGCTGTGACTGTCTGGAGTGGGGTTCGAGTGATGCATCTTCTGACTCAGAGGCTATCACTAAGCCGGAGGCTCACTCCCCTATTGTTCAGTGATAAGAAAATGTGTGACACAATTTTGGGTACAATAGGCTAAAGGAACTTGGGGCTTTCGACACGTTCACACAGCCCCACATGGAAAGCAAAAATTGAAAGTGTGTTTTGAAAATTTACTGCCTGGTTTGAACTGCGTTCCTTGGGGTTTGTGTTCAGCACATTTTATTAACGTGCCTGTTAGTTGCATTAATGACTTCCCACAGCTATCCTCACAGTCAAAGATTTGTTTTTAAACATGCTGATGGTACATTCTTAATCAGTATCTGACACAACTGCTAAAACTCTTGTAAAAGTGTTAGTTCACCACAAATAGAAACCAGGGCAACCAGAACATACGTAAAACCCAATCAATTTTATGCCTAAGTAATTTAAGTAACTGTCACCTTCAGAATGTGATTTTTTTTGGTGTATAGTTGGAGAAAAGCCCTTCAGAAATCTGATTGTAGGAAGTGTTACCAAAGCACCAGTCAATTCAGCCGATCAGTTCCTAACGCAGGCAGAGATGTGACCACTCTGAATCCAGGCAATTCAACTCACAGACTGCAACCAACCCAGGCCCATTTGTGTGGCTGTTTCTTGCTTGCTCATCCACTCAGACTGGAGGCAAGTATACAATAGTGTCCCACAAGAGTCATTCTTTCTGACATATATTAGCGACCTGGAGTTGGGCTTACAGGGCATAATTGTAACATTTTCAGATGACACGAAACTCTGAAATTTTGTAACTATGAGGATACTAACTGACTTCAGAAGGACATTGACAGACTGATGAAATGGGCAGACACATGGCATATGAAATTTAAGGCCGGGTAGTGTAAAGTGATACATATTGGAAGAAAGAATGGGAGAGGCAATATAAACTAAATGGTACAGTATTAAAGGGAAGCATTAACAAAGAGCCCTGAGGGTTTACATACACAAATCTTTTAAGGTGGCAAGTTGAGAAGGCTGGGAATCTTGGCTTTATAAGTACAAAAGCAAGGAAGTTGTGTTGAACCTTTCTAAATCACTGGTTAGGCTCAAGTTGGAGCATTATGCCCATTCTGGGCACCACACTTTAGAAAGGATTTCAAGACCTTGGAGAGAATGCAGAGGAGATTTATGAGAATGAGAATGAGAACAGGGATGGGGGACTTCAATTACATGAAGAGATTGGAAAAGTTGGGATTGTTCCCCTTAGAGCAGAAAAGGTAAAAGAGAGATTTAATTAAGATGATCAACATTTTGAGGGGTTTTGATAGAGTATTTAGGGAGAAACTGTTGCAGCTGGCAGAGATTTAAGATAATTGGCAAAAGAACCAGAGGGGAGATGAAAGGAAGTGTTTTTTTTATGTAGAGAGTTCTTATGATCTGGAATGCGCTGCCCAAAAGGGTGCAGGAAGCACATTCATTAATAACTTTCAAAGATGAATTGGATAAATACTTGAAAGGAAATATTTGTAGCACTATGGGGAAAGATCAATGGACTGAGTCTAATTAGATAGCTCTTTTGAAGAGCCAGTAGAGCATGATGGTTTGATTGGCTTTCTTCAGTGCTGCAGAAGATTCTATCCATTAGCATTTTTTATTGATTTTTGTACCTGCCTATTAGCTTTAAGTGATTTGTGTACTTAGACACCCAAATCTCTTTATTTCTCTACAGTTCCTGATATCTCACCATATAGAAAATATTCCAATCTGTCTTTCTTGGATCCAAAGTGACCCTGCACTTGGCCAAATTGAACTCCATTTACCATAGTTTTGCCCACTCACTCAGTCTATCTATGTCCTTTCTGTAATTTCCTGTTCCCATCTACACTATTTACTATCGCTCCTAACTTAGTGGCATCAGCAGACTTGGATATGCCACTTTCTATTCCTTCATCCCTGTCATTAATAAATATGATGAAAAGTTTGAACACCGCTTGTTACATCCAAACAATTCGAGTATGTTCCCTTTATCTCTGCTCTTGGACAGAAAATTCCACAGGTCGTGAACTAGGTGAATTGAGCTCATTCTGCAAACTCTTGATACACACTCCTGTCATGTGAAGTTCCACTTCAGAAAGCAAGTTCTACACAAGTTTACAATTTCATTAGATGTGGAATAATAAATATTCCCCTCTGGTTAGTAACACAGGCTCATGAATTGTAAACAAAGGATTAAGTATCCTTACCAATGGCCCATTATTGAACTTACATATTAAAGATTATACAAGGTTTACTTGAGTGATATCAGTGCTGCCTTGTGTGCCCTTAACTGCCTTTAGAGAGGGGCCCACTGCAAACAACTCCTCAAAATTACAAGGAAAATTAACCCCAGGAAAAACTTATTTTTAAGGAACGTTGGGTTGTTAGTTGACACATGCTGAGGAACGGACGGTTCTTTCCACCATTGTCAGAACCAAGCATACTGGGGTTAGATTCAGAGATTTATTCCCTCTACTTTCCCTCAATAGTGTCCCCTCACCCAAATGTTTCCATTTTTCAGAAAATCTTTCCATTTACCACTTCAAACCTGTCAGTTTGCTGCTTTGATTCCAGTTTGTATGGTGTGGGATTTTTGGTACCATGGGCCCTCACCCACTAGGAGCTAACTCGAGATTACCCCAATTTGTTTAATCTGATACCTTTACAAGCCATTGAGGGGGAAGACAGTTATTGTCAGCCTAAGCTGTAATCACACACTCATCTGAGAGGTGAATGCATGGGATTCTATCTCTCTGCATGACTCTTCTCCATTTGATTGCTTTCAACGTTTCACTACCAATCTCCATACATTTGATAAGACGTAAAGCTCTTGGAGGACACAATGAAACATTGGAATAAAAATAATTGAATTAAACTGCATCGTCCATCGTAACCCTTCACAGAAGTTGAGTGACTGGTTTATGTTTGTAGTTTGTTGAAGTTCCAGTCACAGTACAGATAGAAAGACTTGCATTTATATAGCTCCTTTTACAACCTCAGGACATCCCAAAGTGCAGTACAGCCAATTAAATACTTCTGAATTGTAGTCACTGTTGTAATGTAGGAAAACACAACAGCCAATTTGCACAAAGCAAGAATCCACAAATAGCAATGAGAAAAATGAACAGATAGTTTGATTTTTTTTTAGGTTGTTGGCCATGACACCAAGAGAATGCCCCTGCTTTTCATGAAACAGTGCAGAGATATTTTTTACATCCACCTAGGGTTTAATATTTCATCTGAAAGACAGCACAGCACTCCCTCAGTACTGCACTGAAGCATCAGACTATATTTTGTGTTTAGGTTTCTGGAGTTGGACTCGAACCCACAACCTTCTGAGGGAGGTATAAAAGTCCTACTCACTGAGCCACAGCTGATATCAAGGAGAAGGTTAAAACTGATAGAACCTGATCATTAAATATGGGCTTGCTCCTTACTAAACAGTGAGCTGGATTTTATAGAGGCCTCAACGTCGGGTTCTGTGGCGGGGGGTGCATGAAGATTGCCCCGGATGAGGCCCTCCACGGACCTCGATACCAGCAGGACGTGGCCCGCTCTCCACAGAGGCGGAGAGGCCTCATGGTGCCCCCCACCCCGCTCCCGCTACTTGGCATTCGGACCGTAATTTAAATATTTAAATAAATCTACATACCTGACTTAATTGCAAGCCCGCCTTTGCCTCCGGTCCCATTGCAATCTTCATCCCGGAGTCTGGCACTCCCACACCTTCCAATCCCCGTCCGGGGAATCAAGGCTGGTTGGGAGGGGGGAGCAGGTCAGTTTTTCTGTGGTGGGGGGAGAGCAGTAATAAAGTCTTCTCATTGGTGGAGGGGATGGTGGGAAGGGTGATGCACTTTGAGGGGTGAAAGGTCGTTTGAAAAAGGCAAGTGTTTTGGGCTGGAGAGGGCAAGGATTTAATATTGCGGTGATTGGGGATGGTGGGAGAGTTTCAAAAATACTGGTTTTAATTATTTTAATAAATATATTCCGATTTCTTAAAAAATCCCGGAAGGACTCAAAGCCCTTTAAAAATGGCGTTAGCACCTGTGCACAGGCAGCTGACGCTATTGCCAGTGACGGACGGGCCACCTGCTCCATGTGATCGGGGGGGGGGGCGGCCCACTCTGAATGTTTAAATGAGCTGCCGCGCTTGGCATTGCAGCGGCTCTTTGCCGTGCAGCCTGGGACGGTGGGACGCCATTTTTTTCACCCGCCGCCACTTTCAGCGGCAGGTCTATAGAATTCGGCCCAGTTTTTGTGACCTGAAAAGCACCAAGAGAGTAACATTTCAGTTATTTCACATAACTTATTCATGAATTTAATTTTTCAGTAATACAGTCAAGTTTATGTTATATAAAAACAGAAAATGCTAGAAATGCTCAGCAGGTGTGGCAGCATCTGTTAACGTTAACGTTTCAGATCAATGACCTTTCCTCATGAATTCTGATGAAAGGTGATCGACCTGAAACGTTAACTCTGTTTCTCTCTCTACAGATGCTGCTAGACCTGCTGAGTATTTCCAGCATTTTCCATTTTTATTTCAGATTTTCAGCAACCGCAGTATTTTGCTTTTGTATTTTACTTTTATGTTCTTATATGTTCTGCCTCCTCTCTACATCCTCTGTGTTGAAATCCAGGGGTATTGTCCAAGCTCCTGCTTTAACTCATTCTTACCCTCAACGTCAAAACTGTGGAACTCCTCATCTCCCTCAGTCTCTTCAATTTTCAGTTTTTTAATGCTCAGGACTTGACGATTACCAAGCTTCTCTTTCACCTTGCAGTCTGGGCTTTGACCCTTCATCCCGGTTACAAAAAAAAGTAGAACAGTAAAACAAAGCAGCCCACCAGCTTTATGACTGAAATATAAACAGAAAATACTGGAAACATTCAGCAGGTCAGGCAGCATCTGTGAAGAGAGGAAGGTTGGGTTACCGTCACTCTGACAAAGGGTCGTCGCACTGAACCATTAATTCTGACTCCCTCTCTCCACAGATGCTGTCTGACCTGCTCAGTATTTTCTGGCTCTATTTCAGATTTCCAGCAACTGCAGGATTTTGCTTTTTATCTTGATGGTCGATTTTACTGTCAGCTCATTGAGATTAAGAACCTGTTCAGCCTATCACCAATAAGTGTTCTCGAATTCTCCATTATACTCCAGGATTCACCTGACAAACATTCATAAGTGTTCCTTGGCCATTTTCCATGCTTCCGTTGTGAATATTTCAGACTTCACCTGGTTGCCACAGTTGGTTCACTGACTCAATTCTACAGGTTAATCAATGTAAAAGTGCCCTAGGCTTCTCAATAGGTCTGATCCAATGATTATGCTGATTTACTGCATCACTTGAAGATCACCTTGGCTCTCCAGCAATGTTTAACTCTTTATCCCTTCGTCCTCAATGGAGGTCATCAGATTTTTGACTTATTAGGGTGTGAGTTTGGCTGTCAGACCAACTGAACAACTAAAAATAGCAAAATGCTGTAAAACCTTCAATCCAGGGTAGCTGACTGGTTCATCTATGTTGCTCCGAATTTACAAAGGTTCCTGTTCACTGTAGCAGAGGGAAAATCAGTCGTTATTAACCACAGTTCTAATGATGTTGCTCCCACCATAGGGAATGTGAGCAGGCAGTGCACTGATGAAGGTTGGACTGAGATGCTGCAATCTTACTCAAACGCATGTGGAATCGACATTAGCAACATGGAGGCCGATGTTGAGGTCAGTCTTTCCGTTTGGGCTACTGTCTTTAAGTATCAGGATTTATTCCTTCCTTAGACAGGCTTACTAACACCACCATTTTTACTCGGGCTGTCTAAAAATAACATTCCAGAACAATTCTCTCCTTCCTTAATGTGTGAGTTGCTATCTAACCATAGCAAAATGAATAACTATTACCATGTGTATCATAATCCATTGGGCAGAAATTTGTTTTGGATAGTAGAACTAAATGGTATTATGTTAGCAACCTATATTTATTTATTCATTCATGGGATGTGGGTGTCGCTGGCCAGGCCAGCATTTATTGCCCATTCATAATTGCCCTTGAGAAGGTGGTGGTGAGCTGCCTTCTTGAACTGCTGCAGTCCATGTTGGGTAGGTACACCTGTTGCCCTCCTTGATAGATATTCCATTCTATTACCTTCAATAAAAGGAAACTTTTTCTGATCAATTTCATTGGATGTGGGCGCCACTGGCTAGGCCAGCATTTGTTGCCCATCTCTAATTGTCCTTGAGAAGGTGGTGGTGAGCTGCCTGAAGAACTGTGCTGCAAAGCTTGCTGTGCCCCTAGCCAAGTTGTTCCAGTACAGCTACAACACTGGCATCTACCCAGCAATGTGGAAAATTTCCCAGCTATATTCTATACACTAAAAGCAGGCCAAATCCAACCCGGCCAATTACCGCCCCATCAGTCTACTCTCAATCATCAGTAAAGTGATGGAAGGTGTCCTAGATAGTGCTATTAAGCGGAACTTGATTAGCAATAACCTGCTCAGGGAAGCTCAGTTTAGGTTCTGCAAGGACCACAGCCCCTGACCTCATTACAGCCTTGGTTCAGACATGGACAAAAGAGCTAAACTCGAGGTGAGGTAAGAGTGACTGCCCTTGACATCAAGGCAGCATTTGACCGTGTATGGCATCAAGGAGTCCTAGCAAAACTGGAGTCAATGGGAATCAGGGGGAAAGCACTCCGCTGGTTGGAGTCGTACCTAGCACAAAGGAAGATGGTTGTGGTTGTTGGAGGTCAATCATATGAGCTCCAGGAGATCACTGCAGGAGTTCCTCTGGATAGTGTCCTAGGCCCAACCATCTTCAGCTGCTTCATCAATGACCTTCCTTCAATCATAAGGTCAGAAGTGGGGATGTTCGCTGATGATTGCACAATGTTCAGCACCATTCTTGACTCCTCAGATACTGAAGCAGTCCGTGTAGAAATGCAGCAAGACCTGGACAATATCCAGGCTTGGGCTGATAAGTGGCAAGTAACATTCGCACCACACAAGTACCAGGCAATGACTATCTCAAACAAGAGAGAATCTAACCATCTCCCCTTAACACTCAATGGCACTATGATCACTGAATCCCCCACTATCAACATCCTAGGGGTTACCATTGACCAGAAACTGAACTTGAGTAGCCCTATAAATACTGTGGTTACAAGAGCAGGTCAGAGGCTAGGAATCCTGTGGTGAGTAACTCACCTCCTGACTCCCCAAAGCCTATCCACCATCTACAAGGCACAAGTCAAGAGTGTGATGGAATACTCTCCACTTGCCTGGATAGATGCAGCTCCAACAACACTCAGGAAGCTTGACTCCATCCAGAACAAAGCAGCCCGCTTGATTGGCACCCCATTCACAAATATTCACTCCCTCTGACACACAGTGGCAGTAGTGTGCACCATCTACAAGATGCACTGCAGCATCCCACCAAGGCTCTTCAGACAGCATCTTCCAAACCCATGACCTCTACCACCTAGAAGGACAAGGGCAGCAGTTGCATGGGAACACCACCATTTGCAAGTTACCCTCCAAGCCACACACTATCTTGACTTGGAACTATATCACTGTTGCTTCATTGTCACTGGATCAAAATCCTGGAACTCCCTTCCGAACTTCACTGTGGGTGTACCTACCCCACATGTACTGCAGCAGTTCAAGAAGTTGGCTCACCACCACCTTCTCAAGGGCAATTGGGGATGGCCAATAAATGCTGAAATAAAAACAAGAAATGCTGGAAATACTAAGCAGGTCTGGCAGCATCTGTGGAGAGAGAAGCAGAGTTAACATTTCAGATCAGTGACCCTTCTTCAGAACTGGCAAATATTAGAAATGTGAAAGGTTTTAAGCAGGTAAAGCGGGGGTGGGGCAATACATAACAAAGGAGAAGGTTATCTCTTGCCCCACCCCCGCTTTACTTGCTTAAAACCTTTCACATTTCTAATATTTGCCAGTTCTGATGAAAGGTCACTGACCTGAAACATTAACTCTGCCTCTCTCTCCACAGATGCTGCCAGATCTGCTGAGTATTTCCAGCATTACATGTTTTTATTTCAGATTTCCAGCATCCACAGTATTTTGCTTTTATGACAATAAATGCAGACCTTGCCAGCAATGCCCACATCCTTTGAATGAACAAAAAAACTTACCCTTGTTTACTCTCTCTCTTACCTCTTCAAAGAATTCAAGGAGGTTGGTCAAGCAAGACTTTCCCTTTGGAAATCCATACTGACTATTCATTGTTATATTTTTTGTTTCCATATATTTTTCTATATTTTTATTTAGTCGGGAATTAATTATTTTTCCGACCACAGATGTTAAAGTGACTGGTATATAGTTCCCTGGGCACGTTATATCTCACTTCTTAAATATTGTTATAAAGTGAACTATTTGTCAGTCCTCTGACAAATTAATTACTAAATATGTGCATCATGTCTCTCTTCTCTAATTTATTTTAAAATATGTGGATGCAATCCATCTGAGTCAGGGGTTTTGACCTTTTTGAGTTTGATTAGTTTATTTAATATTTCCCCTCCTTTTAAATGTGTTTCTATCATTTCTAATCTCATCTTCCGATGTCATATCTACCTGATCTGTCTCCCTGGAAAATACTGAAGCAAATTAATTCTTTAATATTTCTGCCATTTTGCTATCGCTGCCTGTGATTTTTTTCTGTTCAGTCCTTAGTGGCTCTATTCCCATTCCAACTTTTTTCTTATGTGCTTGTAGAATTTTTTTTATTGTTTTGTTTAATTTATAGTCCCTCTTTCCTTTCCTAGTTTTTTTAAACTTCTCTCCTCGTCTCTTTGTATTCTCCCTTGTCATGTTCTGCCCTGCTGCCCAAGTACTTAGTGTATGTCTCCTTCCTTACCCTCAGTTTTTCCCTTATGTCTTTCGGCATCCATGCTGCCTCATTAGTATTTAGCTTGTTCTTGTTTTTTTAGTGGAACATATTTTTCCCAGAGTCTGTTGAACACTGTTTTAAATGTTTCACGTTGCTCTTCAACATCATTGTCCGGTTTATTTTCCCAAATTCTACTGTCAACTTCTCAAAATTGGCTTTTCTCCAATCTATTGCTGTGGTCTATAACATGCTTATGTCCTTCTCAATTATTAATTTAAAGTGTATTATATTATGATCACTATTGCCTAGATGTGCCCCATACTTTTACTTCTCTAATCTGCACTGGTTCATTACTAGATACAACAACAACAGCTTATATTTATATAGCACCTTTAACAGATTAAAAGGCGTTTCACAGGAGCACTATAAAACTAAGTATGACACATGAGGTGATAATAGGGCAGATGACCAAATGCTTCGTCAAAGAGTGAGGTGTTAAGGGGTGTCTTAAAGGAGCAAAGCGAGGTAGAGAGGCAGAGAGGTGTGGGAAGTGAATTTCAGGCTTGGGTGCTAGGCAACTGAAGGCACAACCATCAATGGTGGAGTAATACCCAGTCGTAAATCATCCGTTATTGGGTTTCTTACACACTGGCTGGAATGTTGCGCTAGTCAGACAGGTGCCATCCTCTGACCGAAATGTCAATGATGATCCCGCCTCCGCCGGGCCTGGGGATCCAGCCGGATTTTACAGTCCCCAGGCCCTTAATTGGTCATCAGCAGGACTTCCACCTCATTGAGGCAGGAAGGCCCACCTAAGGGAGCTGCCAGCCATTCACTGGGCTCTTAGTCCCAGCAGCACCACTGGGAGCAGTGGCCACTGCTGGAACTGCAACCCAGCTTCATGGTCAAGATGGCGGAGCGGACGGAAAAGAGATAAGTTTTTGTAGCCTCGCTGGGGTGATCGGTTGGGCCCCAGCAAGGCAAGGGGGGGTCGATTGAGGGACGGGGGAGGGGCGTGTTGGGCATTGGGGGTGATTGGGGCATGAGGGGCAGCCCTCCATGGGGCACAGGATGCCTGATCAGGAGGCCCCACCCACCAGGCCGGCAGAAAGCCGCCTACTTTTTACAGGTGGCTTTTCTCAGGCCTGGGCCACCCGCCTGTCAATGATAAAATCCCCGTGGCGGCAGACGGAGGCCCTTAAGTGGCCGTTAACTGGTCACTTAAGGGCTTTGATTGGCCTGGGGCGGACGGGCGGTTCCCACTGCCGCCATCCCACATAAAATGGAAGTGGGAGTGGGTTGGGAAGGGCCCCCTGAGCCTCCCACTCCATTTTACGGCATCTCCCCACCACCAGCCCGCTCTTTGGTGGGGGGGTTGAAAAATTCCAGCCACTGGGTTAGAAAGGAGTCTTGTGCACATGTCGGAACTCCATTCCCTTCACCCCTCCTTCTGGCCAATTAATTTTGGGGTAGTTGAAATCTTCCATGATTATTATTCTATTTTTTTTACTCATTTCTCTGAACTGTTTGTATATTTGTTCCCCCACCTCTGTTATATTTTTTTAAATTTTGTTTAGAGATACAGCACTGAAGCAGGCCCTTCAGCCCACTGAGTCTGTGCTGACTATCCACCCATTTATACTAATCCTATATTTATCCCATATTCCCACCACATCCCTCTACCTATACTAGGGGCAATTTTATGATGGTCAATTTATCTATCAACCTGTAAGTCTCTGGCTGTGGGAGGAAACTGGAGCACCTGGTCAAAACCCACACGGTCTCAGGGAGAACTTGCAAACTCCACACAGGCAGTACCCAGAATTGAATCTGGGTCGCTGGAGCTGTGAGGCTGCGGTACTAACCACTGCGCCACTGTGCCGCCCTTGTTATACTATTGGTAAAGTGCTAGGAACTAATTAGCTGGGAACTAGTTGTTATGTGTAAGTGTTCCAGTGGGGCCACATTCATGGCTGCACTGGAGAATCATGGGATATATAACACAAAACCAGTTTCACCAGTCCTATAGATGGCAGCATGGTGGATGAATGATTAAACAAAGACTCCAGTCTTTCCAAGTTTAAAGTGTGATTATTTCCAACATTTGGGAACCAGAAAACAACAAGACAATGTAACATGGTGACAACGAGTGTCTGTGAGTAAACCTGGAACATTTTAATAGAATTAGATTGGGAAAACTGACCCTAATTAGTGCCAGAGAGAGAAAGAGAAACTGACTGACTCGTGCAAAAACAAAAACTGAAATGTCAGCTGGGTCATGAATGAATGCACAGCTGCAGCCCATAAAGAATTGGTGAGCTGATGATGTCGTAGAGGCATTTGAGAAGTTCAAACGAAAGTGCAGATTGACATTCAGTAGTTTCCTAAAAGGCACTAGTGAAGAGGAGCGGGTCAGATATATCCTTCTGTGGGCTGGAGATAAAGGATTAAATTTATTTAACAGCTGGGACCTAAGTGAAGAGGACAGAAATGTAGACAAAATTTTTGAAAGATTCTGCACCCATATCCAGCCAAAATCAAATCATCGGATATACCAATATGAATTTCAAGGCCTCAGACAGGAACTAGGTGAGCCTATTGACAATTTGTAACAAGATTGAAAAATGCAGCCAGAAAATGTAAATTTAAGGACACAGATGAACACAGATGATAGATCAGCTCATTTGGGGTTCTGCACATCCTGAAGTACAGAAAGCTCTAATCAGAAAGGACAAGCTCACAATATCACAGGCTGTAGACACTGCCAGAGCACATGAAGCCACAAACAGACAGATGAAGACTCTGACCACCCAAACGGCTGGTCTTCAATTAAGCCAAGGGAAAGGCAGCAGGGTTGATGCAGTGAAACAACAACAAAAGAATGTACAACAGACAGAGAGAAGGACGTGCAGGAGCTGTGGACGACCACATGAATTCACAGACATAAGGAAATGTCCCGCATATGGATCAATCTGCAGAGCTTGTGGAAAGAACAATCACTGGGAAAAGAAGTGCAGAACAAGGCAACAAGGTGGTAGACGAGTCATCAGAGCCAGAGTAACAGGGCACAGGAACAGTGAAAGAAACCAAAACATCCATACCCGGGAAGATAACGATGGGTTTGAGAACATGATAGACATAGGAACCATAGAATTGTACAAAATGTCTGGATGTGACAGTTCCCAGAGAAAAGAAATTCACACAACCATTCAGATCAGGAAGAGGCTGAGAAAAAAGCCCACAGCGATAAATCTGAAGGTGAAAATCGATACTGGAGCGCAGAGTAACATCATCCTGCTCGGACTATACCAACAGATCTTTCCTGAAAATTTGGAGGAAAATGGTTATCCAAGGAAAGGTGCTCTGAAACCAAACAACGTCATGCTAACAGCATACAGGGGAACTGAGATTCGACAGCTAGCAACAACCCAAATCAGAGGGACACACAAAGGAAAAGATGTTAACTATATGTTCTACATCGCAGAAACAGATGGTCCATCTATCCTGGGGTTGTGAAAAGCTTCAAATTATCTCAGTAAACCATGAGGTGAAGGAGGTGACACTGAGGGTTGAAGATAGTACACCCATTGAAAAGCGCCCTCCGATCAGAAGCAAAGAAGATCTGGTACAAATGTACCCAGCGTGTTTTGATGAGACAGTTGGATGCTTCGAAGATTTTGAGTATCACATCACTATTGACCCAGTGATGAAACCAGTGATTCATCCCCCACGCAAAGTACCAGTAGAACTAAAAGGAAAGCAGAAAGAGAGCTCCGAGAAATGGAAGGAAAAAAGGTGATCGTCAGCATCACAGAGCCTACAGATTGGGTAAATGATATCGTGGTGAGAGAGAAGCCAAATGGATTGCAAAGAATTTGCCTAGATCCCAAAGATCTTAACCAAGCAATAAAGAGGGATAATTACCCTATTCCAACATTAGAAGAAATCACACCAGCACTGGCAGGGTCAAACGTTTTCAGCAAGCTTGATGTCAGAAATGGCTACTGGAATGTGAAGCTAGACGCAGAATCTTCACTGTTGACAACATTCAACACACCCTTTGGATGGTACAAATTCTTGCGTCTACCCTTTGGCCTTAAAGTGAGTCAGGATGTGTTCCAACAGAAAGTAGACGAGACATACAGGGGATGCAAAGGAGCAGTCGGCATAGCTGATGATATCCAGATATATGGTGTAGATGGAAAAGATCATGACAACCATCTACATGAAGCCATGGAGAGACCAAGGAAAGCTGGGATTAAGCTAAACAAATGCATTGTGAAAGTGACAGAATGCCAGTTCTTCAAAATGGTGTGCACACCTGACGGAGTTAAGCCAAGCCCTGAAAGAATCTCAGCCATTTCTGGGATGGAAGCCCCAAGAGATGAGAGAGTTGAGAAGTTTCCTTGGTTTGATACAATACATGAGCTCCTTTATTCTGTATGTCGAAACAACACAGCAAACCTGTGGGAGCTGATAAAAGATGTAGAGCACCAATGGTCAGAGTCACATGACAGGAGTTTCAGCAAACTCAGAAAGGTAGTATGCAAGGAGACAAGTCTGTCACACTACAACAGGAAGAAACCTGTCACTCTGTAAGTAGATGCTTCCACAAAAGGACTGGGAGCAGCCCTGGTACAAGAGGGAAAGCCAGTAGCATTTGCATCCAAAGTCTAACATCAGCTGAGACAAGATATGCCAACACAGAAAGAGAGCATTTGGCAGTCATGTATGGATGTGAGACATTCCACATATATCTCAATGGGAGAAAGTTCATAGTGGAGAGTGATCATTGTCCACTGGAGCAGATCTACAAGAAAAATCTATGTAAAGCACCAGCAGAGATTACTCTTGAGGCTTCAGAGTTACGATTTCACTCTGAAATACAAGCCAGGAAGAGAAATGGTTCGAGCAGACACCCTATCTCAGCTGTCACCACAGCAGAAACATGAGATAGAAGATCTAGGCATAAAGATTCATCACCTAGTGAACGTAACACCACCGAAACTGAATCAAATCAGAGATGAGACCAGCAACACAAGGAGTTACAGATGCTATCTCAGCAAGTGATCCAGGAATGGCCTGATAGGATACAGCACACACAGCCAGCAATACAGCAGTACTGCTCTACCAGAGATGACATTTCATAGAAACATAGAAAATAGGAGCAGAGTAGGCCATTTGGCCCTTCGAGCCTGCTCCGCCATTCATTATGATCATGGCTGATCATCCAACTCAGTATCCCACTTTCGCCCCAAACCCTTTAGACCCAAGAGCTATAGCTAACTCCTTCTTGAAAACATACAATGTTTTGGCCTCAACTGCTTTCTGTGGTAGAATTCCACAGGCTCACCACTCTCTGGGTGAAGAAATTTCTCCTCATCTCAGTCCTGAAAGGTTTACCCCGTAACTGGCTCAGTCATAGAAGACAGAGGGTAGCAGTGGAAGGGTGCTTTTCTGAATGGAGGGCTGTGACTAGTGGTGTTCCGCAGGGATCAGTGCTGGGACCTTTGCTGTTTGTAGTATATATAAATGATTTGGAGGAAAATGTAGCTGGTCTGATTAGTAAGTTTGCGGGCGACACAAACGTTGATGGAGTTGCGGATAGTGATGAGGATTGTCAGAGGATACAGCAGGATATAGATCGGTTGGAGACTTGGGCAGAGAAATGGCAGATGGAGTTTAATCTGGACGAATGTGAGGTAATGCATTTTGGAAGGTCTAATGCAGGTTTGGAAGTATACAGTAAATGGCAAAACCCTTAGGAGTATTGACAGGCAGAGAGATCTGGGCGTACAGGTCCACAGGTCACTGAAAGTGGCAACGCAGGTGGATAAGGTAGTCAAGAAGGCATATGGCATGCTTGCCTTCATCGGTCGGGGCATAGAGTATAAAAATTGGCAAGTCGTACTGCAGCTGTACAGAACTTTAGTTAGGCCACACTTAGAATATTGTGTGCAATTCTGGTCGCCACACTACCAGAAGGACGTGGAGGCTTTGGAGAGGTTTACTAGGATGTTGCCTGGTCTGGAGGGCATTAGCTATGAGGAGAGGTTGGATAAACTCGGATTGTTTTCACTGAAACAATGGAGGTGGAGGGGCGACATGATAGAGGTTTACAAAGTTATGAGTGGCATGGACAGAGTGGATAGTCAGAAGCTTTTTCCCAGGGTGGAAGAGTCAGTTACTAGGGGACATAGGTTTAAGGTGCAAGGGGCAAAGTTTAGAGGGGATGTGCGAGGCAAGTTCTTTACACAGAGGGTGGTGAGTGCCTGGAACTTGCTGCCGGGGGAGGTGGTGGAAGCAGGTACGATAGCGACGTTTAAGAGGCATCTTGACAAATACATGAATAGGATGGGAATAGAGGGATACGGTCCCCGGAAGTGCAGAAGGTTTTAGTTTAGGCGGGCATCAAGATCGGCGCAGGCATGGAGGGCCGAATGGCCTGTTCCTGTGCTGTACTGCTCTTTGTATCCTTAGACTATGACCCCTAGTTCTGGACTCCACCACCATCAGGAACATCCTTCCTGCATCTAACCTGTCAAGTCCTGTTCGAATTTTATAGGTTTCTATGAGATCCCCCCTCACTCTTCTGAACTCCAGCGAATGTAATCCTTACCAACTCAATCTCTCCTCATACGTCAGTCCCGCCAACCCAAGAATCAGTCTGGTAAACCTTCGCTGTAATCCCTCTATAACAAGAACATCCTTCCTCAGATAAGGAGACCATAACTGCACACAGTATTCCAGCTGTGGTCTCACCAAGGCCCTATATAATTGAGCAAGACATCCCTGCTTCTGTACTCGAATCCTCTCGCTATGAAGGCCAACATACCAGTTGCCTTTTTTACTGCCTGTTGGACCTGCATGCTTACCTTCAGCGACTGGTGTACGAGAACACCCAGGTCTCGCTGCATATTCCCCTCTCTCAGTTTATAGCTGTTCAGATAATAATCTGCCTTCCTGTTTTTGCTACCAAAGTGGATAACCTCACATTTATCCACATTATGCTGCATCTGCCATGCATTAGCCCACTCACTCAACTTGTCCAAATCATTCTGAAGCCTCTCTGCATCCTCCTCACAACTCACCCTCCCACCCAGTTTTGTGTTATCTGCACATTTGGAGATATTACATTTAGTTCCCTTATCTAAATCATTAATATATATTGTGAATAGCTGGGGTCCTAGCACCGATCACTGCGGTACCCCACTAGTTACTGCCTGCCATTCTGAAAAAGACCCATTTATCCCTCCTCTTTGTTTCCTGTCCGCCAACCAATTTTCTATCCATCGCAATACACTAACCGCAATTCCATGTGCTTTAATTTTACATGCTAATCTCTTATGTGGGACTATGTCGAAAGCCTTCTGGAAATCAAAATAAACCACATCCACTGGCTCCCCCTCATCAACTCTACTAGTTACATCCTCGAAGAATTCTAGTAGATTTGTCAAGCATTTCCCTTTCGTAAATCCATGCTGACTCTGTCCGATTCCACCACTGTTCTCGAAGTGCTCTGCTATAAAATCTTTGATAATGGACTCTAGAATTTACCCCACTACTGACGTCAGGCTGACTGGTCTATAATTCCCTGCTTTCTCTTTACCTCCCTTTTTAAATAGTGGGGTTACATTAGCTACCTTCCAATCTGTAGGAACTGTTCCAGAGTCTATAGAATCTTGGAAGATGACCACTATTTCTAGGGCCACTTCCTTAAGTACTCTGGGATGCATACCATCAGGCCCTGGGGATTTATCGGCCTTCAATCCCATCCATTTCCCCAACACCATTTCTTTACTAATACTGATTTCCTTCAGTTCCTCTCTCTCACTAAACCCTGTGTTCCCCAACATTTCTGGTATGATATTTGTGTCCTCCTTGTGAAGACAGAACCAAAGTATGCATTTAGTTGGTCAGCCATTTCTTTATTCCCCATATGGGGCGGCACAGTGGCGCAGTGGTTAGCACCGCAGCCTCACAGCTCCAGCGACCCAGGTTCAATTCTGGGTGCTGCCTGTGTGGAGTTTGCAAGTTCTCCCTGTGTCTGCGTGGGTTTTCTCCGGGTGCTCCGGTTTCCTCCCACAAGCCAAAAGACTTGCAGGTTGGTAGGTAAATTGGCCATTATAAATTGTCCCTAGTATAGGTAGGTGGTAGGGAAATATAGGGACAGGTGAGGATGTGGTAGGAATATAGGATTAGTGTAGGATTAGTATAAATGGGCGGTTGATGGTCGGCACAGACTCGGTGGGCCGAAGGGCCTGTTTCAGTGCTGTATCTCTAAAAAAACTAAAACTAAAACATAATAAATTCCCCTGTTTCTGACTGTAAGGGATCTACATTTGTCTTCACCAATCTTTTTCTCTTCACATACCTATAGAAACTTTTAGTCAGTTTTTATTTTCCCCGCAAACTTGCTCTCGTACTCTATTTTCCCCTTCTTAATCAATCCCTTGGTCCTCCTTTGCTGAATTCTAAACTGCTCCCAATCCTCAGGTCTGTTGTTTTTCCTGGCAAATTTGTATGCCTCTTCCTTGAATCTAATGCTATCTCTAATTTCCCTTGTAAGCCATGGTTTGGCTACCTTTCCCGTTTTACTTTTGCGCCAGACAGGAATAAACAATTGTTGCATTTCATCCATGCGCTCTTTAAATGTTTGCCATTGTTCATCCATCATCATCCCTTTAAGTAACGTTTCCCAATCCGTCATGGCCAACTCGCGCCTCATACTTTTGTAGTTTCCTTTACTAAGATTCAGGACCCTTGTCTCAGAATCAACTACGTCACTTGATGAAGAATTCTATCATATTATGGTCGCTCGTCCCCAAGGGGTCACTAGAAGATGGTGTTCTGCTGGCCGGATCCAGAATAATCAAGCCCAAAACAATGCAGGAAGAACTTCTCCAAAAGATACACAAAGCTCATATGGGAATGGAGAAGTGTAAGCTCAGAGTCAAATCAGCTGTGTACTGGATAGGCATATACAAAGATATTGAAAATATGGTGTCTACATGCAATGTATGCCAGAAGTACTGAAACACACAGCAAAAAAGAGATGATAGCAACTGAGGTACCACCCAGACCATGGCGTACTGTAGGAGTCAATTTATTCACACATAATCAAGAATGATATCTCATTGTCGCAGACTACTACTCAAAGTTCCCTTTTATCCAGAAGGTGAAAGACTTGAGAGCCACATCAATCCTCTCAGCAGTACGAGTTCTGTTCGCTGAGCAAGGGATTCCTGAAAGGTTTACATGTGACAATGGCACACAATTTAGATCCAGAGAATTTAAGGAATTCGCTGACCAGTATGGGTTCAACACCATCACCTCATCACCACACTACCCACGGGGACACGGATTTATAGAAAGACACGTCCAAACGGTCAAAAGAACACTTGTGAAATGCCGAGAGATGAAGGAAGACCCAAACCTGGCCTTATTGTCACTCCGATCCACACCTCTCAAGGCTGACATGAAATCACCTGCAAAGCTGTTGAATAGAAGAAAATATAAGACAACTCTGCCAAGCAAAATACATCCTTCAAGTGACCAGGAATAAGTGAGACAACTCACTGAAGCACAGGTAAGAGGAGAGCAACACTTCAACAAATATACTAAATCCCTACCCGAGCTGTTGAAAGGACAAACTGTACACGTACAGGATCCAATCATGAAAACCTGGACTGAGACCGAAACCGGTAACCAAATGAGAAGGAACAGAATCCATATTCGACCTACACCAGAGCTGGAACAACAGAAAAGACCATCAACAACACTGGAAACATCACAATCCAGCGAGACAACTTTAACGTCACCAGCAAGTGACACAATATCGCCTGTACAGTGTGCCAACTCACCACTGAGACCAACAAATACCAAATCTACAAGATGGAGGCACAACATCTTACCACCCAAGCGATACCATGAATATTTTTTAGAAAAAGAATACACACTATAAAAGACTATAAAAAGGGTTCAGATTATTTCTAAAAGTCAGTTGATAATCTTCTTTAGTTACATTGACAGTTATATTGATATAGGGGCATTATGTTTTAAAGAAAAATGGATGCTATATATTGTTATACTATCCGTAAAGTGCTCGGAACTAATTAGCTAGGAACTAGTCGTTATGTATAAGTGTTCCAGTGGGGCCACATTCACCGCAGCATTGGAGAGTCATGGGATATGTAACACAAAACCAGTTTCACCAGTTCTACAGCAGACAGCATGGTGGCTGAACAAATAAATAAAAAACTCAAGCCTTTCCAAGTTTAAAGGGTGATTATTTCCAACATCTGGGAACCAAAAAACAACAAGAAGACGTAACAACCTCCCTTCTACTATTAGGTGGTATGTAGGTCAGTGTTAACAATAATATGTTTTGAGCAGTAGCCAGTTCCCCAAAATGGTGCAGGCACACACTGCATGACACGCTATGCACACAGCTTCACCGGCACCGTGCATGCCCTGCCTGTTACTGCTCCAGAATGTTCTTGTGTTCCAAGGCAACTGGGAGTGTGAGAACCAGCCTGTCAGGTGCCAACAGCCAGGGAAAAGCGGCTGGTTGACTGTTGTACAGGGAAAGGCAGCAGGCATAGGAGAGAGCAAGGTAAGGGGCAGGGGGCTCATACAGAGCAACTGGGCAAATTGATCATGAGTGCTAGGATTTTTTTTTTTTTTACATACAGCCTCCTTTGCATCCATTCTGAACAGTCATGGTGAAGCCTAAGAATGGTAGGCCTCAGGCTTTTGTATTGGCTAATATTGGACCCCCATCATCCATCCCAATTATGGCGACATTGGAAAGGGATTTGTGGAAATCTCTCCTAGTCAGAGAAATCATCAAAAAGTTGGAAAAGAGCTCTCTCTCAATCTTTTTAGAAATACCAAACAATAGAAATTTCTTGAGCATATTTAGGCTGTGTCACTAAAGCAGACCAGACTCTCCCTCCTCCCACGTCAATGTATTTTGCATTTATTTGCCATCAATAGGACTGTTCTCAAATTTCATGATCTCTGTTATTTTCCCATTCAGGAAATATTTCTCCAGGCAGTGAAGATAAGCTACACAGTCGGTCACAGCCTGTCTCTGCTGTTCCTGAGCGCAGCACTGATCATTCTATGTCTCTTCAGGTAAATTATTCTACAAATATTACAATGCATCATATTTGGGTGGTCGGTTGGCATCCTTCCATCTACAAAGGGTGATAGACATACAGCAAACAATCTATATTTAGGTGGGGTGTCTTCTCTTGGTGAACCTTTGTTGATGGCTGTGAAGGTCAATCCTTGAGAGGCAGGTTCTGCCACAAATGCTGGACGTGAAGCTGCCAAGTGATGCTGTGAATTGTTGTTTTTGACTTCGGCGCCTGTTGCCAAGCTGCTGTAGCAACTGGTTGTTGTGCTGGCGCAAGACACAGGATTTGTCGCCATTTCCCTCTTCCACCAGCAAGTAACTCCCAGGTGCGATAGTTGACATTTAGGGCCTTCACGTCGCGCTTGCAAGCATCCTTGAAGCAGAGCTTTAGGCACCCCACTGGTCGTCTTGCCCCAGATACCTCATCATACAGAAGGTCCTTGGGTATGACACCATCTTCCATTCTGCAGACATGCCTGATACACCAAAGCCACCTCTGTTTGATTAGTGCCAACAGACTCGGGAGCTCTGCCTTTGAGAGGACTGCCACATTTTGTTGTAGATTTAGATCTTCTTTCAAACTTGGCTTCAAATTTCTGGACTTAGCTCAACATCAAGAAGATGCTTTTGCTTTGGACTGCACTGGTTACAACACATCATATTCATAGAATCTAAAAATGTTAGAGGACAGAAACAGATTGCCTCCGTTTATTTCCTCACAAGAGTGATCACATCAACTCTCCAAAATCCCTGTTACCTTTAATATCCCATCTAAACTAATCCCTCTCTCCTCACTCCCTATACATCATAATATTCCACCTTGTCTAATTCCACTTTCCCACTCACTCCCCATACCCTTCAATATCCCACGCAGTCTAATCCCACTCTCATCACTGCCCAGACCCTTTAATAATTTACCTAGTCTAAGGCCTGCCAGCTCATGCTTTTTAGATTGTGTTAAAATGTGGGCTATAACTCCCACAGACCATTGAAAGAGAGAAAGCCCAATCCCTCTATCATCTGCAGTTAGGAAGCAGTAAATTACCTGAAAAGTAGAATGTTAAGGAAAGAAAGAAGTGATAAATATTGACTAGGACGCAAGGGAATGAGAGGGAAATCTACAGAAACTAATTAGAAAGTGCAACGTGGAAACAGGCTGATTGGCTCAACCAGTCCATATTGGTGTTTATCCTCTCCATATACCCGCCCCGTTCCAATATCCCTTTTGTTCTCTTTCCAGAAAACCACCTATCTAAGCCAATCTTAAATGTTGACATAGTCATAGAAAGATACAGCACTGAAACAGGCCCTTCGGCCCACCAAGTCTGCGCGGACCATCAACCACCCATTTATACTAATCCTACATTTAATCCTATATTCCCTACCACATCAATCCCATATTCCCTACCATTCTCCAACCACACTAGGGGCAATTTACAATGGCCAATTTACCTATCAACCTGCAAGTCTTTGGCTGTGGGAGGAAACCAGAACACCCGGCGGAAACCCACGCAGTCACAGGGAGAACTTGCAAACTCCACACAGGCAGTACCCAGAACCGAACCCAGGTCACTGGAGCTGTGAGGCTGCAGTGCTAACCACTGCACCACTGTGCCGACATGGTTTCTCTATTTCAATCACTAACCCTACTGGTGCATTCTACAGGCTCACAACCAACGGTGTAAAAAAGTCTTCCTCTCTGTCCTCTCTTACAATTAATCTGATTCCTATGTCCCCTTGTGCTAAACCCCTCAAATCACTGGAAACAAGTCTGTTTCTATCAATTCTGATCTAGCCCTTCATAAACTTAAACTCCTTTATCAAATTACCCCAAACTTTCTGCTGTTCTAATGAGAACAGCCCTAATTTTTTTTATAATTTTTTATATGTATTTCCTTATAACAGGCAGCATCCTAATGAATCCTAGTTTATCCTCTCTATCACCACTCAGAGTCAGAGAAGGGAAGGTTGGAGGGGAAAATGAAAACACGACAATGGGTGAGATTGGAGGGCAGGATAGGTCAGAGGAGAGTGAAGGGAATGAAGTATCTGGAGATCGTTGGGATCTAAGAGTTGTTGAAGCCTGTGGTCCTTCACATCTGAAAGGAAGAAAAAAAGTTATTTGTTAAAGTGTTGGATGACGTGATGGATGAAAGGGAACTGAGGATCATTTGAGGTACTGCTTTTAATAACTTGTGAAGCTAAACTCCCAAATGATGCTGCTCTTCCTCATCACCCAACCAACCCCCATTCAAAATATAATTATTATTTTTCACTTGTTTTACATAAATGTTCCACCTCACATTTACTGACATTGAATTCCATCTGCCACTTTTTTGCTTATTCCAAAATATTAAAGATTATAGCAAAGGTTAGCATGACCTCACTCTGTGCATGTTATTAGAACAAGGAACACAGGTTAAACATGCAGAAGCAGAAACTTTAGAGAGAGCTCAGCAATTCCTTCTTCAAATGAAGAGTGATTAGTGTTTAGTTTGTCTCTGGATAGAGTATTGAGGGTAATGGATTGATAATGTGATGGGGAGAATGTTAGTTACCTGTATTTCTGTTGGGTGCGTTAAGGATGGACTGAATGGCCTTCCTCACCTGCATCTAGCCTTGAAATGAGGCATGTCCTAACCCCACCCCCACCCCCTAGCCTCACCCGCCCTCACCCCCCCCCCACCTCTGCCTCACCACCCCTCATCCCAGGATCAGGATAGGGAAGTAGTTGTCATTAGGCAGTTCACTGGGACAGAATGCTGGAGGAAGTGCAATATAGAAGCAAAAGTATGAAATTTTGTATAGTTAAGACAATAAAGTGTTGTTGCTATAGAAACAGCAGGCACAGAGGGAATTAAAATGTACTGGTGTCAATTTTTACATTAGTTAACAAGTTCCTCAACTTGTTTTGCAAACCTATTGGAAACTATTTCTCTGTACTGTGAAATGCATAGGGACTAAAATTAAATTTGTAAAATGCATATCTAAGGAACCATTAATTCGTATTAAAGTTCAACATATACACCACCCACACTTGCATTCACTAATGCACATGACTGCCATGATAAGAGGAAGAGAGCTGAATTTATTACCAGGATCCATTGATCTGGTAAATGCAGTAGATGAACCTTTAATGAGGACAGATATGTTACAAATTTGAACCTGGTTATTGCTGAAAGCCTTGAGGGATTCAGTGAGGATGTCACTGGTCTCCCTCATAACTGACTACATGTGCTGAGGACCTAGTTTCAGTTTGTTTAATTTAGTTTCAGGATGTGGATGTTAGTGGCAAGGCCAGCATTAATTACCTATTCCTAATGACTGAGTGGAAATCTAGAACTCTCTCCTCCAAAAATCTGCTAAGGCTGGGGTCAATTGAAAATTTCAAAACTGAGATTGGGATATTTGTTGTGGATAGGTATTAAGGGTTACAGAACCAAAGGGGGGAGATGAAATTAAGATATAGGTCAACCATGATCTAATTGAATGGCAGAATAAGCTCAAGGGGTTGAATGGCCTATGAGTGGTTTAACTTAGAGAGTTAAGAATTCAGTACAGTGGAGTCACGTGTAAGACAGGTTATGTAAGGAAGGCAGGTTTCTTTCCCTGAATGACATTATTGATCCTGTGAGTTTTTTTACAATAATCTGACAGTTTCCTGTACTGATACCAGCTTTCCAGATTTTTAAATTACGAGATTTTTCTTTTAAAATTGAATTTAAATGGCTACAGAAGCATTTGAACTCATGTTCTCTGGGTTAACGAGTCTAGTAACATAACCACTGTTACAGTGAGGCACCCTGTAAGGGTTTGTAAGCTTGTCCCAGAACTGCCTGACCTGTCTAGAAGAACCAAAGTGAGCAGTGAGGATGGATGTGAATATCTGGAGCCTTCCATGTACAGATATCACAGGAGGGGGTCCTATATGTGTACCTGAGTATTTTACAGAGTACAGCTCACCTAACTTTAGCCAGTAACTCAATGGAAGTGCAACACAAAGGGACTAATGAAGATTGGTGAGAAATGCTCAATCAGGCCAAATAAGGGAATGTACAAGATGCAGGTAACGAAGGTTGATGATTGCCAATCATGCACACAAATAACTGGAAATTGGACTTCTTTCACTTTGTATCATTCCTGCTGCCAAGTTACTTCAAAATTCATTATAAAGAAAGACAGGATGTCCCAGAGTGCTTTAATTCAATACTATTTGAAATGTAATCACTGCAATCTAGGAAATGCAGCAACTAAACTGTGCACAGCAAGGTCCCACACATAATGACCAGATGACCCCTCCAGCAGTACAATGCTCCTTCAGTACTGCCCTGAGTGTCAAAACTCTTGGGGTAAGACGTAAGCCCACAACCTGCTGTTTTAGGGGGCAAAAGTGCTACCACTCAGCCCAGCTAACACCAGTATACTTGTGTAGTATACCTACATGAGACGTTAAACAATGAAATACAGATTTAGCTATAGACTGTGTAATGCCCACCCACTCAGCGTACATTGTCTCCTTACAGACGATGGAGACTGTAGGCTACAACATAGTGCATCCCCTATATGCTTCTATCACACAGGTACAAGCAGGTTCAAAATAAACTGATTACGACTTATGAAAAATCACCCAAAAATGTTCAACTGCAAAAGCCAAGCTACTGTCAATGGGATTTTATTAAAGCAACATGGCCCAGAGGAAAAAAGGACAAGACATAAGATGGAACATTCCCTGCCCTCTTCTCTGCAAAAACATAGGAGCTGTGCAAATTCAGACAGGATGACATGAGCCATGTAAATTCCTTCAAGCAGTACTTTCTGCCTGCCACACTCTAATATAATTTGCATTTTGCCATTTTAAATTGTATCACTTTGTTAGATACTTCTTAACATTCATGTGTGCATAATGTTTTTCTTGCATATTTTAACCTCATATCCCATATATGTCCTACATCTCCATATTAAGAATGTCTGAGTTGGCATCTGGAAATTCATCCATCTCTCTGTGTGAGTACTGTTTTTCTCATTGATATGTTTAACACGTGTCGCCTAAGTGCACTGCCAATACATGCCATCCACTTTAAGATTTGGTTCTAGCAAATTGATTCACTTGTGGGAGTGCTGCTTTTTTATTGATGTATTTTTGATATCTGCAAGGGAAAGGTAAGTCTAGGACGGGTTGTGAGGAAGGTAATTTTTGAATCATTTCCCAGCCTGTAAATGGTCTCCTTGAGTCAAGGAGCTCTTAAACTGTTCTGAGGCTGATCTGAAGCAGTAATCTGCTGTGGAGCTGTTCTTTGATTTACAAGAATGTTCGCCATAATTGACATTGCTGGAGTGACAGGAAGGGAAACTTTTCTCAAGGATCTGAATGCTGATAATGAAATTGGCTTTTTTGTTTTCATAAAAGAAAAAAAATTAGTAACAAAATTATTTGCTTCTCTAAAAAGGGAGAGTGTTTTGAATAAGAACTAGTCCTATACACTTTCCTTCATTTCAGCAAATGAGATTTAAACACATCACCCACGTTAAGACAGAATGATATTCTTTCCTTAGTTTGCCGTTTCTTTCAAGTTATGAAATGTCTTCCAGACCTCCTCTCAGGCCCTTCCATAAATTGACCCCTGTGATAATGTATGGCCGAGATCTAGGGATCAGGTGAAGTTTTGCGAGCTCCCACTGCAAGCAAACAGCATTCATTCAATTTTCTAAAAAGATGCTAATGTTTTCAAATATAGGTGGGGGGGGGGAATTTTAACACCCCATGACAAGCATAAGTGGGCCTAGGGTGGGGTCAAAATGGTAAAAATGTGAAACCGGACCCCAATTGGTCATAAACATGTCTATTTCTAGTTTAACTATGGCGGATTTCAGAACATGCGAGTAATCCGCTCTGGAGAGGCAGGTCAGTTATTAGAATATGTTAATGAAGCTGCCTGCCTCCGCTTTTGACAACTAATTTCATTTAATGGTTTTCGGCCATATTTCCCAGAACTCAGAAAACCTAAGCTAAAGGAGGCAAAGGCTGCCGCTCCCAGAAGATGTGATTTTCCTGCACTGCTTGTGGGCCATGAGGAAAAGCAGTGCTTCCCCAACCCCACTTGCAAACCTGCTACAATTTGTCTCCTCCCTGTGATCTGATCACAGTGCCCTGCAATCTCCTTTCCCCCATGACCTCCCTCCTCCCACCGTCTCCCTCCTCCATGACTTTCCCTCCTTTACGACCTCCCTCCCTCATGACCTTCCTCCTCCAACGACCTCCCTCTGCCAATGACTTCCCTCCCTCCCTCCATGACCTCCATCCTCCACGACTGCCCTCCTCCCACAAACTCCCTCCCCCTGTGACCTCCACCTGCAATCCCTCTTCTCCACTCCCCCCCCACCGTAACCCCCTGCCAGTTTCTGCCAGACATCCCCACTTCCTCTCTGCCTCCCTGTAAATATCAGGGCCAGTCTTCAACTGAGCCAGGAAGGTGGGGATGTGTGGTTGAGGGATATGGAGGTGGTGGGGTTGAGGGATATAGTGAGAAGATGGGACTGAGCAATGAAAAACAGATTACGAGGCTTATTAGGTCCCAAAATGCTTTTTTTATTTGTAAATCTTCTGTTCTTTAACTTTCTTTGACACAGAAAGCTTCACTGCACCAGGAATTATATCCACATGAACCTGTTTGTCTCCTTCATTATGAGAGCCATTGCTGTGTTTATCAAAGATGTGGTGCTGTTCGGCACTGATTCTGATCAGTGCACCCTATCCACGGTAAGTGAAAGCTTGTGGTGATCCCGGGTATTGTACAGGGAGACATGTCGAGCAGTTCATAGTGCTTGGTCAGCAATTACAGATATGATCTCACTCTCAGTATTGACTTTAAATTAAAACAGTAATGAAATAGGGTCAGATTTACCCTTAATTCTTAAATACGGTTCTGCCACAGCCATGGGGGAAAGCTTTCAGTTTCTTCGCCAGGCAGGAAACAGTGATAGTGGTTCAGCTACCCAGTTTACATACTGCCCAATTGAATTCCTTCACTCCAGAAGATGAACAGCCTCCCTTGTAAATTGGAATGGGGTTTGTTTCCATTTACATCTGAATCCCATTCCGAACTTATCCAGTCACCTTTCTTAGCCGGACAGGAAGCTAAAGGTTTGTCTCTGACCCTCCCTAAGTTCTTTGTGCTGAAGGATAGGTCATCAAGCTGTAACTAAATCTGCTACCCCTCTCCTCGATGTGGGATCCTGGTAACTACACCCCCAACCCTGTCCCCATTGAACAGACGGATGATCAACTCCCTGTAGATGTTCATTGTAAGCTGCCGCCGTGTAATGAGTAGCTTTTTATGTTGTCTGATGCAACATAAATGAGATGTGTGGAGTTCAGTTGACTGAAGATCTCAAACAGGTTTATTAACAGCCAGCTATTATGTACAGTACAGAGCTAACCATTTACAGGACTTGCCTCTTGATGTTGCAGTTACAGAGTGAGACTGGCATGTAGTCACGTGACTGCATACTGGTACTCAGCTCATTAGGATACTAAGATCTTAAAGGCATCACTCTTAAAGGCAATCACACAACATTCATTACCGTGTTGTATTAAACCTCCATTGCATTAAACCTCCAAGATGACCTGGTACGCAGGAACCTGATTCACATTTCCAGAATATATGTGTTCTATGGATTTAATCCTTTGGTAGCTAAATTTAACTTAATATAAATAACCTGAAATTAGTCCTGTGTAAAAATTGTCAAGTATCACAAAATGTGACAAGACAATAATTGAACTGTATACCTGGATTTTAACTCCATAGTCTGTGTCTTTCATAATTCACAGATTCCTGGCCCGGAAGTCAGCCTGATTGGCAGGCTTAGCATCCGAAGGGCTCCAGAAAAGG
Source organism: Heterodontus francisci (assembly GCF_036365525.1). Lineage (NCBI taxonomy): Eukaryota > Metazoa > Chordata > Chondrichthyes > Heterodontiformes > Heterodontidae > Heterodontus > Heterodontus francisci. The sequence goes on from NC_090403.1 coordinate 19,697,843, forward strand.
CTACAGGACCAGGTTCTCTAATCTATGGCCCTGGAGGGTGGGGGTGTGTGATCCCCGACCCCGGGGGTCTTTGTACATAGGGCTGGGCAACTAAGGCTGATGAGGTGGGCTTGGGGAGACAGGGGAATTGCGTCTATTCCTCCTGGCCCACAAGCAGCGCTGTAAAGGCATCTAAATTCTCTTCAAAGCTATCCTCACCTCCCCTCAGTTGCCAGGTTTCCCGAGGCCTGGAAAACCCAGATGGCCACAGTTAAACCAATAAAACAGCTTAAATCAGAGGCTGCCAGACTCATTAAAATATTTAAATTTCCAAACTGCCTCCTGGGACCACCTTAGTTGCCCAGCCCTTGTCCCATCTCTATTAAACTGGAGGTGTGCAGGTTGGAGGTGGATTAGGGTCATGTTTGAGATTTTTAAATTTGTAACCTCTGATCTGACCCCAACCCACTCATTTTTGGCTGTTAATATCCAGCCCATAGATTCATAGAATCGTACAGCACAGAAAGAGGCCATTAGGCCCATCATGTCTGTGCCAGCTGGTTGATAGAGCTATCCAATTAATCTCTCTCCCCGCTTTTTCCTCATAGGCCTGCAAATTTTTCCATTCAAGTATTTAACCAATTCTCTTTGAAAGTTATTATTGAATCTGTTTCCATTGCTCTTTCAGGCAGTGCATTCCAGATCATAACAAGTCACTGTGTAATTTTTTTTTCCTGTTGTCGCCTCTGGTTCTTTTGGCAATTATCTTAAATCTGGGTCCTCTGGTTACCAACCCTTCTGCCACTGGAAGCAGTTTCTCCGTATGTACTCTATTAAAACCATTCATGATTATGAACACCTTTATTTAATTTCTCCTTAACCTTCTCTGCTTTAAAGAGAAGACCCCCAGCTTCTCCTGTCTCTCCACATAACTGAAGGCCTTCATCCCTGGTACCATTCTAGTAAATTCTAGAGTGTGGTGCCCAGAGCTAGCCACAATACCCTAGCTGACCAGTGTTAAAGGTTTCACAGAACTCCCTGGCTTTTCTGCTCTATAGGGGAATTTTCCCAGGCAAGGGGAGGTGGGTTTGCATGTGGCAGCGAGTTAAATCCCCAGAAATTGATATGAGGTTGAGATCCCAACATTATCCTGCTCTCTTCCGGGTTTCACCAGGACGGGATTGAAGGCATGTGGGGAATCCTCCTTGGAACAGCTGGGTAAGTAATCAAGGTAATTAAAAAGCCAATTAAGAACAGTTTTAACCCCTAATTGTAAATTTCCCAACCGGGAAACTGTTTATAGAACTGTCAGCAACTCGCCAGCGTCACCAAGGTGAGAGCACAGCGGGAAGAGCCTCATCAGTGAAACTGACAAGCTGGGAAGGCTTTGATCAGTTATGCAGAAGAGCTTCCTCCATGGCCAGGTGAGAGGCTGCTGTTCAGAGACTGCTTTCACTGCTTGACATATGATTGTCAACTTCTTGGAACACTTTACCTGTCTAACACTTCACTCACCTTCAGCTGCACTTCCCTGCTGCCAGCCTTCAACACGGCATGAGAGCAGCTTATGCAGCTTTACCTTTCACCTAAGCCAAGGGGAAAGAGCAGAGGCCACGCCCCTGCCAGCTTCTCCCGCAGCAGCAGGAACAACACCAGCTGCAGCACCAGCTGCCTTCTCCTCAACCGCATACCCCTCCACAGGGCAGAGGGATGGACACTGAGATTCAACTGGAAGGAGGAGGTAAGACTCCCAACACAGGGTCTACAGGCAGGGGATCAGCTTGCTCAAAATGTCTGAGCACCAGTGCCTCAGGAGGCTCAGGCTCTCACAGCAGGTCATTGCTGGCATCTGCAGCCTCCTGGACAAGAGCTACTTCCCAGTGGAGCAGTTGGGCACGCGTTCCCAATGGGCAACAAGGTGCCTATCACTGGAGGGCCACCCTGCCCTCCCACCCCAGATCTCTGCCTCTTGCTAAGTTGTGTGCTCTCTTCTCCTGCAAGGATACAAAACAGAGAGGAGTGAGCATTGGTAATGACTGGTGTGGAAAGGAGGGAAAGACACCATTGCTGGAGGGTGACTGAAGCATGAGTGCCAGAGGGCAATAGGATGAGGGTGAGTATGAGTGTTGGCTGTTCAGATGGGGAATTGAGGTGGCTGCAAGGAGAGGAATTAGTGGAGCTGCAAGATGTATTATCCTGAGGAGTGCTGTGCAGGAGAATGGTGGGGAAGTCAAAGCAATTCACCCGTCATGCCCTCCTGAGGCCCTGGATCCTCTTGGTACACTATCTCCAGGTTGGAGGGACCACACCCCTGCTGTTGTCTTCCTCAGCCACACCTGCTTGGTTGAGAGAGTTTGTCCTCTTCCTCTCTTCCTTGGGAGAGCTCACCGTACTGCAGCCCCTCAGATCCCTCAGCAGGACCTCCAGGTAAGAGTGAGAGATCCCGGGAGCAACCTTCCCAATTGTCCTCTCCATTCCTGTGGTTGCTGTGGCCTCAAAAATCCAAGTGCTGGTGAGTCCTTGTAACCCATGTTACAGACCCTTTCATTAGAAATACTTCCTTTGGCAGAATAGATGCATCATCCGACCCGCCTTCCTGGAGGTGGGATGCTAATGCCATGGTTCTGGGAAAGAGCCTCGGCAAAGCCCATCGATTATTAAATTGGGTTCCGACCCACAAATGCTCCCACCGTTTTCCCAACAGATGTAAAGTACTCATTTAGTACATCAGCCATGCCCTCTGCCTTCACAATAAGATCTCCTTTTCGGTCCCTAATTGGCCCCACCCTTCCTAATGACTACTCTTTACTATTTATTTGTTTATAAAATACTTTTAACTTCCCTTTTATATTAGCCACTAATCTGTTCTTATATTCCCTCTGTCCCACATAGTCCCCTTTTCAGTTCTCCCCAGTACTTTTTGTTATCAGCTTGGCAAATTCCACCATTGATCTTGTGGTGTTGGTGCCAATCATGAGGGTTCCGTGTGCAGGGAGGGAGCACATGAGCAGGATATTAAAGCCCCGTTTTCTAGTTGGGGGAGAGGTCCACGCAGCTTAGCAAGGGATATGTCACATATTCGGCCTGTATTGGGTACCCGCCAGCCACATTTAGATTCATTCAAGGCTGACACTGTGCCAAATGGAACGAGGATGGCAGAGTCTCTGTAGGGGACCACAGCGACTTGTCCACTTCACACTGCAACCATCACCAGTGGTGCTGGCAGGAGTCGGCAAATGTTTACCCAGGCTATAGTTCAGCACTGGTAACCAAGTGTAAATATTACCTGGTGCTTTACTTAGTTCAAAGTTGTCTGTTCCAGGACAGATCCCATATAATGCCACACTGTCATCAGGACTTGTAGGATTGCTCTGTTACAATGTAACTAATAAGCATTAAATCCCAGGGCCAGAGAGACCACATCCTGTAAATAACCTCCCCACAGACGTTATGTCTTACAAACGGGCTTAATGCAGTACTGGTTAATTCTGAGGGTGATTCATGGAAGGACTGTATGTAGGGGTGGATGGGTGGATAAGGGGGCAAGAAGGAGGGTAATGTCAGCTTCTGTCCTTTCCAGCCATCCTGCAAAGCTGCAATCACCTTCTTCCAGTTCAGTATCACAGCAAACTTCTTCTGGCTGTTGGCAGAAGGCATGTATCTCCACATGCTCATCGTGGTCTTCTTCACTGAGAGAAAGTACTTCTGGTGGTACATCGTGATGGCCTGGGGTAAGGCATTTTCTTTTCAGTCATAGAATCATATAGCAAAGAAATAAGCCAGTCGGCCCATCATGCCTGTGCCAGCTCTTTGAAGGAGCTGTCCAATTAGTCCCACTCCCCTTGCACTTTCCCCACAGCCCTGCACTTTATGCCTTTTCAACGATTTATCCAATTCTCTTTTGTAAGTTACTATTGAAACTGCTTCCATTACCGCCTCAGGCAATGCATTCCCGATCAGAACAATTCACTGCCTAAAATAAATTCTCATCTCCCCCTGTTTGTTTTGCCAATTATCTTAAAACTGTGTCTTCTGGTTCTTGACCTGCCCACCCGTGAAAGCAGTTTCTCCCTATTCATCCAAACCCCTCATAATTTTGAACACCTGTATTAAATCTCCACTTAACCTACTCGACTCAATAGAGAATAATCCCAATTTCTCCACATAACTGAACACCCTCATCCCTGCTACCATTCTCGTAAATCTGCTCTGCACCTTCATGCAAGGTCTTGACATCCTTTCTAAAGTGTAATGCCCAGAATTGGAGGCAATATTCGAGTTGAGGCCTCATAAATGATTTATAAAGGTTTACAATAACTTCATTGTTTTTGTACTCTATGAGCTGGCTTTTGTGCTGGAGGCGGGGTTCCCAGCGCTGGGCCGAAAAGGCTGGGGAGCCCTGCATTTGCGTTTTCATGCCACCCGAGAACGATCTTCTGGTCTTTTTAAATCAAAGTTTCAGGAGGCGAGATCCTCATCCCTTTAAAGTCTTCAAAATCGCCTCCAAGAGCTGCCAGCCAATCAGAGGGCCAACAGTTCAGCAGCATTGGCAGCACCACCGGGAGTGGTGCCCACTGCCGGTACTGCAGAGGCCTCGAACCCAGGCCCAGTGCTGTAGCCCAGGAACAGATGTAGGTGAGGTGGGGTCGCCAGGGCTAGTCCGGAAGGCCCCGGCGAGGGGTGGGTGCTCACAAAATCCCAGCCTATGACTCAATTTATAACACCAAGGATCCCGTATGCTTTTTTTAACAGCTTTATCAACTTGTCCTGCCACCTTCAAAGATGTGAAAACCCAATTCTCTTTATTCATTCCGGAAGGTGTGACACTTCTTTGTCAACTGTGTCTCAGTGGGTAACACCCTCGCTTCTGAATCCGAAGGTTATTGGTTCAGGTCCCACTTGAAAGATTATCTGGTCACGAGCTCATTACATTATGTGAGAGCTCGCTATGTGCAAACTAGCTATTGTGTTTCCTAAATTACAACAGTGACCACACTTTAAATGCATTGTTAGAGAAGCGTGGCAGGAGGTTCACATTGACCAGTTGGACTGAATTGCCTGTTCTTGTGCTGTAACCTCTGTGCAATTCTATGTAGCTCTATAGATTTCATTGGTTGCAAAGCGCTGTGGCTGTCCTGAGGCCGTGAAAGGTGCTATACAAATGCAACCCCTACTTTCTTTCTTTCCTCTGAGAAATCCTTTCCCTCTTCCATTCCATCACCTCTCCTGCCTCCCAGTAATCACCAACTGTAACTACAAGGGCAGGCAGATGGATGACTTGGTCCTTTATAAAACCTAAACTAGTTTAGACTCAACTGGAGTATTGTGTCCAGTTCTAGGCACTGCACTTTAGGAAGGAAGGTTTTAGAGAGTGCAGAAAAGATTTACCAGAATTGCTCCAAGGATGAGGAATTTCAGTTACATGGATAGATTGGAGAATCTAGGGATGTTGTCCTGGGAGAAGAGAAGGTTGAGAGGAGATTTGATAGCAGTGTTCAAAATCATGAGGTAGCTGGACAGAGTCGATAGAGAGAAACTGTTCCCATTGGCGGAAGGATCAAGAACCAAAAGGCACCGATATAAGGTGAATGGCAAAAGAACCAATGACGACATGAGGAAACGCTTTTTTTATGCAGCAAGTGGTTTGGATTTGGAATACACTGCCTCAGTGTATAGTGGGAGGCAGATTCAATCATGGCTTTCAAAACGGAATTGGTAATTATCAATAGAAAAAATTGCAGGGTTATTGGGAAAGGGCGAGAGAACGGAACTAGCTGAATTGCTGTTGCAGAGAGCCAGCATGGACATGACAGGCTGAATGACCTCCTGTTCTGTAATCATTCTGTGATTCTAAGTTGTTGAGTAGACCAGTCTGAGGAAAATGGTGGAAAGGGCTAGAGTAGCCTGGGAATAGCTCTCCTGAAAGACCATGTCCTACCACTGCAAGACAATGTACATTTCTGCTTCACTTTATTGTTCTACTATGACTGGGAACCCATTGCTCATTGAAGCTGTCATCTATTGTTATTGTCACAAGTCATTGTATTTTCTAACAAAATTTAACCTCTCCAACCTGGTGAAAGAATGAACAGGAAGATGAGAAGTTTGTTTACTGGTTACATTAATTCCTTAAATCCACCATCAATTTCTTTAATCCTCTTCACCATGAAGAAATATATTAGAGTCATAGAGAGATACAGCACTGAAACAGGCCCTTCAGCCCACCAAGTCTGTGCCAACCATCAACCACCCATTTATACTAATCCTACATTAATCTCATATTCCCTACCACATCCCCAGCTTCCCTCAGTTCTCCTACCACCACTAGGGGCAATTTACCTATCAACCTGCAAGTCTTAGGCTGTGGGAGGAAACCAAAGCACCTGGTAGAAACCCACGCAGTCACAGGGAGACCTTGCAAACTCAACACAGGCAGTACCCAGAACTGAACCCGGCTTGCTGGAATTGTGAGGCAGCAGTGCTAACAACTGTACCACTGTGCCGCCCTTTGCCTGGTCTTTTTGAAAATAGTAGACTTGTTGACCAACTGCCATAGTCATGTTCATCATGGGAAAAATCACTGCCTAAGGTACAAAGCCTACGTTATACTATTGATGGTGCATTTCTGTTTCTGTAGGGACACCACTGTTGATCACTGTCAGTTGGACACTTGCTATGCTGCGCCACGATGATATTGGGTAAGAGAGAACAGCCTTATCTGTGAAATAGAGCAATGTGATTTTTTTTTCCAATTGAATCTACATGGTTCAGGTTCCAAAGACATTGGCTGCTGTCCAGTATCTCATCCAACGGCCATTCTTTATGTGTGAGTCTGGATGATGGGTGTTAGTTGGATATTTGGCCATTGAGATTTTTAAAACTGAGTGTGATCCTGACTACACCCCTCCACACATACCCCTACACACCCACACCTACACCTACACACCCACACGCAAACCCCTACACACCCTCAGCGACATCCACACCTACACCGACATCCACGCACCTACACCGACATCCACACACACACACCTGCACAGATGTATACACTCCTATACACATGCACCCCTACATACATGCACACAGAACTCCTGCACACACACCCTGACACACCCACACCTACATCCACACACACCCACCCAACACACACAGACACTCCTGCACATGTACCCATACACATACACCTACACAGACGTATACACTCCTACACACATGCACCCCTGCACACATGCACACAGACAATCCTACACACGCACCGCTATACACACATATCCACCCCTGCACACACACACCTAAACAAACGCACATACACAAGATCCTACACACACACTAAATGTGCAAGCACGCACGTGCACACACACGCACAGTCACACACGCACACACCCTAAACACGTGCATGCATGCACACACCCAGAGACGCATACATCCCCAAACACACTCACACACATACACGCACACACATGCGCATATTCACACATGCACACACCTACACACGTGCACATGCATGCCCCTAGACACACACACACACAAATATGCACACATACACACACCGACACACAGATCGCTACATACATCCCCCCACTAAACACATGCACACACACCCCCGCCTACACACACACACAGGTCCCTAGACGCACACACACAAATACACACATGCCTACACACACATATACAAATACATATACAAAAACACACCCTTACACATGCATGCACACACACGTGCAAATACACCCAAACACATATCCTTACACACACACACCTAAACATACATACATATACACACCTTCCAGCAGGAGTCACTGGTTAGAGATCAGGATCAGGAACCCTGGTTAACTATTGCCACTCCCTAGACTATGTGTAGTCTCTCTCTTGTACATTTGCACAGTTGCCAAGATCAGCTAACTCAGCTATTCTTGGGGTTCTATAAGATTTTGTTTATATTACAAAGTTTTAAAAGCCAGCCTTTTAACTGGACATTTCCTTTAGGTGTTGGGATTCCATTGACTCTCCATATTTTTGGATTATTAAGGCTCCCATTTCTCTGACGATCTTGGTGAGTATTCTTCCTTGAGACCTGTGCTGACATTGGGGTTGCTGATCATAGTTGCACGACAGTTCTGATGGTATTTTCTCTGCTTCTGCTGTTGCGGGTATCCCTGGGTCTTGCATTCCCCCTGGCTGTGAGGGAGGGCAGGAAACTTTCTTATCCTCTGCCAGTGGGCACACGAGATTGGCGACTCGGAGGCAAACAGGCGTGGTCTGCATTATTCCTGCCTGTAGTTCTCAGCTCATCTTGAGAAGCAAGAAAGAAAGTTTTGCATTTCTACAGCAACTTTCATGGCATTTGGATGTCCCAAAGACATGTCCCTTTACAACCGAGGAAGTACTTGTTGAAGAATAGTCACCATTATGACGTAGGAAATGTGGCAGCAAAGACCCACAAACAGCAATGTGATAATAACCAAATAATTTATTTTTTACCCTGTCCATTGATGGATAAATATTGGCTAAGACAGCAGGGAGAAGTCCACTGCTGTTCTTTGAAATCATGCCATGAGTCCTTCTATGTCCAACTAAGAGTGAGAATAATGTCTCATTTGAGAAATGACCCTTCCAGCAGTGTAGCAGTCCCTCAATACTGCACAGGAGTGTCAGCTTGGATCTTGTGTTCAAGTCCTCGGAGTTGGACTTGAACACACAACCTTTTGACTCGGAGAGGACTACCACTGAGCCACTGCTGACAGCGAGAGGCACAGCTGAGTTCACTAATTCAGTGTGTAGAGCTTCACATGTGTGAACCTGCAGTTTACTTCTCCTTGATATTGCAACAGCCATGGTAATGTTGTGACAATTATACTGTGCACAATTCTAGTCTCCATATTTCAAAAATGACATAAAGGCACTGGAGAAGGTGCAAAAAAGATCCATAAGGATGATACCAGAACTGAGAGATGTTACCAATCAGGAAAGATCAGGAAAGGCTGGAGTTCTATTCTCGAGAAAAAAGAAGGCTGAGGGATGACCTGATAGAGGTCTTGGGGTAGACACAGAGAGGATGTTTCCACTTGTGGACCAGACCGGAACGAGGGAATCACTAATAAATTCAATAGGGAATTCAGGAGAAACTTCTTTAGTATATGGAACTCACTACCATATGGAGTAGTTGAGGTGAATAGTTTTGGATGCATTTCAGGGGAAGCAAGACAACCATCGGGAGAATGGAATAATGCTGATAGGGTTAGATGAAAAGTGGTGGGAGGAGGCTCATGTGGACCATAAACACTGGCATAGACCAGTTGGGCCGAATAGCCTGTTTCTGTGCTGTACATTCTATGAAATTCTATGTAATAGCAACTGGTCAAACTTTCCACCAGCGCTGAAATAGCAGAATCTCAATGCTGTTTCCAAAGCCGGGTGTTCTGGTACAGGAGATTGGCTGGAACTCCCTTCGATACCATTGATAGGAACCCAGCAAAGAGGTTAAAATTAGGTTGTGAACTACAACAGCAAATTCTTAATATGTCCATATGTAATTTCTTATTTACTTTTTAATGGAGTGGCTTACCCATGTAAATTAAACTTGTTAACATCTTCAGGAGCAAAATGGACTAAAAAAAAATCATAATATGCCTGATCACTAATATCACACAGCTCAATTTCACCTCGTGCAGTACTTAGATGGTCCCTGCACACTGCCACCTCTAATATCCCCTTGCTCAGCCTAAATGTGGTAACAGTCCTTTTCAAAATAAAATTGAGAAATTTCCAAAACTAAACAAACCCTTAGACGGACTCCAAACATTTGTTTTTGCAGTTAAACAGCACGACAGATGTTTTACCTCAGGCCAGAAATGCTGAACTCCACTGAACTATGATGTTCTTTTTATTTAGGTGAACTTCATCCTGTTTATCTCCATCATCCAGATCCTCATTCAGAAAGTGTATTCATCAGACAGTAGAGGAAGCGAATATAGGCAGTACCTGTAAGTACAGAGTGTCCCCTCAAAAGCCACGCAACAGCAAGAAACCCCTCCTGATCTGGGGCCCAGCTTGTACTGGTTTCATTGACTCTTTGCTGGTCATTGTTTCCAGAACAGCCTCATGTGAATCCATTCTTCCAATCCTTTAAAGATTTGGGGCTCACATTTTGAACACTTTCTGATCTTAAGCAAGAGCAGTAGGGGGAAATTTATGTCTTCAGCACATCTTGTACACTACATAGGAACATAGGAGTAGGACTAGGCCATTCAGTCCATCGAGCTTGCCCTACCATTCAATAAGATCATGGCTGATCCTCCACTTCAATGCCTTTTTCCCACACTATCCTCATATCCCCTTATGTCATTTGTATTTAGAAATCTGTCAATCTCTGCTTTAAACATACTCAATGACTGAGCTTCCACAGCCCTCTGGGGTATAGAATTCCAAAGATTCACAACCCTCTGAGTAAAGAAATTTCTCCTCATCTCTGTCCTAAGGCTTTCCCCTTATTTTGAAACTGTGTCCTGTTTTAGACTCCCCAACCAGGGGAAACATCTTACCCGCATCTATCCCTTTAAGTATTTTGTAGGTTTCAATGAGATCACTTCTCATTCTTCGAAACTCTAGAGAATACAGCCTCAGTTTCCGCAATCTATCTTCATTGGAAAGTCCCATCATCCTGGGAACAAGTCTGGTGAACCTTCGCTGCACTCCCTCTATGGCAATAATATCCTTCCTAAGGTAAGGGGACCAAAACTGCACACAGTACTCCAAGTGCGATCTAACCAAGGTTCTATACAATTGAAGCAAGACTTCACTACTCCTGTCCTCAAATCCTCTTGCGATAAAGGCTAACATACCATTAGCCTTCTTAATTGCTTGCTGCACCTGCATATTAGCTTTCAGTGACTAATTGACAAGGACACCCAGGTCCCTTCGGATATCTACACTTTCGAATCTCTTAACATTTAAGAAATACTCTGAACATCTATTCCTCCTACCAAAGTGGATAACCTCATATTTTTCCACATTATATTCCATCTGCCATGTTCTTGCCCACTCACTAAGTCTGTCCAAATTCCTTTGAAGCTGCTTTGCATCTTCCTCACAACACACATTCCCATCTAGTTTTGTGTCATCCGCGAACTTGGAAATACTATATCTTGTCGCCACATCCAAATCATTGATGTATACTGTGAACAGCTGGGGCCCAAGCACCGATCCCTGAGGTACCCCACTAGTCACAGCCTGCCAACGTGAGAATGACCTGTTTATTCCTACTCTCTGCTTTCTGCCTGTTAAACAATCCTTAATCCATGCCAGTATGTTACCTCCTATCCCATGTGCTTTAATTTTGCTAACCAACCTCCTGTGGGGGACTTTATCAAAAGCCTTCTGAAAATTCAAGTATACCATGTCCACCGACTCCCCTTTATCAATTGTATTAGTAACATCCTCAAAAAACTCCAACAGGTTCGTCAAACATGATTTCCCATTCATAAATCCATGTTGACTATGCCCAATCAGATCATTATTATCCAAGTGTCCATTTACTACATCCTTTAGAATAGATTCTGGCATTTTCCCAATGACTGATGTAAGGCGAACAGGTCTGTAATTCCCTGTTTACTCTCTCCCTCCCTTCTTAAATAGTGGGGTGACATTTTCTACCTTACAATCTGCAGGAACCGCTCCAGAATCTATACAGTTTTGGAAGATGATCACCAATGCATCCACTATCTCCATAGCTATCTCTTTCAACACTCTGGGATGTAGAATATCAGGTCCTGGGCACTTACCAACCTTCAACAGCATTAATTTCTCCAATGCAACCTTCTTACTAATTTGCTTCAATTCCTCATTCCCCCTAATCCCTTGGATCTCTAATTCTGGGAGATTTCTTGTATCTTCTTCAGTGAAGACAGACACAAAGTAATCATTTAGCTTCTCTGCCGTTTCTCTAATCCCCATTATAAATTCTCCTGACTCTGCCTGTAATGGACCCACATTTGTCTTAGCCAAATGTTTCTTTTTTACGTACCTATAGAAGCTTTTACAGTCTGTTTTTATATTTTTTGCTAGCTTACATTCATATTCTGTTCCCCCTTTCTTTATCTTTTGCTGTATTCTAAAATCCTCCCAATCTTCAGGTTTACTATTATTTCTGACAATTTTATAGGCCTTTTCTTTTAATCTTATACAATCCTTAACTTCCTTTGTTATCCGCGGTTGACTGCCTTTACTTTTGGGGTTTTTGTGCCTTGAAGGAATGTATAGTTGCTGTAAACTATGTAATATTTTTTTAAAGACTATCCATTGCCTATGTACTGTCATACCTTTTAATGTATTTTCCCAACCCACCTCAACTAATTTGCCCCTCATACGTTCATAATTTCCTTTGTTCCAATTTAACACCCTGGCTTCAGATTGAACTACTTCACTTTCAAACATAAACTTCTGTCATATTATGGTCACTCATCCCTAAAGGTTCCTTTACAATAAGATTATTAATTAACCCTTTCTCATTACATAATACTAGATCTAAAATAGCCTGTTCTCTAGTCGGTTCCTCAACATACTGCTCTAGAAAACCATCCCTAATACACTCCAGAAACTCGTCCTCTACAACATTACTGCTCTTTAGGTTTACCCAGTCTATGTGCAGATCGAAGTCACCCATGATTACTGTATTATCCATGCCACATGCTTCTCTAATCTCCTGATTAATGCCATGCCCCACACTACCACTATTGTTTGGTGGCCTATGAACAACTCCTATCAATGTTTGCTGCCCCTTGCTGTTTCTTAGCTCCACCCAAACAGATTTCACATTTTGTTCTTCCGATCTGAGATCCTCCCTTACTAATGTACTGATCCCATCCCTTATTATCAGCGTAACACCACCTCCTTTTCCTTTTTGCCTGTCCTTCCGAAATGTCGAATATCCTTGAACATTCAGTTCCCAGTCTTGGTCACCCTGTAGCCACGTTTCCGTTATGGCAATTAGATCATACCCATTTACCTCTATTTGGGCCTTTAAATCATCTACCTTTTGTGCATGCTGTGTGCATTCAGGTAGAGTGCCCTTAACCTTGTGTTTTTGACATTCTGCGTTCTAAGCCTAGTTGATGCTCACCTTTGTTTTGCCTGCCTTCTAATGTCACTTGCTAATTTTCTACCTTCTGTTACCAGCTTTACTTCCTTCCAATTTGAGCTACCTCTCAAGTTCCTATCCCCTGGTCAGCTAGTTTAAACTATTATCTGAATGGTGATAGATTGGGAAAGGGGAGGTGCAACGAGACCTGGATGTCCTTGTACACCAGTCGCTGAAAGCAAGCATTCAGGTGCAGCAAGCAATTAGGAAGGTGAGTGGTATGTTGGCCTTCATTGCAAGAAGATTTGAGTACAGGAGCAAGGATGTCTTACTGCAGTTATACAAGGCCTTGGTGAGAGCGCATCTGGAGTATTGTATGCATTTTTGGTCTCTTTATCTGAGGAAGGATGTTCTTGCCATGGAGGAAGTGCAAAGAAGATTTACTAGGCTGATTCCTGGGATGGAAGGATTGACATATGAGGAGAGATTGGGTCGACTAGGCCTATATTCACTAGAGTTTAGAAGAATGAGAGGGGATCTCAGAAACCTATAAAATTCTAACAGTACTAGACAGGTTAGATGCAGGGAGGATGCTCCCGATGGCTGGGGAGTCCAGAACCAGGGGTCACAGTCTCAGGATATGGAGTATGTCATGTAGAACCGAGATGGGGAGAAATTTCTTCACCCAGAGAGTGGTGAACCTGTGGAATTCTCTACCGCAGAAGGTCATGGAGGCCAAGTCATTAAATATATTCAAGAAGGTGACAGATATATTTCTTAATACCAAAAGGATCAAGGGATATGGGGAAAAAGTGGGAATCGGATACTGAATTAGACAATCAGCCATGATCTTTTTTGAATGGCGAAGCAGGCCCAAAGGACCGAATGGCCTACTCCTGCCCCTAGTTTCTATGTTTTTAAACACTCTCCGACAGGACTAGCAAATCTCCCTGCAAGGATGTTAACTCCAGTCCTGTTAAGGTGTAGCCTGTCCATCTTGTTCCATCTGCTCTTGACCCAATGCCTCAGAAATCTGATGCCCTACCTCTTATACTAATTCTCCAGCCACGTGTTCAATCGATCAATCCTCCTAGTCCTGTGCTCACGAGCACATGGCACTGGGAGTAATCCTGAGATTACTGCTTTTAAGATCCTGTTTTGTAATTTCCTTCCTAACTCCCTAAAACCTGCTTTCAGGACCTCATCCCTCTTCTTACCTATGTCATTGGTACCAATGTGGACCACGATCTCTGGCTGTTCACCGTCCCCCAGAAGGATATACTGCAGCCGCTCCGTGACATCCTTGGCCCTGGCACCAGGGAGGCAACACACCATCCTGGAGTCACGTCTACTGCCACGGAAACGCCTGTCTGATCCCCTAACAAATCCCCTATCACTATTGCTCTTCCACTCTTTGTCCTCCCCTCCAGTGCAGCTGAGCCAGCCGTGGTGCCATGGACTTAGCTGTGGCTGCACTCCCCCGAGGAACCATCGCTCTCACCAGTATCCAAAATGGAAAACCAATTAGCAAGCAAGATAGATCAAGGAACTCCTGCACTGCCTGTCTGGTTCTCTTAGACTGCCTGGCAGTCACCCATTCCCTCTCTGCCTGCATGCTCCTAACCTACGTTGTGACCACCTCCTTAAACGTGCTATCCACATAGTTCTCTGCCTTGTGGATGCACAACAGTGACTCCAGCCACCACTCAAGTTCCGAAACCCGGAGCTCAAGCTTCTGCAGCTGGTGACACTTTGTGCAGATGTGTTCGTCTAGGACATGTGGTGCGTCCATGACTTCCCACATATCACAGGATGTACCATCCACTTGGCCAAGCTGACCTGCCATAACGTAACTTTAAAAACACCAATCAACTTATTCCCCTGTTCCGAAGAGAGAAGCAGCTACTGGAGGCGAAAAAAAGGTATAAGAAAGAAATGAGCCACTCCCTCATGCACCAAACTTCCACTTTACACTCTGTGCACTCAAATTTATTTTCTTCTTAATTTATAGTTCCACTCTTTCCCCAGATCCCTCACTTACCAAACTCCCTTCACACTCTGTGCCCCCCCCCCCCCAGCTACACTCAGTGCAGACAAGCAGCACTGAGCATCCCCTGAATTTATACTCTGCAAACAATGCTGTGTCAACTCTGCTAGAGCTCAGAAACCAGTTTAAGCTAGCTACCTAATTAACTAGATTCAGCTAGCCTCAGATTATTAGTATACCCCTATTTAAAATTGTAAGAAACCTAACTTACTTCTTAACTGAAATAGGAATTTCAATTACTTGCTATATGTAAACAAAACAAGTACTAGTCTTGAGAGATTAACCCTTAAAATTCACTCACTTACCGACCTCCCTTCTTCACATTCAGTGCAGATTTTACATCAATTAAAATTATGCTTTGACACCAATCTGAGAGCCAATCAGAAGCTCCCCAAGCTCAGGATAACACACTACTATCAAAGTATGAAGAAACCCAACTGGTAAATACTTTCCCAGGGTTGACCGTCTGTGAATCAGTTCCTGGACTGGCTTTTATTAAAGTTAGTGCAGCTGCCCCAGGACCCAGGTAGCAGCTTCTGTTCGTGACATCAGTGGAGTGGAGATCCAAAGTGGCGATGTTTTTGCTGGGACTTCAAAGTTTAATTTGAAATCCCGTATATTTTTAAACAAGTGTTTGTAAAATCCTCTCTGACTGGTACATTCGTGAAGGTTCCTTTCCCATTTAGCCAAGTGCAGCGGGATGAGGAGCCTCTTCATTTATGTCAATTAATTTCTTCCCCAAATATATGAGATCCAAAACAGTTTGCAATGAATTGTTGTATTTCTTTTATTAAAAGGAGACTGGCCAAGTCCACTCTGCTCCTCATCCCACTGTTTGGGGTCAACTACATTGTCTTTGTATTTGTCCCTGACCATCTGAACGTCTACTTCCGGTTGGTGTTTGATCTTGCCCTGGGATCTTTCCAGGTGAGTAATCCTGCATTCTTGAATGACACCTTGTTCTCTAGGGGACGTGAATGCAAATTAATAATAAATCTAACTTTGGTTAAAGCTGCTTGGCATGGAATATATTAACAGGAGTAGACCATTCAAACCCTTAAGCCTGTTCCACTATTCAATCAGATTATGGCTGATCTGTACTCAACCCCACTTACCTTCCTTTGCTCCATATCCCACTTGATAATCTTACTAAACAAAAATCTATTGCTCTCAGTCTCAAAATCTTCAATTGAATCCATTTGGTTAAAATAGCCTTCACTGTTGAGGTGGTAACTTGCCTTCAGAATCT
Source organism: Heterodontus francisci (assembly GCF_036365525.1). Taxonomy (NCBI): domain Eukaryota; kingdom Metazoa; phylum Chordata; class Chondrichthyes; order Heterodontiformes; family Heterodontidae; genus Heterodontus; species Heterodontus francisci. The sequence goes on from NC_090403.1 coordinate 19,714,193, forward strand.
GATGAAGTGAGTTTAGTGGGCTCAGTCTAGTTCAGTCTGGATTCTGTGGAAAATGGAAGAATTTCACATTGGTGCTGAGCAAGTATCTTCTGAAGTTGGAAATGGGCGATTATAACCCTACAACCACCCCCCCACCCCCACCCCGCCCCCCCAATGAAAACCGGGTGGGAGAGCTGCTAAAATCAACCTGGAGAATCCACCAATGTTTCACCATCTGCTATTTTAAATAAAAACAGAAAGTGCTGGAAATACCCAGCAGGTTTGGCACCATCTGTGGAGAGAGAAGCAGCATTAACGTTTCAGGTTGATGACCTTTTGTCAGGACTCTTTCTCTCTCCACTGATGCTGCCTGACCGATTGAGTATTTCCAGCATTTCTGTTTTTATTTTGGACTTCCAGCATCCACACTATTTTGTTTTTGTATTATTCTGCTACTTTAGTCTGCTCTTCTGAGCAGACAGCAAGAATACTTGCATGAAGCTGATGGCAACATTCTTTAAATAAGCAAATTGGGTTCCAACAGCTATATTAATTGGCTGAGGCAGCTCCAGTGGGGTTTGGTACAAACACTAATTGGCTACCAGTGGGATATTAGTGAAAACACTAATCAATCACCAGTGGGGTTATGATATAGTCAGTATAATATATTGGAGGGCTATCAGGCAGTTCTACTTGGTTAGAGCTTAATGGAAGATGTAAGAATTTGGAGTGGAGAGAGGGGGTTTCTGTCAGGGGTTGTAGTTTGGTGTTAATGAATGCAAGATAGACGAGTTCCTGAACTGTTGTACCACAGGGTAAACATTCACCGTTGGTGCATCCAGTGCAAAGGTCCTCACACCATATTGGAGAGTTGGGCCTGTGATCAAAATTAATGGTTGGAATTGGTCGAGTGCCTGAATTTCTAATTCATGCTCTGTTGGTTCACAAAAGTCCCAGAGCATTTGACCCACTGTCAGTCCACCAGCAATTCCATTCAAAATGTATTTTCATTCCAGCTGAGTTTAATGCCTGAATATACAGCAAGATAGTGCAGAGTGCATTTTGTGTGACCTTATTTTCTCTGTTCTCAGGGTTTCATTGTTGCGATCCTGTACTGTTTCCTGAATGGAGAGGTAAGACCAACCACACAACATTGGATATTGATGTCAGTATTACATTGATATCGACTGTGCCCCAGTGTTCAGGAAATACTGGAAATACTTCAGCAAACTATTGAGAAATTGTGTTTGTTACAAATTTTATGCTATTATTTTGAGTTTCAAAGTTCATTTTTCCTGCCACGTTGGATGTTTTGGTAAATATTGTAAATGTTGTCAATTACACCCATCCTGAACCCATCAAGAGACATTTTTGAATTGAATTGGTTCTTCTGAAACAACGAAGGTGTGAAATGGCCACATCCTCGTCCATTGTTGGTCACCAAAGGAAAGGAGATCTACGTCTCCCAACAAAGGCAACACGTGAGTAATTTTTGACCTTAAAGTGGCTGTCTGGAGAGAAAGAGAGGGAGGAGAGAACCAGAACAAACATCACAAAAGCCTACCCAGCTGAGAACCGGGAGAAATCCAGCAAAAGCTGAAGAAGGTGACCTGCTGTGAATTCTACACTTCAACTTGTGCCCCATATCTAGATTGAAGACCTCAGCTACCAGAGAAATCTACAAAACTCAGGCCTGCAACTTTAAAAGAGAAATTGACCTTCAAGAAGATTCCACAGGTTTACCATGAACCCCGAAACCTACCTCATTGCTTTTCCTCTCTGTCTATGTCTCCGTGTGTGTGTGAGTGAATATGGGTGTGGGTGCGACCATTTCAGGGGTGAATATTGCTCAATAAATACTTAATCTTCTGTTTTTAACCTACAAGAAAACCTGGCACTGTCTGTTTATTTGACAAATAAAACACAAAGGGGTTAAAACCCGAATAACAAAAACATTTGCTGCAGTCAGCTGGGATTTGAACAGTGGGAACCAGCCACTCCCCTTATCACTTGGCCATAGTACAATTGTTAGGATAGCAATTAAGGACAGAAAACAGCAAGTTGTGGTAAATAGTTATTTTTCAGACTTGCAGATGGTGTAGACAGTGGTGTTCCCCAAGATTCAGTGCTAGGACCAGTACTTTTTTTGATATATACATACCACTTGGATATTGAAATTGTCAGGCAAACCACCTCCACCCCCCACGCCCCCCCCTCCTCCACCTACCAAGACTGAGGCACACATTATTTTCCACATGAACATTGAAACTAAAAATTGCAAGCCCCTGACTGCAAAGACACTTGCATTGTACCAGACAGTGGTGAAACAAAGGGAACCAGTCCCCCGCAATGCACAGAAGAGACTGATCTAACCAGTTGGTCACATGACCAACTAGGGGCATTTTAAATTGGAGAAAACGGGATTTGAACTCCCAACAAAGAAATTGGAACAGAGACAAAGCTGTGTGCTCTTGGAGTAAAGATCTCTCCTGGAACTGAAGCAAAAAGACCTCTCTCCTGCCTGCTTCCATCTCCTTCCCACGGAACTGAATCTTGTGAAAACATGAGAAATGTTTCCTATGTGAACAAGGTTTTAAGACGACTACTGGGCCCCAACAAAAAGCAAGACTACTTACAAAAGGACTAAACTGTGAGCTCGAAGCACTGCAACAAGATATTGCATCAAACTGTTTCACGTATTTTTTTCTTCTCTTAGCTACATGTGTATATCGCGTGTGCATGCTAGCGTGGGCACATTGTATATCCATAGGCGTGAACTGTATTAGAGTTGATGTTTTAATAAAAGTTCATCTTCTTTAAACCTGAGAAACCTGTGTGAATTGGTGTCTTTGCCTTATATTTGGAAAACGGTGAACAAGGATTCACAAAAAGGGGAGTTCAAAACACAGAGTGTTTAAAATCCTTGTTCACCGCTTTCCAATTATAAAGGCAAAGAAACCAGCACAACAGGCTTTCTTAGGTTAAAGAAGAAAAGTTGAAATTTATTAAACTTAAACTCTAATTTGGTTAATGCCTACAGATACATGACGCACCCACGCTAGCATGCATACGTGATACACACATGCAAATAGGGACAGAAAAGAGCAGAAGAAAAATAAAGTGGAAATGTTTGAGGAAATATCTGAAGAGTTATTGTTACAGTTCTTCAAGCCCACTGTAGAGTCCTTGATTGTAGGTAGATATTGCTTTGCGTTGGGGCCCAGTATTCTTCTTAAACCTTGTTCACTGTAGGAGACTTTTCTCTCTTGGGGTTCATGTGGATTCAGAGGCTTGTAAAAAAGAGATGGGAGCAGACAGGAGAGGCCTTCTCAGTCCAGAAGCAAGCAGACACTCTGAGTTGAGCAATTCAGAAAACCCCTCGTTGCCAAGCAGGTTAGTCATGTAACTAACTGGTCTGACCACGTCTTGGATTGTATCACCTTAGCAGTCTTTGGAATGCTCCTCTTACACATAATACCTGGTGATCAAGGTCCATTGTGGGTTGAATGTGTCAGGGAATGGGCCTCTGTCCTTGCAATCACCGGCTGTTAATATGCAAATATCTTTTCCAGCCACGGCTGATCTGTTTAATAAGTCCTTTCTTCACTCCAGTAGCAGTTTAAAATCAATGTTCATGACAAAATTAATGTGCCTCATTCTTGGCAGGTGGGGGCCCAGCATGACATCTCCACACCTAATGGAACGAAGTGCGATTTGAGAAAAGGCACATTTCATTAAAAGGATTGAGAGAAAATATAAGATACAGAAGAAAACCATGCATTTCTCTCATTCATTCATAAATCCTAAAATTTATTAAAATTGCACCTTTTGGCATCCCAATAAACAGGTGGTTCTTTTGGTAAGTTTTTCTTCAGTTTGCCTATTTCCATCGCTGCCTCGGGTCTTTGAGATGGTTAGGTTTAATTAGCCCTGAGTTGGAGTTTTTTTTCAGGAGAGTCAGTAGGGGGCAGGGCTATTCTAAACTCTCTTTCAGTGCTTATTCTGAGTCATGCAAAGGCTTTTGACTTCAGGGGATGGGTGGTTCACTTTTTTTCTGACTGTGTAGGAGGATTCTTTGCTGATCTCCCCTTTGTCCCAGAGGACACTCCTGCCTGCAGGTATTTGTGCAGACTCCACTGCACTTCCCTGTGGCACTTTGACTAGGTGAAGCATCGCCCTCATGGTTTCTCTGCCCCCTAGAGGTCTTTCTTTGTCTCTGCAGGTTCCTGTAAATGCTGTTAGCAACTCTGGTGGGGTGCTTCCAGTGTCTGCATTTACATAGGAGGATGTGGGGTCTACCTCTTCACATTTTTCGGGGTTAGCTGACTGGGCAGTAGGGGTTTTCATCTGGGATTCCTCCTGGACTTCCTTTAACCTACCCTCTTGGTTACTTATTCCGCATCCCTGTCTAACCTTTGCCAGCCTTGTGCCTGCCTGTTCCTTTTTGTTCTCAGTGGGGGTCCCTTACAGTTCACTAGCCCTTTGCTGGACGGTCCTCCTAACACTGGTACAGGACTTAGGGGTTCAGGTTTCACTGTAGGTTGTGTTTCCCCTCAACCTGGCACATGTGGCAACTCCTGCAGTACTCCACCACATCTTTGTGGAGTTTTAGCCAGTCAAACTGCTGTCTTATGCTGGCTTTGGTCTTTCATATGTACAGCCACTGTAGTCTCCTGGGCCCTTCTTAATATTTCTCTCCAGTAAATCTGTGGCACCATTAACTGGTGAACTCCATTTCCTGATCAGTACCTCATTCTTTAAATAGTAGCAATCAGGGACTCCCTCTGCTTCACTTTCAGACTGGGCAGCCTGTGCTAACTTTCTGTGCAATACTGGGTCGACTCGCTGAGCATCAGCTAGGGAAAATCCATTTAATTCATTCCCTGGCTCTCCTAACTTTCCAAAGAAAGTCTCAGACAGACAGACCAAGTCATCTGCCTGCAGTGCCAATGCAGTCTCCTCTGGGGGAGCTGGTTTGATCATGGTCTGATCCACTACACATTCAGGGAAACTGCAGGGGACCGTCTCCTGCCACAGCCCTGTCTCTCTGACCTCTTGTGGTCTTTCTTTCATTACTGGAGGGGCTATCACCTTCACCCCCGCCAGGTCATTACATAGGAACAGGTCAACCCCGTCCACAGGCAAATTAGGGACAATGCCTATGGTCACCAGTCCTGAAACTAGGTCGCACTCCAGATGCACCCAGTGTACAGGTACAGGCATATACTGCCCTCCAATACCATTCACCACCATTCTGGTGTGCACAGCACTCTCTGGGGGAAAGGTCAGACCTTTTCCAAGTAAAAAGGATCTGGTAGCCCCTGCGTTCCTGAGAATCACTATGGGCTTACTTTCCATTCAGACACAAAACCCTGATAACCTTCAGGAATCCTATTAAATTTTCCTGCACTTGCAACCATAAGCTTCCTGGGTTTCACTCTTACTGCAGTTAAAGCCACAGCTTGTTCTGCTGTGCTTTCCATCAGGGTCCCTTCTCCTTCACTGACTGGGTGTGCCCTCATTAACCCTACAGGTTTTCCCTTTAGTTTCCAGCAGTCAGCTTTTAAATGCCCTGCTTTATTACAATGGAAGCACACAGGTCTCCGGATCTCAGCATGACATTAGATTGGAGAAGCTGGGGTTGTTCAATTGGAGCAAAGGAGATTAAGGGGAGATTTGATAGAGGTGCACAAGGTTATGAGGTTTTGATAGGTTAGACAAGAAAAAAACTGGTCCCATTAGCTGATGGTACAAGGACTAGGGGACACAGATTTAACATTTTGAGCAAGAGATGCATGGCGGAATGTGTGGAAGAACTTTTTTAAGCAGCAAGTGGTTGCTGCTTAAGAAGGTTGAGGAAACACGGACAATCACTGATTTCAAAAGGAAATTGAATGGCCACTCGAAGGAAATAAACTTGCAGGGCTTTAGGGATAGAGTGGGGAAATGGGACTGACTGGATTGCTTTAGGGAGAGCAGGCATGGACTCGATGGGTTGAGTGGCCTCCTTCTGTGCCATAAATCACTCTGTGACTGGCTGCCAATCGTTGGCAGTTCCATCAACCAAAGAGAACTCACAGAGGTCACATGTTCAGTATGGTGGTACATGAACCATATGGGCCTCCAGCCCACCGATAGATCTGAAATCTCCCTCCTGTGATTTAAACGATTGTACACAGGGGACATCTGGCCTAGATTAACTTTGCCAGCTTCCTTCACAATCTTGAAAGCTTTAGCCAGGTCACCTCAAATTCTTCTCTTTCCAAAGAGAGAAATCCCACTTTGGTCTTTCTTCATAACTTGGAATATTCTTTGCTGCTTCACTAGACTATCTCTGCCCAGGTGATAAGAACTGCACAGAGAGCTCCAGGTGAGGTTGGACCAAAGCTTTATACAGGAACAGTGTGAGCTCTGTTGATTTGAAGGCCAGGTGTCTGTCTTCAGTTCATTGTTGGAGTACATGGCCAACCGGCTCAACTCTACTCAGCCAAAGTGACTATTTTGCATTCTCAACATATTATGTGCCCTCTCAGTTGTACCAGATTGCACAGTGTCATGTACATTTTGAATGGTCACTGAAGCAGAGGGTGCATGTGGAAGGGTCTGCATGTGGTTGATGTGCTCTCATGTCTTTATTGAAAAAGTTGACTGGGGTTTTGTTTGGTGGTCTCCAGAGCTGGACCTGTGTAAGTGTGAAGTCTATCTGTTCCTGTAAAGTAAGAGTTTCTAAGTTTTTTGTCTTCGTGGGCACCTTAGGAATGTACCACAAAGTCTTGGGGGGGCTGATTTTCCTGCCAATCCACCCCAGCAACCCTGGCAGGACCTTGCACCAGCAATTATGATAGAGACAGTAAAGCACCTACAGCTGCAGTACTGGCCCATGGTCTGGCCACTGTGAAAGCTTCTAGGCCTAGGGGAGGCAGTGGTGTAGTGGTATTGTCACTGGACTAGTAACCCAGAGACCCAAGATATGGCTCTGGGGACATGGGTTCGAAACCCATGTCAGAATTGAATTCAATTAATAAATCTGGAATTAAAAGCTAGTCTAATGATGACCATGAAACCATTATTGATTGTTGTAAAAAAAAAACTATCTGGTTCACCAATGTCCTTACCTGTTCTGGCCTACATGTGACTCCAGACCCACAGCAATGTGGGTGACTCTTAAATGCCCTCTGCCATGCAGTTGTATCTAATCAAGGGCAATAAATGCTGGCCTAGCTGGCAACGCCCACATCCCATGAATGAATTTTTTAAAAAGATTGAGACAAAAGGAAAGCCCTTCAGCTTTTCAGGCCTCCTTGACCTTACTACTGGCCCTGTCAAACTGTCCAATCTGATGGAGGTTCCTGTGCAAGACCCACCATCAACTTCTTTGTGTAGCCTTGCTCTGGGAACCCTTCCAAGGCAACAAGAGGAAAATGAGGCAGCTGCCTCACTTCCATGACAATCCTGGGGAAAAAATGAAGGGGCTGGGAACCCAGATGTCTACTTCCTTTTTCCTGACCTTTGCACGCAGAGAGTAAACGTTCCCCAGGCAATGGTCTCTGGGTAATCAACTGTACAAATTTTAATACTTTTCAAATGTCTTAAGTTGTAGACATTAATGAATCTAGAAATTCTCATTTAGCTTTTTACCAGCAGTGGGGAAGCAACACCAAGAAAAGCTGCTGCTAATCCTTTAGACTCAGTAAATTCAAACAACACAGCCAATGAATGAGGGAAATACAGAAATTTCCCCATTTTATAGTCCCAAAGGAGCATAGGTTGGCGTTTGGGCGACTGCCCCATAATGCCGATTCATCAACCTGCATTCCCTTCAAGCCCAACTTCCCACTGGGAGCAATCAATTAGTGAATTACCCTTGTAAGCACTAGTGTAGCTGAGTTTTATGGGCTTTGTGAGCCAATCTGCAGATCTCACAGGCCATAGTTTGGATGCCCTGATCTATGAACAGTCAGTAGTGTGGCCCCCAGGATTTCAAGCTTTCTGGGCTGTACTGATATTGCCAGATGTGTCATGAAGCACCACCATTGTCATATTCCTCCTGTTGTACTCAGTGGGAACTCTGGAGCACGACAGGGTAGATGTCTGTGCAAGAATCACCTGCGAGTTCATCAAAGAATTCAATTCTCTACTGGATTACTAATAAATTGCATCACATCACAAGACTCCAGAAAAGAGAAAAACAATTAATTTATGTACTTCAAGCCCAGGAAATAATTATCAGCCAAGCACATTACATCTTGGGATTCACAAACACATAATAGAGAACTTCCACCTGTGTGTGTTAAGAGAACAGCACCTGTTGATTAGAATCAACAGCAGGGTCAAGTTTATGATTTTGTCCTCCTGTCCCATTCGTCATCTTTCTACACCTTGCCCATGAATTCCCACACCCATGGCTCTCTCTGAGGGCGACGTTACTGTCAGACAATATACTTGATGACCTCCTTATTTCTCTTACCATCTGCATCCCTCCTGCCTGCTTCCAACCCCGGGCGAAATGGAGTGACATCACAAACATGCAGGTAACAATCGCCTCTGGTTGGGATTTCTAGAGAATCATAAACGTAAATTGACCTAAAGAATTCTTACTCACAGAGAATTGGTTCTGTGCCTCTCTCAATGTCTTTTAACATTACAGTAACAGGCATTGGGCTCATTTCAGCTTCTGGCAGTGCATAGTTTTTGCAATAAGCTAATTCACTGCAAAAAGTGAGAACTGTTACTGCTCGACCGTACATTTTGTTGAAAGCGCTTCCCTTTAACGGCCCAGGTATACTGCCTGGAAATGGGCATTCCAATACATTAGTTTTAGTTTCAGATTCAGGATATTCTATTGCTTTGAATCAAAATTGAAATCTTGTTTGAACTTAATATTATAAGAGCACAAACAAGAAAGAACCAGGTCCAGACTGCCAGGGATGAGACAATTCCAGCTTGCCTCCTCCCATCCTCCACTTCGAATCAGGCACAGACCCACCTCACCAGGGCACCACAAATCAGACAGTTGTTTCCCTTCGTTAGACTGCTGGAAATATTGACATTGGAGAAGGTTACAATGAGTAAATGATAGAGAGAGATGCAACTGTTTACAACGACTTGGAGCCTCCTCTGAATATTTTTGTGTTTGGTTGTTCAGGTGCAACTGGAGCTGGGCCGAAAGTGGCGGAGATGGTGCACTCAGTGGTACCTCACAGCGGATTCAAGATATTGTCCCCCTTCCATGGAGAGTCACATCACAAAAGAGGGCACTCAGCTGTCCATGGTGTCCTGCTACAACTCCCAAATCCAAGCCGTCAACAACGATCCAGCTGATTTGACCATTGCCTAAATGTAGTGAGGTGAAAGTTCAGTTGGGTTTGATACTGAAGGTGACCAGAGTGTTCCAATTCAAGGGGCAATTATCTGAGCACTCGGTACTGGCAGGTAGTCTCGCTCATCATCATTACAAAATTGGAGCCAAGAAATCGTGGGAATCCTGATATACGTGGCCACTGGACAAAAACACACCACCAAACAGTTTGCAGTCAGAAAATCGGCTCTTCAATGTTAAACTAAGGCTAATTTGTATGATTCAGGAGTTTTATTCATCAATATTCATTGCAATTTGATGTAGTGATATATTCGAGAAAATAACATAGCTTCACTCTCACCGGGAAATAGCTGTCAGCAACATCAGCGGATGAACATCTCATGAGTTCATGCTTTGGCCATTTCTGGGAATCCCAAACCGATTCTGTGGCCATCAGGCAATTAACTTCTTGGTGTCAGGGCTCTTGTCCCTTTAAGGGAAAAGATTCCACCTCCAAGAGCTGCCGGCCCATCAGTGGCCACTGCTGGGACTGCACCAAGCCAGGAATGGGCCATGTGAATGGGACAGGGGTTATCTGGGCCAGTCATGCAGGCCCCGGTTTGCAGGGGGGTCGGGGGTGGTGGGGGGGGGGGGAGTCTGCCAAGGCATTGTTGATAAGGGCTGGTTATGTGGTCCAACAAGATGCCCAATCAGGACGGCCCCCCCCCCACCTCCTGGGCCCACAATTAAGCTGCCAGTTTTTACTGGGTGGTCTCCCCATGTGACTGAGGGCCAGTTAAGGGCCTCAATTGACCTCTGGGCAGAAAGGCCTTCCCTGCCTCGATTGAATTGGACAGTCAAGAAGGTGATGGGCACTCCACTACCACCCACCCACCCTGCCTCCCAAACTACTCCCGTGGACCGGACTAAATTCCATCCAAGGTTTCCAATTGCTGACTGGCTTCATAAAGCTTTGAACATCTAAGTGGAGCGAATGGTCACATGATTATCAACAACCAGTCAGGTTACTAGAAAGGGTTGAATACAACATCAAGCAATCAGCTCACCAACAGAGGGGAGATGGTGGTGCAGTGATAATGTCACTGAGCTAGGAATTGAGAAGCCCAGCCTAATGCACCGGGAATGTGAGTTCAAATCCCACCATGCCAGCTGGAATATAAATTCAATTAATTAATACATTCTTTTAAATCTGGAATTAAAAGCTAATCTCAGTAATGTTGCCATGAAACTATTATCAATTATTGTAAACACCCATTTGGTTCACTAATGCCCTTTCAGGAAGGAAATCTGCCATCCTTACCTGGTCTGGCCTACATGTGACTCCAGATCCACAGCAATGTGGTGATGCCCACATCCCATGAAAGAAACAGAAGAGGTAATTTGAGCACACTACGTTTATGTTATTGCGATAGATGACAGTGATGTGATTATGATTCAGGTACCTCTGGATCATGCAGTTCAGCAAAAGCTTCCTGATGGGAACTCCAGACCTCCATAGAACCATTCCACTCCCTGGTACCAGCTATTGAAATTAAGAAGGTTTAGAATAGAGGTAACCTTTCTACTGCTGCACGAAAGTTTTGTCTGCTGGTAGGCTAAGGGTCATTTAGGGGTAGACGCAAGGTCATTTGGGGTAGACTAGGGGTTGTTTAGGGGTAGATTAGGATGCATTTAGAGGCAGACTCAAGGTGATTCAGAGTAGACCAGACGTCATTTAGCAGTAAACTGGGGATCAGCTTATGTGTTGCTGGGAGTGCCTATCAGCACTAGAACACCCGAGACCTTGTTGCGCCTGATGTTTTAATCATTTACATTAATGGTGGGAATATCATGCACTTCACAAGTGTGAATTTTCAACTGACAATCCCAGCCACACAGCCACAGCATTTTCCCTTATGTGACCTAACAACGCAGAAAAGGCCTTAGGCACTGGCCAGGGACAGACCAGGACACGTTATCAGAATCCAGTGGAATTTCTACAATATTGGTTACTGCTGATTGGCCATTTATATTGATCTGAAGAGTGCTTGCATTTTTATATCATTCATTTGCTGTGTTGTTTTTGTAATTGCAGTCATATTGTGTCAAAGAAACCGTATTGTCCATTTTGGAGGTAAACATTCATCCGCCACAGTGTCCAACAATTGCCACAAATTTCTTTCTTCCCCCAACTTATGAGAAACGACAGAACGTGAAAGAATATTTGGGGAAAGTAATTATTGCTGCAGAGTTTTGTTGTAGTGATATATTGGGGGGGCGGCCATAAGAACGTAAGAAATAGGAGCAGAAGTAGGCCATTCGGCCCCTCAAGTCTGCTCCACCATTCAATAAGATCATGGCTGATCTGTTTGTGTTTCAAATTCCACACTCCCATCTATCCCCGATAATCTTTGATTCCCTTGTCCAACAAGAAGCTATCTACCCCGACCTTAAAATTATTCAATGACCCTGCCTCCACCACCTTCTGAGGCAGAGAGTTCCAAAGTCTCACAACCCTCTGAGAGAAATAATTTCACCTCATCTCTGTCCGAAAAGGGTGACCCCCTAATTTTAAAACAGTGCCCCCTGGTTCTGGACTCACCCACAAGAGGAAACATCCTTTCCACATCCACCTTGTCAAAACCGTTCAGGATCTTATAAACTTCAATCAAGTCTCCCCTCACTCTTCTAAATTCCAGTGAAAACAAGCCCAGTCTGTCCAACCTTTCCTCATAAGACAACCCGCTCATTCCAGGTATCAATCTAGAAAACCTCCTCTGAGCCGCCTCCAACATATTTACATCCTTCCTTAAATAAGGAGACCAAAACTGCACACAGTATTCGAGATGTAGTCTCACCGGTGCCCTGCAAACTGAAGGATAACTTCCTTGCTTTTATTTTAAATTCCTTTCGTAATAAAGGAAAACATTCCATTAGCCTTCTTTATCACCTGCTGTACCTGCGTACTAACTTTTTGTGACTTATGCACTGGAATACCTAGATCCCTCTGCACCTCGGAATTCTGCAGTCGTTCGCCATTTAAGAAATACTCTGCTTTTTTATTCTTCCAAAGTGCTAAAGTGAACAACTTCACATTTTCCCACATTATACTCCATCTGCCAGATTTTTTCCCACTCACTCAACCTATCTATATCGATCTGCAACCTCCTTATTTCCTCTTCACACCATACTTTCCTACCTATTTTTGTGTCATTTGCAAATCTAGCTACCATGCCATCACTCCCCTTATCTAAGTCATTGATATAAATTGTAAAAAGTTGAGGTCCCAGCATAGACCCCTGTGGGACTCTACTTGTCACATTCTGCCACTCAGAAAAGGACCCATTTATGCATACTCTCTGTTTACTGCCAGCTATCCAATTTTCTATCCATGCTAATATGTTACCCCCTACACCATGAGCTCCTACTTTGCACAATAACCTTTTCGGTGGCACCTTGTCAAATGCCTTCTGGAAATCCAAGTACAGTATGTCAATGAGCTCTCCTTTATCCATGGGACATGTTACTTCTTCAAAAAACTCCAATAAATTGGTTCAACACGGCTTCCGTTTCACAAAACCTTGCTGACTATTCCCGATTACAAACAAAGAACAGTACAGCACAGGTACAGGCCATTCGGCCCTCCAAGCCTGTGCCGATCTTGATGCCGGCCTAAACTAAAACCTTCTGCACTTCTGGGGTCCGTATCCCTCTATTACCATCCTATTCATGTATTTGTCATGATGCCTCTTAAACGTCTCTATGGTACCTGCTTCCACCACCTTCCCCCGGCAACATGTTCCAGGCACTCACCACCCTCTGTGTAAAGTACTTGCCTCGCACATCCCCTCTAAACTTTGCCCCTCTCACCTTAAACCTATGTCCCGTAGTAACTGACTCTTCCACCCTGGGAAAAAGCTTCTGACTATCCACTCTGTCCATGCCGCTTATAACTTTGTAAACCTCTATCATGTCGCCCCTCCACCTCCGTCGTTCCAGTGAAAACAATCTGAGTTTATCCAACCTCTCCTCATAGCTAATGCCCTCCAGAACAGGCAACATCCTGGTAAACCTCTCTGTACCCTCTCCAAAGCCTCCATGTCCTTCTGGTAGTGTGGCGACCAGAATTGCACGCAATATTCTAAGTGTGGCCTAACTAAAGTTCTGTACAGCTGCAGCATGACTTGCCTATTTTTATACTCTATGCCCCGACTGATGAAGGCAAGCATGCCGTATGCCTTCTTGACTACCTTATCCACCTGCGTTGCCACTTTCAGTGACCTGTGGACCTGTACGCCCAGATCTCTCTGCCTGTCAATACTCCTAAGGGTTCTGCCATTTACTGTATACTTCCCACCTGCATTAGACCTTCCAAAATGCATTACCTCACATTTGTCCGAATTAAACTCCATCTGCCATTTCTCCGCCCATGTCTCCAACCGATCTATATCCTGCTGTATCCTCTGACAATCCTCATCTCTGTCCGCAACTACACCAACCTTTGTGTCGTCCGCAAACTTACTAATCAGACCAGCTACATTTTCCTCCAAATCATTTATATATACTACAAACAGCAAAGGTCCCAGCACTGATCCCTGTGGAACACCACTAGTCACATCCCTCCATTCAGAAAAGCACCCATCCACTGCTACCCTCTGTCCTCTATGACAGAGCCAGTTCTGTATCCATCTTGCCAGCTCCCCTCTGATCCCATGTGACTTCACCTTTTGTATCAGTCTGCCATGAGGGACCTTGTCAAAGGCTTCACTGAAGTCCATATAGATAACATCCACTGCCCTTCCTTCATCAATCATCTTTGTCACGTCCTCAAAAAACTCAATCAAATTAGTGAGACACGACCTCCCCTTCAGAAAACCATGCTGCCTCTCACTAATAAGTCCATTTGTTTCCAAATGGAAGTAAATCCTGTCCCGAAGAATCCTCTCTAATAATTTCCCTACCACTGACGTAAGGCTCACCAGCCTATAATTTCCTGGATTATCTTTGCTACCCTTCTTAAACAAAGGAACAACATTGGCTATTCTCCAGTCCTCTGGGACCTCACCTGTAGCCAATGAGGATGCAAAGATTTCTGTCAAGGCCCCAGCAATTTCTGCCCTTGCCTCCCTCAGTATTCTGGGGTAGATACCATCAGGCCCTAGGGACTTATCTACCTTAATGCTTTGCAAGACACCCAACACCTCCTCCTTTTTGATAATGAGATGACTGAGACTATCGACACTCCCTTATGCTCATCATCCACCAAGTCCTTCTCCTTGGTGAATACTGATGCAAAGTACTCATTTAGTACCTCGCCCATTTCCTCTGGCTCCACACATAGATTCCCTTCTCTGTCCTTGAGTGGGCCAACCCTTTCCCTGGTTACCCTCTTGCTCTTTATATACGCATAAAAAGCCTTGGGATTTTCCTTAATCCTCTTTGCCAATGACTTCTCATAACCCCTTTTAGCCCTCCTGACTCCTTGCTTAAGTTCCTTCCTACTGTCTTTATATTCCTCAAGGGATTCATCTGTTCCTAGCCTTCCAGCCCTTACGAATGCTTCCTTTTTCTTTTTGACGAGGCTCACAATATCCCGCGTTATCCAAGGTTCCTGAAACTTGCCAAACATATCCTTCTTCCTCACAGGAACATGCTGGTCCTGGATGCTAATCAACTGACATTTGAAAGACTCCCAAATGTCAGAAGTTGATTTATCCTCAAACAGCCGCCCCCAATCTAAATTCTTCAGTTCCTGCCTAATATTGTTATAATTAGCCTTCCCCCAATTTAGCACCTTCACCCGAGGACTACTCTTATCCTTATCCACAAGTACCTTAAAACTTATGGAATTATGGTCACTGTTCCCGAAATGCTCCCCTACTGAAACTTCGACCACCTGGCTGGGCTCATTCGCCAATACCAGGTCCAGTACGGCCCCATCCCTTGTTGGACTATCTACGTATTGTTTCAAGAAGCCCTCCTGGATGCTCCTTACAAATTCTGCCCCATCCAAGCCCTTTGCACTAAGTGAGTCCCAGTCAATATAATGGAAGTTAAAATCACCCACCACTACAACCCTGTTACCTTTACATCTTTCCAAAATCAGTCTACATATCTGCTCCTCTACCTCCCGCTGGCTGTTGGGAGGCCTGTAGTAAACCCCCAACATCGTGACTGCACCCTTCCTATTCCTGAGCTCCACCCATATTGCCTCGCTGCATGACCCCTCCGAGGTGTCCTCCTGCAGTACAGCTGTGATATTCTCCTTAACCAGTAATGCAACTCCCCCACCCCTTTTACATCCCCCTCTATCCCGCCTGAAGCTTCTAAATCCTGGAACATTTAGCTGCCAATCCTGTCCTTCCCTCAACCAAGTCTCTGTAATAGCAACAACATCAGAGTTCCAAGTACTAATCCAAGCTCTAAGTTCAAATGCCTTATCTGTTATACTTCTTGCATTGAAACAAATGCACTTCAGACCACCAGTCCCGCTGTGCTCCGCAACATCTCTCTGCCTGCTCTTCCACTTAGTCTTACTGGCCTTATTTACTAGTTCCCCTTCATTTATTTCACTTGTTGTCCTACTGCTCTGGTTCCCACCCCCCTGCCACACTAGTTTAAACCCTCCCGAGTGACGCTAGCAAACCTCGCAGCCAGGATATTTGTGCCCCTCCAGTTTAGATGCAACCCGTCCTTCTTGTACAGGTCCCATCTGTCCCTGAAGAGATCCCAATGGTCCAGATATCTGAAACCCTCCCTTCTACACCAGCTGTTCAGCCACGTGTTTAGCTGCACTCTTCCTATTTCTAGCCTCACTGGCACGTGGCACAGGGAGTAATCCCAAGATTACAACCCTAGAGGTTCTGTTTTTTAACTTTCTACCTAACTCCCTAAACTCCCCCTGCAGGACCTCGTCACTCTTCCTGCCTATGTCGTTGGTACCGATGTGTACCACAACCTCTGGCTGTTCACCCTCCCCCTTCAGAATGCCCCCTGTCCGTTCAGAGACATCCTTGACCCTGGCACCAGGGAGGCAACATACCATCCTGGAGTCTCTTTCACGTCCACAGAAGCGCCTATCTGTGCCCCTGACTATAGAGTCCCTTATAACTATTGCTCTTCTGCGCTTTGTCCCTCCCTGCTGAACAACAGTGCCAACGTGTTGCCACTGCTCTGGCTGCTGCTGTTTTCCCCTGATAGGCCACCCCCCCCCCCCCAACAGTATCCAAAACGGTATACTTGTGAAAGAGGGGGATAGCCACAGGGGATTCCTGCACTGACTGCCTGCCCCTTCTAGCGGTCACCCATCTATCTGCCCGCACCTTGGGTGTTACCACTTCTCTAAAACTCCTGTCTATGACGCTTTCTGCCACCTGCATGCTGCTGTGCATCCAGTTGCCGCTCCAACCGATCCATGCGGTCTGTGAGGAGCTGCAACTGGGTACACTTCCTGCAGATGTAGTCGCCCGGAACGCTGGAATCGTCACGGAAATCCCACATCTCACAGGTGAAGCACCTCACCCCTCTAACTGTCATTTCTAGCACTAATTAGTTAATTAATATAAAATAAATACTTACTAAATCCTTACTAAATTGTTATAATTAACTATATGGTCCCTACTGCTAGATTCCTACTATAAATATTAAATGCTAACTAAATACAGTAATCTCCTCCCTCTGGTTAGTTACTCTACTTATTAATTAGTTAATTAAGGGTTTTAACCTCCTTAATGCTCAATTCTAACACCTTCTCCATGACAGACAGCAAGATAACTGGCTTATAGTTTCCTATTTTCTTCCTTCCCCCCTTCTTGAGTAGAGGGATTATATTTGCTACTTTCCAGAATCTAGCGAATTTTGAAAAGTTAACACCAACCCATCTCCAACCTCATTAGCCACCTCTTTTAAGACCCTCGGATGAAGTCCATCAGGACCTGGGGACTAGTCAGCCTGCAGTTCTATCAGTTTTCTCAGTACTGCTTCCCTGGTGAATATAATGTCACCAAGTTCCTCTCTTCATTCCACCTCGTGATTTACAGCTATTACTGGAATATTTTTTGTATCCTCTAGAGTGAAAACAGAAATAAAATATTTGCTCATTTCATCAGTCATTTCCTTATTATCTACCATTAACTCACTAGTTTATATTATAGGGTCGATAGTACTCATTTGCACTCAAAGTACAGCCCTACACAGCTGGAACATATATCAGGAGCTCAGACTGAGAAGATAAGCAAGATTTTCCATTGGTTCTGAATTCCCATTGTGAAAAGCTCTGTTGTCACCTACACCAGTCTTGTATTGAGTTACTCAGACTACTGTCCCTCTGGTTACAAGCTGTTTTATGTCCTGTAGGTTTATGTTTCTTGATTCCAGCAGTCCTCTTGTCACAAAAAGGAAATACAGTGGTTTATATTTTGATGAAGAACTGCATGATTCTTTCATTAAAGACCCATAATGGCTAATCTAGCAGCCCTGTGTTCCCAACTCCGAGCCTCTTTCGGCAGGGCTACTTGTCGGGAACTTGGGCTACATTGATGTAGCAGTATTCCCAATCTGTGCTCCTACCTGATGAGACACCAGCTGGAAGGACAGGATTGATACCAATCCCATTGACCACAAAGTCTTAAAAATGCAAACTAATTTACTTTTGTTTTCTCACTAATTTCTCTGAACCCATTACTCAATAAAAACAAACAACTGCTGCTTTTTGTCACCATTTCTCCCCTAACTATGGGCATGGGGAGAATAAGGCCCCTGAAGTTCACACACCAATCTTGAAGAGATGAGGAAGCTGCAACACTGAATGAGCTGACACAAGCCACAAAGGTCTGAAGACTGCATTAATGACTAGTAAGCTTCATTTGAACATATCTCTACAATAAAAAAAAACTGATATTAGTAGCCAAACAATCTATTCAAGTCCTTTATGACTTGATGGGATAATTTCTCCTATTAACTCCAGCAGTAAAAGACTGAACAGAGAAATGTCACACAAATACATTAACCATTCATCTAACAGTGATACCTAGGGTATACTGTCACATTATTGTAAATATTACCTTAAAGGTCAGCACAGTACTCTGTATAATACTGCCTTTATTCTGAGTTTCAAATCTTATATCCTATTCAATGCCAAGACTGATTATTTCTAACTCCATAGCCTATCTCTGCCCCCAGCACCATCCTTACCTTTATTCTTCTTATATCCAGACTTGATTTCTGAAATGTTCTGCTTTCTGGCTTCCACCTTGCTTGAACTCCAGCTGACCGAAACACAGCATTCCATATCCTGTCCAGCACCAAGTCCTCCTCCCTGTCCTCTGGCATTTACACTGGCTCACAATCCCCACAGTGCATTACATTTAAAATTCCTGACCTTATTTTCAAATTCTATCATGGCCTCGGCCCCCCACCCTATCTCTGCAACCTCCTCCAGCCCTATATCCTCTCCTCAACCCCTCAGTCTTCCATTCCTTCACCCTCCTCCCCATCAGTGAAGTTGCCTTGGCCTCATTCCCTGGAACTAAACCCCTCCAGCTCTTCACTCCTCTTTCCAGTTTTAAAAACCTTCTCAAAGCCCATCTGTTCGACTGAGCTCTTGGCCACTCCTCCCAATCTCTCCCTTCTTGCCTCAGTCTCCACTGTCCTCTCTTTTCACTTCCTCCAATGAAGCAGCATGGGGCATTTTTCTATGTTAAAAACACTATATAAATGGCCTAGTTCTGGATGACTGATGCTGTACTCTAAAGGGTTAAATTTATAGATTGGTGCTGCTGGAACAGAGCCTCCATCACTGGGAATGGATATGGGAACACAGCACGGGCATGTGCTCACAATGGCTTTCCATATGGAAGGGTCATGTGGAAGGTGTGCCGAAATTCAGTGGACGATGTCCATGTCAGGACTGCGACCCTTTTAATATCCAACACTATAGTACAGCAGCTCATAACCTCACAGTGACACACCGATGAGATTGTAAAAGAAACCAATAATTTAAATTCAATATCTTATATCTTAACATAGGATTCTGCATGAAGTTTGCAACAATTTGGCTGCCCAGTGATTTCTTTCCTAAAGTTATTCCTGCGTAAAGATCAGAGGTACCTCTGACAGGTCAGTCTCCTCTATACCGAACGGGGAAAAACAGGTGACAACTGTGGGACACTTCAGCTTGAGGTGTCTGTGTTTACATCTGTTTTAATATGAGCTTCTACAATCTAGTAACAAATGTGCTTCAGGTGCCTGATGTAATGGTACAATGCAAATAAATGAATCAAAGCCCAAAAAAGCCTGTGTGTGCTTCTCTCGCATCCATTATTACTAACACACGGGGGTCAGGAGGGGTCATTCCGTAGATTCAAGTGCTCATGGAGAGCTTTGGTGCAAATTCAGATGCAGCCCCTGACAACACAGACAGGAGAGTCATGGAGGCATTGTCAAGGTTGTGACACTGTCAAAGTTGGGAATGTCAGGTTTCCTCAGGATCCACATTTGTGTAATTTATTCTGAGCCCCATTTCCAACTTCCCTTTCTTCTCCAAAGTTCTCCCAAATCAGTGCCCAACTTTCCCGCAACTCCATTTTTGAATACCTCCAATCAGTTTTGCACCCCTGTCACAGCACTGAAACAGCCCTTTATCAATGGTACATATGACATCCTATGGGATTATAATGAAAGCAAAATACTGCACATGTTGGAAATCTGAAATAAAAACAAGAAATGCTGGAAATACTTAGCAGATCTGGCATCATCTGTGGAGAGAGAAGCAGAGTTAACATTTCAGGTCAGTGACCTTTCATCAGAACTGGCAAAGGTTAGAAATGCAATAGGTTTTAAAGCGAATAAAGTGGGGTGGGGCAAGAGATAACAAAAGGGAAGGTGTTGATAGGACAGGGTCACAGAGAATAACTGACAACAAGGTCATGGAACAAAGGCAAATGGTATATTACTGGTGTGCTGAAAGACAAAGTGTTAGTGCAGAGAGGGTGTTAATTGACCGAAAAAGAAGCAGCCTGGCCCCAAGCACAAATGAAAAAAAACAGTAGGCAGACATATGGTTAAAAAAAAGAATGATGAAACAAACTAAAATAAAATAAAAAGAAATAAGAACTAAAAAAGGGGGGACCCGTCATGCTCTGAAATTATTGAACTCAATGTTCAGTCTGACAGGCTGTAGTGTGCCTAATCGGTAAATGAGATGTTCCTTGATCTTGCATTGGTGTTCACTGGAACACTGCAGCAATCCCAGGACAGAGATGTGGGCATGAGAGCAGGGAGGGGTGTTGAAATGGCAAGCAACCAGAAGCTCGGGGTCATGTTTTCGGACTGAGCATAGGTGTTCAGCTAAGCTGTCACCCAATCTGCGTTTGGTCGCCCCAATGTAGTGGAGACAACATTGTGAGCAGTGAATACAGTATACTAAATTGAAAGTAGTGCAAATAAATCACTGCTTCATCTGAAAGGAGTCTTTGGAGCCTTGGATAGTGAGGAGAGACGAGGTAAAGGGACAGGTATTACAGCTCCTGCAATTGCATGGGAAAGTGCCGTGGGAAGGGGGCGAGGTGGTGGGGGTAATGGAGGAGTGGACCAGGGTGTCGCGGAGGGAACAATCACTTCAGAATGCTGACAGGGGAGGGAAAGATGTGTTTGGTAGTGGCATCACGCTGGACGTGGCAGAAATGGCGGAGGATGATCCTAAAGATGTGGAGGCTGGTGGGGTGTAAAGTGAGGACAAGGGGAACCCTGTCGCGGTTCTGGGTGGGAGTGGAAGGGGTGAGGGTAGAGGTGCGGGAAATGGGCGAGACACGGTTGAGGGCCCTGTCAACCACAGTGGGGGGGAATCCTCGGTTGAGGAAAAAGGAAGATATCAGAAGCGCTGTCGTGGTAGTAGCATCATCAGAGCAGATGCATCGGAGATGGAGAAACTGGGAGAATGAAATGGAGTCCTTACAGGAGGTAGGGTATGAAGAAGTGTAGTCGAGGTAGCTGTAGGAGTCGGTAGGCTCATAATGAATATTAGTAGACAGCCTATCCCCAGAGATGGAGACAGAGAAGTCAAGGAAGGGAAGGGAAGTGTTGGAGATGGACCATGTGAAGGAGAGAGAAGGGTAGAAATTGGAAGCAAAATTGATTTTAAATATTCCAGTTCAGGGTGGGAGCAGGAAATGGCACCGATACAGTCATCAATGTACTGGATAAAGAGTTGGGGGAGTGGGCCTGCGTGGACTGGAACAAGGAATGTTCGACATATCCCACAAAAAGACAGGCATAACTGGGATCCATGCGGGTACCCATAGCAGCACCTTTTACTTGAAGGAAGTGTGTGGAGTTGAAGGAGAAGTTGTTCAATGTGAGAACAAGTTCAGCCAGGCAGAGGGGGGCAGTGGTGGATCGGGACTGGTTAGGCCTCTGTTCAAGGAAGAAGATGAGAGCCCTCAAACCGTCCTGGCAGGGGATGGAGGTGTAGAGAGATTGGACGTCCATAGTGGAGAGGATGCGGTTGGAGACCGGAAACTGGAAATTGTCAAAATGACATAGGGCATCAGAAGAGTCACAAATGTAGGTGGGAAGAGACTGGACCACGGGAGAAAAGATAGTCAAGATAGGAAGAAATAAGTTCAGTAGGGCTGAAACAATGGGTCTGCCGGGACAGTCCTGTTTGTGGATTTTAGGAAGGAGGTAGAAGCGGGCTGTCCAGGGTTGCGGGACTATGAGGTTGGAAGCTGTAGAGGGAAGATCTCCAGAGGAGATGAGGTCAGTGACAGTCCTGTGAAAAGTAGCTTGATGTTCGGTGGTGGGGTCATGGACCAGGGGGAGGTAGGAAGAAGTGTCTGAGAGTTGGAGCTGAGCCACTGCAAGGTAGCAGTCGCTACATCAGACAACAACAGCACTACCTTTGTCTGCAGGTTTGATCACAATGTGGGGGTTAGACCTGAGAGAACGGAGTACAGCAAGTTCAGAGGGGGACAGGTTAGAGTGAGTGAAGGGGGCAGAGAAATTGAGACGGCCGATGTCTCGCCGACAGTTCTCAATGAAACGATCAAGAGTGGATAAGAGGCCAGAGGGAGGGGTTCAGGTGGAGGAGAATGCTGGAGGTGGGTGAATGGGTCTGCTGGTCGGGGGGAGGACTCCTGGTCAAAGAAGTGAGCCCGAAGGCGAAGGAAGAAGAGTTCAACATCATGCCGAGGGCGAAATTCATTGAGGTGGGGGCGTAAGGGGATAAAACTGAGTCCTATGTGATTATGACCGGAAAACTATCCCTCCTTATCCTTCTCGACCTGTCTGCAGACTTTGACACAGTTGACCACACCATCCTCGTCCAATGCCTCTCTTCTGTCATCGAGCTGGGTGAGACTGTACTCAGCTGGTTCCATTCTTATCTGTCTACTCATAGTCAGAGAATTACCTATATTGGCTTCTTTTCTCACTCCCACACCATTACCTCTGGTGTTCCCCAATGATCGATCCTTGTGCCCAAGCAGCCTCCCCCCCTTTTCTATCTCATCGGCATGCTGCTCCTCCATGGCATCATCTGAAAACACATCAGTTTCCACATGTATGATGATAACACCCAGCTCCGCCTTACCACCACCCCTATCAACCCCTCCTCTGTCTCTAAATTGTCAAATTTCTTGTCCAACATCCAGTCTTGGATGAGCAGAAATTTCCTCCGACTAAATATTTGGAAGATTTTTTTTATTCTTATAGAATCATAGAATGGTCACAGCTCAGATGGAGGCCATTTGGCCCAACTTGCCCATGCTGGCTCTCTGCAAAAGCAACTCACCCAGTCCCACTTCCCCGCCTTTTCCCTGTAGCCCTGCAAGTTTTTTTCTTCAGACAATAATCCAATTCTCTTTCAAAGGCCTCGATTGAATCTGCCTCCACTACACTCTCAGGCACAACATTCCAGATCCTAACCACTCGCTGCATAAAAATGTTTTTCCTCATGTTGCCATTGCTTCTTTTGCCAATCACCTTGAATCAGTCTCCTCTGGTTCTAGATCCTTCGGCCAATGGGAACAGTTTCTCCCTATCTACTCTGTCTTTCTGCCCTCATGATTTTGAAGGCCTCTATCAAATCTCTTCTTAATCTTCTCTTCTCTAAGTAGAACAGCTCCAGCTTCTCCAACCTATCCACGTAACTGAAATTCCTCATCCTTGGAAACATTCTCGTGAAACTTTTCTGCACACTCTCTAATGTCTTCCTGTCCTCCCGAAAGTCTGGTGCCCTGAACTGGACACAATAGGCTGAAATGTATGGTCCCGCCCTCGTAATTGGTGGCAGGTGAAAATATTGGCGGCCTGACATCATGGGACCACCACGATATTAAGTGCCGCGGCTCATTTAAATAGGCAGGGTGGAACGTACCACACCTCCCCCCGCCCCCCACTGTGCCCAATGACGTGGAGGGAGTGGGCTGTTCGTCCCCAGCAATGTCGTCAGCTGCCTGTCTGCAGGTGCTGATGCCATTTTTAAAGGGCTTCGAGATCTTCCATTATACTTAAATATTTAAAGACACATTGATGCAAAAGTGATTTTAAGAAATTAAATAAATTTATCTTGCCCCTCTCACACCCCCGCAATAACCATAGAATTAATTACCTGCCCTCTCCACCCCCCAAAATAACTCACCTTATGCACCTGATCTTCCCCCCTCCAAAGTTCATAAACTTTACACTCTAACCCTTCCCACCATCCCCTACACCAATGACTCTGATGCCGCTATTACCCCCCCACTTCCCCCACACTGAGAAACCTACCTGCTCCCCCCTCCCCACCAGTGTTCCGCTGGGGATTCGAAGGCGCGAGAGTGCCAGTCACCAGCACAAAGATCGCACCGGGAGAAATGGCGGGAGCGTAAAGGTAATTAATTTGTTTACTTACATTAAATTAAATATTTAAATGGAGCTCCCTTCGCCAAGCAGCATCGGGGTGCCGCCATGAGGCCTCACTGCCGCCGACAATATAGGGCTGGGCCTTCCCGGCGTGGAGGGCCTCTCCCGGAGGGATTTTCCACCCCCAACCCTGCCATAGCCCCCCACGCGGGAAGGGGTCTGTAAAATTCACCCCAATGCTCCAGTTGAGGCCAAACCAGTGTTTATATATAAGTTCATCATAACTTCTTTGCTTTTTTACTCTATGCCCCTATTTATAAAGGCCAGGGTCCTTTATTGGATAGTGGGAAAAAGCATATCCCAGATCTCATATGCTTTTTTAACCACTTTCTCAACCAGCCCTGCAACCTTTAATGCTTTGACCACATCCACCCACAGGTCCCTCTGCTCCTGCACTCTGTTTAGAATTGTACCCTTTAATTTATATTGCTGATCCTCATTCTGTCAACCAAAATATATCACTTCACAATTTTCTGCATTAAATTTCATCAGCCACGCGTCCGCCCATTCCACCAGCCTGTCTATGTCCTCTTGAAGTTTATCACTATCCTCCTCACAGTTCAAAATAGTTCCACATTTTGTATCATCCGTAAATTTTATAATTGTGCCCTGTACACCCAAGTCTAGGTCACTAATATAGATCAAGAAAAGCAATGGTCCTAACCCCACCTTGGGCAACCCCCCTATATACCATCTTCCAGTCCGAAATACAACCGTTCACAACGACTCTCTGTTTTTCCTATCCATATTGCTACTGTCCCGTTTATTCCATGGGCTCTAATTTTACTCCAAGCCTGTCCAGTGGCACTTTTATCAAACGCCTTTTGGAAGTCCACGTACAGTACATCAAACGCATTACCCTCATCAACACTTTCTGTTCCCTCATCAAAAAACTCAAGCAAATTAGTTAAACACAATTTGCCCTGAGCAAATCCTGCTTTTCTGTTACATTTTGATCACAACTTGTTACAAAGGGCTGGATTTTATGCACCCGCCGCTGGAAGTGGCAGTGGACCGTGTGCTGCCGTGATGATCCTCGTGACAGCCCACGTTAATGACCCAGTCAGCCTGCACATCCCCCCCCCCCCCCCCAACTCAAATCAGGTGGAGGGGGCAGACTTTCTGATGCTGGCAATGGTGTCAGCTGCCTGTGCTCAGACGCTGGCGCCATTTTTAAAGAGCAGTTAACTAATTTAAATTTTTAAAGTTATACCCCCCCCCCACTGTAATGATTAAAAATCTGCTGCCCCTTTTCCCACCCCCAATAACAATAACATTCATTATTTGCCCTCTCCCCCCAAAACACTTACCATCCACACTTGACCTTTCCCCACCTCCCCAAACCAAACAAAGTGCATAGGTCACCCCTTCCCACCATCCCCTGCACTAATGATGTAAATTTGACCCCGTTTCCACCCCCACACGAAAAGTCTTAAGTTTCCCCCTTCCCCACCACTGCAGCAATTGCTTCCCTGGCGGGAAAGTGAAGGCGCGAGTGCCGGTCACCACTCAGAAGATCGTGGCCCAATGATAAGTTTGCAGGTAATTTTATTTAAATGTATGCATCCTGATCATTTAAATATTCAGA
This sequence comes from Heterodontus francisci, assembly GCF_036365525.1. NCBI lineage: Eukaryota > Metazoa > Chordata > Chondrichthyes > Heterodontiformes > Heterodontidae > Heterodontus > Heterodontus francisci. Next base: position 19,739,959 of record NC_090403.1, read on the forward strand.
GCCAGATCCTGTCGCCCAGCGGCGGGGTGGGGGTGGGGGCAGGGGGGGCTGCCACAGAGCCTCACCGCATCGGGAAAATCGTGCCTGGCCCTCCAGGCGTCAGGCTCCGTGGTGGGCCGCTGCTGGAACAATCTTCCAATCCCCCCACCGCCAAAGAGCCAAATGTCAGGGGCTTGTAAAATCCAGCTTATAGTTTCCAATGTCTGTTCTTTCCCTTTATCTTTTTGCAATTAGTCAAAAGGCAGCATCTGTTTTCAGTAAGGTATACAGCTAAAAATAACTTCAGTTACCAAAAGCTTATACAAGACATATACATGAAAGTACATAAAACTCATAATACAAAGGATATAAAAAGGCCATGAAAATGACAATCAATATTTCTTACACTTGTAGATGGTTGACAGGCTTTGAGGAGTCAGGAGGCGAGTTACTCACTGCAGGGTTGGAGTTGGTGGTAAAGGCAGAGTAGGGTAAGGCCATTGAAGAATTTGTAAATGAGGATTTGTAAATTGTAGTGCGGAGGGAATTTCTCATCACTGTTCAATTACAGACCTCTATGTATTGCAAAACGATGCAGCATAGAGGAAAATCCAAATATCATGCACAGCTCAATGGGCGTATGCAACTCAATGCCAATAAAGCAATCTGACCACCTCCATCCAAAGGTTTAATGATTGACCTTGTCATTTTATTTGCATGGTTGTAAAGCTCCAGATTAAAGCTGCACTCTTGTGCAGTACTGAGTGCCTTCTGTTGGATGAGATATTAAACCGAGTACCTGCCCGCCTCTTCCTGTGGTTCAGATGTGAAAGCTCCGTGGTACAGATGAAAGAAGTGCAGGGAGATTCGCAAATATCCTGGCAATAGTCATCCTGCAAGCCAAACATAGATCAACTCATTGTTCTTTTTTATTTCTGCTTATGGGATTGTGCTCTGCAAAAATGGCAGTCAGAGCCTCAATTGGCTCTTCATCCAATGGACGGCACCTCCAGCAACAGAGCACCCATCAATACTGCATTGAAGTGTCAGTCTGTTTGACTATTAACTGTTCTCTGAAATGGTTCAGAAAACCATTCAGTTGTAGCAAACTTCTACAAAGAATTCCAGTGATTCAAGAGGGCTCAGGTTTAGGAGGGATGGGTGATATATGCGAGCCTTGCCAGAAACACACAGTTCTTAGGAATGAATTAAAAGAATAAGTTCATGTGACCTTTCCAAGCTTTCTATTTTAGTCAAGATATTAACCGATTAAGATAATAAGGTTAAGGTCTATGTTAGAATAGTAAAGAGAGAAGCATCACACAAAGTAGTAATGTTCAATCCAAAATTACTCCAATAGTAATTTCTACTCAGCATGGTTCACTGGTTAGCACTTTCACCTGAGTCAGAAGGTTAAGGGTTCAAGACCCTCTCCAAACATTAGAGCACAGAAATCTAGACTGACACTCCAATGCAGTACTGAGGAAGTGCTGCACTGTCAGAGGAACAGTCTTTCAGATGAGACATTAAAACAAGGCCTTGTCTGTCCTCTCAGGTGGATGTTAAAGATCCCATGGCATTATTTCAAAGAGCAGGAGAGTTCTCACTAGCATCTTAGTCAATATTTATCACTCAACCAACGTTAGACAAGTTGGTCATGAATTCGTTATTGCTTGTGAGACCTTGCTGTGTGCAAATTGGCTGCCTTGTTTCCTACATTTACAATAGTGACTGGAATTCGTTGGCTCTAAAGCGCTTTAGGAGGTCCTGAGGTTGACAAATGAGCTATATAAATGCAAGCTTGTTCTTTCTTTCTAAGGTGACAAACACTGAACATTACATGTGAAGTCGCAGGGCTTAAAAATCCTTGTGGCCTGCTTCACTGGTGCAATGCAACAGAGCAGAAAAACCCATCCGACCTAGTCTGACACTGCAGACACACTGCCCACGCCCCCCCCCCCCACATCTCCCTCCATCACCTGCCCCTCTCTCAATCCCCCACCACTCCAAATCTCAGGGACGAGGCCATTTGTAAGACTGGATCAGGCACATCACACCTGATGGGTGCTTCAGTAACGCCAATCCCAATTCGCCTTCAGGAAGGCAGAGAAACCCTGAATGATTTGAAAGCTGTTAATTGTATTCCATAGTAATTTATGAAGCTAAAGTGGTATATAATAACAGAGCCAGGACAGTAACAGTAGAGGACATCTTTAACTGCATTGAAAGACAAACTGTTGACTTTCATAGAGAGGGAGACTATTGAAGTCACTGTAGCTTACAGGGGAGGTGGTGGTGTAGTGGTAATGTCACTGGACTGGTAGCCCAGAGGCCCAGGATAATGCTCTCGGGCCATGGGTTCGAATCCCACTGCAGCAGATGGTGAAATTTGAATTCAATTAATAAATCTGGAATTAAAAAGCTAGCCTAGTGTAACCATGAAATCATTGTCAATTGTTGTAAAAACCCATCTGGTTCACTAATGTCCTTTAGGGAAGATAATCTGCTGTCCTTACCTGGTCTGGCCTACATGTGACTCCAGATCCACAGCAATGTGGATGACTCTTAAAATGCCCTCTGAAATGGTCACTCAGTTCAAGGGCAATTAGGGATGGGCAATAAATGTTGGCCGAGCCAGCAACGCCCACATCCCATAGAAAAAAAACTGATGAACTGCAGATGAGCATATATTTATCAAAAGAGCAAGAGCAGGCCATTCAGCCCTTTCAAACTGTTCTGCCATTCAATTAGATCAAGGCTGCTCTGCATTTTAATTTACCTGCTTTGGATTTATAACCCTTAATAGCCTTGCCCAACAAAAATCGATCAATCTCAGTGCTAAAATTTTCAATTGACCTCAGCTTCAGCAGCTTTTCATGTGCCTGTACAAACTAATTATTTGACATCCATGGACAAAATAACTTCTCTTAGGGGGCACCCAGTAGAGATGTTCTTTTTCATATTACTGCCCCTATTTGCTTTGGCTATTTGCTGGTAATTACTGCTATGTTTAGTAGCTTTTAACTTCAGTGCACTGTCCCACTATTACTGTGGGAGGCTGCACTTTACATCTCCCCTATTGTTACCCGAATTCGCTACTCAGGCATCTCCAGTTCTGCACTCTGACCCACTCACTCCCACGCACAGCATTACTTACAACTTTAAAAAATGTCAAAAATTTGTTTACCACCTCATTGTATCTGGGAGTTACAGTTCCCTGTGTCTGAATCTCTCTGTGTATCAATGACCTACTCCTCCTCCCTACACAAGGAGCTGAGTTTTACGTTGGGGATTGTGGGGGGGGGGGGGTCCGGAAAATCCCTCTGGGAGATGGCTGCTGTGCACCCCGACGCCGGGAGGGCCCAGCTCGATATTGCCAGTGGCAATGAAGCCTCGTGGCAGTCACCACCACCCCCCCCCCCACCGCCACTCGGACCCCAAAACATATTTAAAATTCATGAATTAATAATACTTACCTTCCCACCGTCTGTCCCGGTGCGATCCTCCTGCCACCGGCCAGCACTTCCCTGCCTTTGGATCCACGTCCGGTGAACCGAGGTGGAACACTGTTGGGGAGGGGGGAGGAGGTAAGTTTCTCAGTGTAGGAGGGGAGAGCGGGGTCAAAGTAATATCATTGGTGTAGGGGATGATAGAAAGGGTTATAGTTTAAAGCATATGCACTTTGCGGAGGGGTGGGGGAATATCAGGTGGACAAGGGAAGTGTTTTGGTGCGAGATATCAAGTAATTAATTCTATGGTTATTGTGGGGAGGGGAAAATAAATGTATTTTTTTTAATTCAATGTCTCTTTAAATTTTTGAATTCAACAGTAGGGCTCAAAGCCCTTTAAAAATGACATCAGCGCCTGCGCACAGTCAGGTGACACCATTACCGGGGATGGACAGCGCGCCCCCCCCCTCCAAGTCATTGGGGAGGGGAGGGGAGCGGCCTGCCCCGGCTATTTAAGTGAGACACCGTGCTTAGGATCGCGGCAGTTCTTTGACATGCAGCCCAGGTGGGTGGGTCGCCATTGTTTTCTCCCGCCGCCGATTTCAGCAGCAGGAGTATAAATTTCAGCCCAAGATGTGTGATAGCGTCTTCATGTGCAGACTGCATTCTGTACAGCTGATCTGTTGAATGGACCGTTAGCTGCTATGACTTTGGATGCAAAGCTTGTGTTTTTTTTGTTGAGACAGTTATTTACTGGAAATGAAACTGAAAGCTCCAGAGAGTTCTGGGAAAGACAAAACTGGTCCTAACTAGTCTGAAACACAGTCTTATGATCAGAGAAGTAACCAGAGCCATGTGACTGGAGCTCAGGTTTCAGTTTAGAAGAATACTCAGCAGTGGGTGCAAGCCAGCTCTTGTTTTAAAGAGACAAGCTGGAGCTGCAGGTTGTTACACTTCCAGAGAAGCTGCTTCGCATTGAAACAGGCTGTAAGCTATGAGGACAGACTGCAAAGCAGCAGGTTGGTGCAATTGCTTTGGCTAAAAGCAGAGGAGCCTGGATTCCGAGAGCTGACCATTGGTGAATACGACTTACAGCAGCTGTCTTCAGTGACTTCAAGAGTTATCTGTGGATGCACGCCATAAAGGCAGTTTTTGATGAAGCCAAGGCTGTCCAGGAGATAAGAAGACCGAACCATTAATGGGAAAATTACATCATTACTGCATCCTGGAGGACAGGACGTAGAAAGCTACCTGAGGAAGTTCCTGATTTTGATGTACTTTTGTACTGTTTGGCACCCTCTTGCTGATAGGACTGTTTAGAGGATTTGTAAGGACTATCTTTGATGCATCTGAAATTAACATCTAACCTTTAAGATATATATGTATACATGTCGACTATGATTTAACTGTCAGTTCAAGTTTAATTTATGTTGAGTGTTAAAGTAAAATTTATAAAAGTGAAATTTTGTCTGTTTGGTTATTTATTTCCTAAATTGGGATCAGTCAGTGGATTTGATTCTATTGATTTGTTGGTGGTCTCCACGGGATCATAACAAGGTGGAACTTTAATGCTTAACAGTCATTCTGTTTAGCACCTGGTTACTGCCTATTTATATCAGGGCAGAGACAAACAGACAGAAGTAGTGGTGGAGGGCTGGGGGTAGGATAAACAGCAGAGAAAGTTTAAAAAATTAAAACCTTTTCAAAACAGATTTGGCAGAGACGAACTCTGGCCTCAAGCCAGCCAAGCCTTGAATCCAGACCTCCAACCTGGCCTCAACCCAAAGTTTCACTAGTCAAGCTCAAATCTCAAGTCAACTAGGTCTTGGAGTGCAGGCTTCCAACCAGGATCCAGGCCCTTAGTCAATACAGTTACACCCCAATCTTCAGTTAGCCTTACCCCAGACACCAGAGTCTAGACCTGGACCGCCAGTCTGACCCCAACTTCCAGGCAGCCAGGCCCCAGACATTCTTCACTAACGCCAATCTACCAATGACAACAACAGCTCGTATTTATAGAGTGCCTCTAATGTAATGAAACTTCCCAAAGAGCCTCCCAGGGGTGTTATAAAGCAAAATTTGACACTGAGCCATGTAGGGAGACAATAGGACAGATGACCAAAAGCTTGTTCAAAGAGGTAGGTTTTTTAAGGAGAGTCTTAAAGGAGGAAAGAGAGGTAGAGAGGTGGAGGGGTTTAGGAAGGAAATTCCAGAGCTTGGGACCTTGGCAGCTGAAGGTATGGCCATTAATGGGGTAGTAATTAAAATTAGGGATATTCAAGAGGGCAGAATTAGAGGAGCACAGATATCTCGGAGGGTTGTAGGGCTGGAGGAGATTACCGAGATAGGAAGGGGTGAGGCCATGGAGGGATTTGAAACCAACAATGAGAATTTTAAAATTGGGCTATTGCTAAACTCGGAACTATTGTAGGTCAGCGAGGGAGAAGGGTGAACAGGACTTGGTGCGAATAAGGACACGAGCATCAGAGTCGCGGATACTCAGGCCTCCTGACTGCCGGTCCCAGACTCCAGCCAAGCTCGAGGTTTTATTCGCTTTGTTACCAATCTCTAGATTGACTGTGTCAGCCCTTCCTTAACCTTGCCCTGAAATCATGTCATGCCAAGCTCAATGTTTGGCTACTTCTGTCAGTCACCAACTTTGAATTTCCTTGTCTACCATTGTTCCCAAATTCTATCAATAATTATCAGACCTTAGACTCTGTACATCACTCTTGCAAAGAATAAGAAAGATGCACATAAAATGCACTAAAGTGTCTTTAATTTGGAGTTTTCATTAATCCTGCTGAACTGTGAAGAAAGGAAGAGTGAATGCCCAGAACAATGGATATTTTAAGCTAGTCCAGTGCACTGTGTGGGGGATCTGTAACAGTTGGCATATGGCTCCAATTATTGGCTGGAACCAAAAACACTCAGGCTTGTCAAGGGCAATAAAGGATTATGGCCTGATAAGCACAATTATCCTTCACCTCATCCAGTCTCCCTTGATGTAATTATAGCCAAACATCATGAAAGGAATCCTTGCATGCAACCCTGAAGACTTGACTCTTATAAGAGAGTCTTAATCCGGAGTATTTATGGCTCAGCAACGAAATGCTCTTGCAGCTGATGGGTAAATCTAGCCTTATCCCTGAGCAATTAAGAGCTTACACATTATAAGTGCTTGACATGTGTCCAGCAAAGATAGCTGTCACCAAATCAGGAAATCGCTGCCATAAAGTAGATCACTCCGATTGTCCAGCATATAATAAAAATCTAAACACAAAGTTGGTGATTGAGAGAAGAAAGGGATTGCAGGAAATGAAATTGAAGGAATTTGCTTTGTAACACAAAAAATCAGAACAATCAGTTGACTCATGGCTGAGTCACAGTCAAGTAGAAGGAAGAGATCTGGATGGTAAAGATTAAGCCGAGAGAGATGTTACAGGAGTTCAGAGAAATTTAACAATTGCATTACCAGAGATAGGTAGCTAAATTCAATATACTACGTGTATGTGAGAGTTATGTCCCCAATAATAAGGATAAGTTTAACAAGGCAGATTCAACGTCAAATAGAGGAAAGAAGACAACAATGATCGAGATTCATCATTGCAACTTCCCAGAATCAAACACAAGCATCCCAGATGGAGGCACACTGCTGTGCTGACTCAAAGTCCAAAGGTTTGGAGTCATTGCTAAAGCTTATCAGAAATTATCTGAACTAACTAAATTTTAATATACCCAATTAACTTCTTATTTACATTGTTAACTTGTCAGGTGTACAATGAGTCCAGTCTAAACAAGCTTTGCTGTCTTTTATTTCAGTCGTGGATACTGAGCATAATATTGATTTGTGATAAGTAGAGCCCAGCAATGCTGAGTTAATGTGGTATATTTGAATTGCCTTTGCGAACTAAGATATTAATTCTATCAATTAATAATGAGTCTAGCTTACATACTCTCCCTGTTTAACATCATAAATTATACCAATGTATTATTCTAAGTGTGTTAATATAAAAATGTTAATTCATAATTTATGGTCCGACTTCCTCTTTGATGACCTTGGTAAGAAAAGATTAACTTAATTACTCATTAGCTTATATTTATCCTAATACGGGGTTGATAGTGTAAATATTAATATATTTGGACTGGTTCAATGTAAGACTGTTCAAGCAAGACAATTTTTTTTTATTTGTTCAAGGGATGCGGGCATTGCTGGCAAGGCCAGCAATTATTGTCCATCCTTAATTGCCCTTGAGAAACTGCTAGGCCATTTCAGAGTTAATCACATTGCTGTGGGTCTAGAGTCACATGTAGGCCAGGCCAGGTAAGGATGGCAGATTTCCTTCCCTAAAGGACATTAGTGAACCAGATGGGATTTTACAACAAACAACAATGGTTTCATGGTCACCATTAGACTAGTTTTTTAATTCCAAATTTCACCATCTGCCATGGTGGGATTCAAACCCATGTTCCCAGGGCTTTAGCCTGGGCTTCTGGATTACTCATCCAGTGACATTACCTCTTTACCATTGCCTCCCCTAAAGCAGCTAATACTTAACTAGATGGGAACACAAAAGGTCCAGACAGTTTTTGAATGAGGAGTCAAGATGAAAGGATTAAGGATTTATCTGTATTCCTTGATTGATATCCTTTACCAGGCTTGTTAAAGTAATGATCCCAACGTTCTTACAATAGTCCATGGACAAATTTATAGGAAGATAGGAACAGGAGGAGACCATTTAGCCCTTTGAGCCTGTTTCAGCATTTAATGAGACCATGGCTGATCTGTGACCTAACTCCATATCCCTTTGCCTCATATCCCTTAATACCTTTGGTTAAATCTCAGATTTAAAATTAACAATTGATCAAGTATCAACCGTCACTTGTGGAAGAGAGTTCCAAACTTGTACCACCCTTCGTGTGTATTAACATTTCCTAATTTGACTTCTGAAAGGTCTAGCTCTAGCTTTTAGTCTCGGTCTCTAGTCCGAGACTCCCAAAACAGCGGAAAAAAATTCCTCTTTATCTACCCTACCTGTTCCCTTAATATCTTGAAAATTTCGATGAAGTCACCCTTAACCTTCTAATTCCAGGGAAGACAACCCTAGTTTGCATAATCTCTTATCGTAATTTAACCCTAGAGTCCATGTATGATTCTGGTAAACCTACGCTGCGCTCCGTTCAAGGCCAATATATTCTTCTGAAAACGTGGTGCCCAGCTAGAGTTTTTGTATAGTTGAAGCATAACTTCAATCCCATTGTTTTTTTATTCATAGAATTTGGGCATCATTGGCAAGACCAGCATATATTGCCTATCCTTAATTGCCCTTCAGAAGGATATTCTAGTATTCTAGTCCTCTAGAGATAAAGGCAAGCATTCCATTAGCCTTTCTGATTATTTTTTGTACCTGCTCTTGGCATTTCAAAGATCTATGTACATAGACCCCTGTGTCTCTTTGGACCTCCACTGTTTCTAGCTTTTCACCATTTAGAAAGTACTCTGATCTATCTTTTTTAGGTCCAAAGTGGATGACCTCACACTAGTCTATATTGATATAGATTTGTCACAGTTTGTCCTTTCATCTAATCGATTGATATCTCTGTAATTTTGCACTTCCATCTACATTGCTTACAATTCTGCCTATCATCGGCAAACTTGGATATGTGGCTCTTTATTCAATCATCCAAGTTATTAATAAATACAGTGAATAGTTGAGACCCCAACACCACTAGTCACATCCTGCCAATTAGAGTACCTGCCCATTATCCCTACTCTCTATCTCCTGCCGTTCAGCCATTTTCTTAACCAGGTAATAATTTGTCTTCAATTCCCCAAGTTTCAACTTTAGCTAATAGTCTCTTATGAGAAACTTTCTTAAATCCCTCTGGAAGTCCATATAAATTACATTCATAAACATTCCCCTGTCCACTACTTTAGTCACCTTTTCAAATAATTCAATTAGATTTGTCAGGCATGTAACCATTCTCTGTGTATTTTCTCTGCCATCCCAGAACTGAGTTTTTCCCTTCTCATTTTTCTCATCAGCCATCCACTGCCCTTTTCTTCCTCTTGTTCTCATCAACCCCTCCATCATCATTAAATGAACCTGAACACACTCACAATCAACAAGGGATCACATAAGATGTGGTCACAGATACATACATGGGTTACAGCCAATTGAGATTGACCCACCAGATGCCTCCTATCATCATTTCCCAACTTCTCAACACAATGACCTCACTTTTAAACTCAACAAAAATGCTATTACATCACTTCCTCCATTTCCCGCACTCTTGGTTTTACATTAATTACAATCAGAGGCGCAAGGGGAGAGCCAACTGTGCAACAGCCCCGACAAACAAATTTCTCTGCAGCACCTGCGGAAGAGCCTCTCACTCTAGAATTGGCCTTTATAGCCACTCCAGGTGCTGCTTCACAAACCACTGACCACCTCCAGGCACATATCTCTTGAGATAAGGAGGCCCAAAGATGAATCAGCTCAACATACTAAAGACTCAAAAAGGTTCAACAGTATGATCATAGGATGATACCGCATAGAAGGAGGCCATTTGGCCCATTGTTCTTTTGCCAACTCTTTGAAAGAGCTATTCAATTAGTCCCACACTCCCTACTCTTTCCTCATAATCCAGCAAAACTTTCCCCTTCGAGTATTTATCCAATTTCCTTTTGAAAGTTATTTTGTATCTGCTTCTACCATTCTTTCAGGCAGTGCATTCCACATCATAACAACTCAAAGGACAGAACATGAACTACCTCTCTGCTTACATGTCCAGAATAGAGAAAACATATAGATGTATCCATGAGCAGATTAGAAATATCCAAGGCTATTTTATATGATGACAGTTTCAGCCTTACAGATTACTGCCTGTCAAGTTATATTTACAGTTTGTTATTCTTGGATTTTAACTACAGAACTAAAACTAAAAGAACTATATGTGATTCTTTTGCATTAAATGGTTGCTTTCACTATTTCTCAATCTTAATCTCCAACAGTCACCCATCCTGAGAGAGTTTCCAAAGATTCACACCTCACCTTACCATCATCACAATCCTAAAGCCATTTGCGCTTTGAGACTGAATTTCATTTGGTTAATATCATGATAAAGACAAAGAAAAACATAATGCATTGTACAGGAAACTACAGTGAAAGCTGAGCTGCCCAAATACTACTAAATATCAAGAAATCATCTATAGCAGTTTTTTCTACCATTATCCAATTTATGGATAATTCTGACAGTATTATTTCTCTCTAGCCCTCAATCATCTTAAGTTCAGTGTTAACTGGGGAACTTCAAATATTATGATCTTTTCTACGTTAATCTCAATCCCTGGATGGGTATCAGTGTGTTTATCTCTATCCTGTTTCATTAATTTGTATGGAAACAGTTGGTTTCTCTATGGTGCATGTCAGTGCCTTGAGTAAAAAGTTTAAATTCGCACTAATACAGTGCGCATGTTCTCACTCTCCTGAGCCATGTGAACCATTTCATGCAGTGATGTTGTTAATGGGACTGACACCCATTGTCTGACAATAATGTCTGACACCCATTATTCAATGTACCTTCATCAAATATTCCACATATTAGTTACCCCTCCCGCAACACATCATACTTGCATAAACATGATCATATCACATGTGACATTAAATACAAGCCATTTCTGTACTTCCAGGCTATCTTAACATTAGAATGGGAGGTGTCTGGAGGACTTTGGAAGAAAGACTTGCATTTATATAACACCTATGATGACCACTGGATGTCTAAAAGCACTTTAAAGCTAATGAAGGAGTTTTGAAGTGTAATCACTGTTGTAATGTAGGAAACGTGGCAGTCAATTTGTACACAGCAAGCTCCCACAAACAACAATGTGATAATAACCAGATATTCTGTTTTTGTAATGTTGATTGAGGGATAAATATAGGCCAGAACATGAAGGAGAACTGCCCTGCTCTTCTTCAAAATAATGCTATGGGATCCTTTATGTCTACCTGAGAGGGCAGACAGGGCCTTGGTTTAATGTCTCATCTGAAAGACAGTGGGTTGGATTTTACCAGCCCCCCGACATCGTGGGTCGTGGCAGGGGAGCCCGGAAAATACCTCCAGGAGAGGCCCGTCACGGGCCTCGACGCTGGGAAGGCCCCAACCCCGGTGGCAGCGAAGCCTTGTGATGGCCCCCCATTGCTCGGCGATGGGACCTTCATTAAAATATTTAAATCTATTTAAATTAATGAATTAATACTTCTGTCGTCGCAACGGCATTCCCGCTGCGTTATTCCGGCGGGTTGCCGGAACGTCCATGCCTTCAGATTTCCATTCAGAGATCCGAGGCGGAATACTGATTGGGGGGGGGGGGGGCAGGTAAGTTTTCAGTACAGGAGTGGGGGGGAACGGGCAAAACCATTGCGATTGGTAGAGGGTAGAGGGTATGGTGGGAAGGGGTTGAAAGTTAAAGTGAAGAAAGTTCAGGGGGTGGGGGGGGGGGGGAAGGTTAGGATCATGAGTTTACTTTTTTTGGGCGAAAGGCAAGTAATAAAGTGTGCAGTCATTGGGGTGGGGTGGGAGAGTGGATTGAAACTTGAAATAAACTTTTCCTTTTAATTTTTCAGGTCAGCTAACTTTAAATGTTTAAATTTAAATGAAGGGCTGGAAGGCCTTTAAAAATGGTGCCGGCACCAGAGGCTGTTGCCGGGGACAGAACGCCCACCCCCTCCATGTCACCAGGGGCGAACCTTTGGGCTAAATATCGCGGCAGCTCTGCGGAGCGAATCCCACGCCTGCACACTGCTGTGACAGAAACATTCTGACCATCTCCAACAGTGCAACACTCCCTCAGTACTGCACTGGAATGTCAGCCTACATTTTTGTGCTGAAGTCCTCGAGTGGCACTTGAACCCAGAACCTTCTGATTATGAGACAAGAGTGCTACAAACATCCCTTGCACGGCCCAAATGTTTCAGCTTGTGACCAGATTATAAAATGCAACATTCTTCTCTTTATTCAGTACAGGTAATGACACAACCATCTCCAAGAGAAAGCTATTAGTTAACCATCCTTTACTACTATCTCTTGACTCTCACCACATTGTACATTGGTTCCTGATTGATACCCTTTTGTGTGTTGCTCCCAGGTGATGAATGTTTCTCATGGGTGTACTCACAAGTCTGTTTTCCCTAACCCTTTGGTTCTGGTTATCACAAAATTCATTATCATCCATGATCAACCTTAGGATGCTGATTTTAGACCCCTATTGGTGGTACAATTTTTCCTGTTTCTACCTCATACACTCAGTAGCTTCCTTGTGTCGAATTAAGTTACATATTCCAATAATATTATAATTTCATCTCTGACGTGAGCCCTGAAGGAACTTTACTAATCAATAAAGAGACGCAGGGTATTTCTCTGGGGACGTGGGTTCGAATCCCACCACAGCAGAAGGTGGAATTTGAATTTAATTATTTTTAAAAATCTGGAATTAAAAGCTAGTCTAATGATGGCCAAAAAACCATTGCGATCGTTGTAAAAACCCATCTGGTTCACTAATGTCCTTTAGGGAAGGAAATCTGCTGTCCTTACCTGGTCTGGCCTACGTGTGACTCCAGACCCACAATGAGGGCGGCACAGTGGCGCAGTGGTTAGCACCGCAGCCTCACAGCTCCAGCGACCCAGGTTCAATTCCGGCTACTGCCTGTGTGGAGCTTGCAAGTTCTCCCTGTGTCTGCGTGGGTTTCCTCCGGATGCTCCGGTTTCCTCCCACATGCCAAAGACTTGCAGGTTGATAGGTAAATTGGCCATTATAAATTGCCCCTAGTATAGGTAGGTGGTAGGGAAATATAGGGACAGGTGGGGATGTGGTAGGAATATGGGATTAGTGTAGGATTAGTATAAATGGGTGGTTGATGGTCGGCACACACTCAGTGGGCTGAAGGGCCTGTTTCAGTGCTGTATCTCCAAAAAGAAAATGTGGTTCACTCTTACATGGCCTCTGAAATGGCCTAGCAAGCCACTCAGTTGTACCTAACCACTACAAAGTCAATAAAAAGGAATGAATGTGACGGACCACCCGGCATCGATCTAGGCACCGTAAACGACAATGGCAAACCCAGCCCTGTCGACCGTGCAAAGTCCTCCTTACTAACATCTGGGGGCTTGTGCCAAAGTTGGGAGAGCTGTCCCACAGACTAGTCAAGCAACAGCCTGACAGTCATACTCACGGAATACCTTACAATGTCCCAGTCACTGTCATCACCATCCCCGGGTATGTCCTGTCCCACCAGCAGGACAGACCCACCAGAGGTGGTGGCACAGTGGTATACAGTAGGAAGGGAATTGCCCTGGGAGTCCTCAACATCGACTCCGGACCCCGTGAAGTCTCATGGCATCAGGTCAAACATGGCCAAGGTAACCTCCTACTGATTACCACCTACCGCCCTCCCTCAGCTGATGACTCAGTACTCCTCCATGTTGAACACCACTTGGAGGAAGCACTGAGGATGGCAAGGGCACAAAATGTACTCAGGGTGGGGGTCTTCAATGTCCATCACCAAGAGTGGCTCAGTAGCACCACTACTGACCGTGCTGGCCGAGTCCTAAAGGACATAGCTGCTAGACTGGGTCTGCGGCAGGTGATGGGGGAACCAACACGAGGGAAAAACATACTTGACCTCGTCCTCACCAATCAGCCTGCCGCAGATGCTTCTGTCCATGACAGTATTGGTAGGAGTGACCACCGCACAGTCCTTGTGGAGACGAAGCCCCGCCTTCACATTGAGGATACCGCCCATCGTGTTGTGTGGCACTATCACCGTGCTAAATGGGATAGATTTCAAACAGATCTAGCAATGCAAAACTGGGCATCCATGAGGCGCTGTGGGCCATCAGCAGCAGCAGAATTGTACTCAACCACAATCTGTAACCTCATGGCCTGGCATATCCTCCACTCTACCATTACCATCAAGCTAGGAGACCAACCCTTGTTCAATGAAGAGTGCAGGAGGGCATGCCAGGAGCAGCACCAGGCATATCTCAAAATGAGGTGTCAACGTGGTGAAGCTACAGCCCAGGACTACTTGCATGCCAAACTGCATAAGCAGCATAAAGAGCTAAGTGATCCCATAAGCAACGAATCAGATCTAAGCTCTGCAGTCCTGCCACAACCAGCCATGAACGTTGGTGGACAATTAAACAACTAACTGGAGGAGGTGGCTCCACAAATATTCCCATTCGCAATGATGGGGGAGGCCAGCACATCAGTGCGAAAGATACGGCTGAAGCATTTGCAACAATCTTCAGCCAGAAGTGCCGAGTTGATGATCCATCTCGGCCCCCTCCTGAAGTCCCCAGCATCACAGATGCCAGACTTCAGCCAATTCGATTCACTCCGCATGATATCAAGAAACGACTGAAGGCATTGGATACTGCAAAAGCTATGGGCCCTGACAATATTCCGGCAATAGTACTGAAGACCTGTGCTCCAGAACTTGCCGCACCCCTAGCCAAGCTGTTCCCAGTACAGCTCCAACACTGGCATCTACCCTGCAATGTGGAAAATTGCCCAGGTATGTCCTGTACACAAAAAGCAGAACAAGTCCAACCCGGCCAATTACCGCCCCATCAGCCTACTCTCAATCATCAGTAAAGTGATGGAAGGTATCATCAACAGTGCCATCAAGCAGCACTTGCTGAGCAATAACCTGCTCAGTGACGCTCAGTTTGGGTTTCACCAGGGCCACTCAGCTCCTGACCTCATTACAGCCTTGGTTCAAACATGGACAAAAGAGCTGAACTCAAGAGGTGAGGTGAGAGTGACTGTCCTTGACATCAAGGCAGCATTTGACTGAGTATGGCATCAAGGAGCCCTAGCAAAACTGAGGTCAATGGGAATCAGGGGGGAAACCCTCTGCTGGCTGGAGTCATACCTAGCGCAAAGGAAGATGGTTGTGGTTGTTGGAGGTCAATCATCTGAGCTCCAGGACATCACTGCAAGAGTTCCTCAGGGTCGTGTCATAGGCCCAACCATCTTCAGCTGCTTCATCAATGACCTTACTTCAATCAGGAGGTCAGAAGTGGGGATGTTCGCTGATGATTGCACAATGTTCAGCACCATTTGTGACTCCTCAGATACTGAAGCAGTCCGTGTTGAAATGCAGCAAGACCCGGACAATATCCAGGCTTGGGCTGATAAATGGCAAGTAACATTTGCGCCACACAAGTGCCAGGCAATGACCGTCTCCAACAAGAGAGAATCTAACCATCTCCCCTTGACATTCAACGGCATTACCATCACTGAATTCCCCACTATCAACACCCTAGGGGCTACCATTGACCAGAAACTGAATTGGAGTAGCCATATAAATACCATGGCTACAAGAGCAGGTCAAAGGCTAGGAATCCTGCAGCGAGTAACTCACCTCCTGACTCCTCAAAGCCTGTCCACTATCTACAAGGCACAAGTCAGGAGTGTGATGGAATACTATCCACTTGCCTGGATGGGTGCAGCTCCAACAACACTCAAGAAGCTCGACACCATCCAGGACAAAGCAGCCCGCTTGATTGGCACATCTACAAACATTCACTCCCTCCACCACCGACGCACAGTGGCAGCAGTGTGTACCATCTACAAGATGCACTGCAGCAATGCACCAAGGCTCCTTAGACAGCACCTTCCAAAGCCACGACCTCTACCACCTAGAAGGACAAGGGCAGCAAATACATGGGAACACCACCACCTGCAAGTTCCCATCCAAGTCACACACCATCCTGACTTGGAACTATATCGCCATTCCTTCACTGTCGCTGGGTCAAAATCCTGGAACTCCCTTCCTAACAGCACTGTGGGTATACCTACCCCAAATGGACTGCAGCGGTTCAAGAAGGCAGCTCACCACCACCTTCTCAAGGGCAATTAGGGATGGGCAATAAATGCTGGCCTAGCCAGCGACGCCCACATCCCATGAATGAATTTAAAAAAAAGTTAAAATCATTACCACTTAAAACAGAGATTTTTAGTTCCGATCAAACTGTGAGCGTAATAAACCCTTTTTAGATCTCTTTAAAATATCATGCATGTTCTCCCCTCCCAGTGTGTGGGTCACACCTTTGCATGTTTTGTGCACGTCGTATGATGAGTCTTAAGCAATCATTGTATTCTTACAGAACCTGTATGATTGGTTTGATATTTTTTCAAACAAGTGATGTCCAGGCTTTGATCAGCAGCAGGGGCAGGAATTCTTACAGTTGCCTTTGGAGCTAACCATCATGGCATGGTCCCCCTATGAGCAATTTGGGAACTGAGAAACAACACTGAATGGGTTAAAACTGAGCCTTTGAGAAACTGAGCTTCATTCCACCATGCTGTGATATTTAATCAGAATCTTCTGAGCCTGTAGAAACAAGCAAAGTGTCTTTAAATGTCACTGCTCATCATCAATCTTTAATTATCCCATCAAAGATAATAAAAACAAGATGAGCTCGTGCCCAGAGTTGGTGGATGTCTAAACCACTCTGAAGCAGAGAAAGGCAAACATTATCAGCAACAACCTTTCTCAGGGTGCGTGTTTGAGTGTTTTTGTAGCCCATCTAATCGGGCAAACGCATCCGAATTCAGTCAATAGATAAAAAGCAGCAATTACTTTAATAAAATATTCTAAAGTGTAGCTGGGACTCCAGCGGCACTATTTGAAGAAGAGCAGGAGAGCTCTGAGCCAATATTTAATCTTCAACCAATATCACTAAAACAGTTAAATAAAAGCAAAATACTGCAGACGATCGAAATCTGAAATAAAAACAGCAAGTGCTGGAAATACTCAGTAGGTCTGGCAGCATATGTGGAGAGAGAAGCAGAGTTAACGTTTCAGGTTCGTTCTGATGCAAGATTACAGTTTCTGTTTTTATATCACTAAAACAGTTTGTCTGTTCATTTTTATGTACTGTTTGAGGGATCTTGCTGTGTACAAATTTCCTACATTTTCCAACATACTGTGTGCTACATTTCCCTACATTACCACAGTGACTACACTTGGCTGTGGTACACCCTGAGGTCTGAAAGGTGCTATATAAATTTATTTTTAGCTTCTTCACTTCTTGTGTCTCTCAAATCCAGTATTTTGAGAATAGCTGTTATTCCTGCTTGCATTGCATTGAGTGGCATTGCAACCTTTGCGTCAATTACAACAAACACAGCTAAAAGATGAATCATGGGGGATCTGCCAGTAAAATATTAAAATCCTGTGGTGTGTAATACTGTGAAGCCCCCAGACCATTGAAATAGGTAATGCTGGTAATATTAACATCTGCTATTCTTAGCTCCTCCAGAGGTGGTGCTGTAACCTTCTCTCAAACTGTTACAATAAACATAGGTGGTTGGCATGAGTAATCAAACTGCCTTGTGCCCAATTTAAGTCCCTCACCCAAAGGAGGTCTGAAAGATCTTCAACTCAACGGGGTAGGGATTGGGGGTAGGGGGTGGTCAGTCCATTTTTAAGGCATCTCTGACAGCCTCCTAAATCAGACATTGGGCCACTTTCATATTTAAGTAAGGGACGTAATGACATGTTAGACCCCCTCTACCACACGGGATCAGAATAGTAACCTAGCCTGTTCCTTTCAGAGCACTTCATTGGCTGCTGTGGCCTAAGCAATAGGGTTAAATTAAAATTAAAGTTAAAGTTAGTTTAAGTTGAAACAAATATGAAGGCAGGAGGAGCAGGAATCTGCTCCTGACTTCACAGCAACCCAGTTCCCCCTCCTCACCGCCAGCATGCCACTCCACACCCCACCGTGCCCTCCCTTTCCTAAGACCTATTCACAAGCTGCTGCTGGCCAGACAAATGGCCTGAAATTAATCTTTATAAAGCTTGTGGAGATTTGACCACCAGTGGAGCTCGACCTTTTAATGCCATGAGGCCTGAGGCTCAATTTTGGGCTGACCTTGGGTCTCCTGGTTGGAGCATTGCTCAGTGCACGGAAACCATTTCAGGCCCAAAAACAGGTCTAAAGCTATTTCCACCTCATCATTTCCTCCACTGAACATTGAACAATGCTCTAGCAGAGTTACTACTCTGTGTGTATCTTCTTCTTTGGTCTCCTTGTCTCGAGAGACAATGGGTAAGCCCCTGGAGGCGGTCAGTGGTTTGTGAAGCAGCGCCTGGAATGGCTATAAAGGCCAATTCTAGACTCTTCCACAGGTGCTGCAGATAAAATTGGTTGACAGGGCTGTTATGCAGTTGGCTCTCTCCTTGCGCTTCTGACTTTTTTCCTGCCAACTAAGTCTCTTCCAATCGCCACGCTTTAGCCACGCCTTTATGGTTGCCCACCAGCTCTGGCGATCGCTGGCAACTGACTCACATGACTTGTGATCAATGTCACAGGACTTCATGTCGCGTTTGCAGACGTCTTTAAAGCGGAGACAAGGACGGCCGCTGGGTCTGATACCAGTGATGAGTTCGCTGTACAATGTGTCCTTGGGGATCCTGCCATCTTCCATGCAGCTCACATGGCCAAGCCATCTCAGGCACTGCTGGCTTAGTAGGGTGTATATGCTGGGGATGTTGGCCGCTTCGAGGACTTCAGTGTTGGAGATAAGGTCCTGCCACCTGATGCCAAGGATTCTCCTGAGGTAGCGAAGATGGAATGAGTTGAGACGTCGCTCTTGGCTGATGTACGTTGTCCAGGCCTCGCTGCCGTAGAGCAAGGTACTGAGGACAGAGGCTTGATACACTTGGACTTTTGTGTTCTGTGTCAGTGTGCCATTTTCCCACACTCGCTTGGCCAGTCTGGACATAGCAGTGGAAGCCTTTCCCATGCGCTTGTTGATTTCTGCATCGAGAGACAGGTTACTGGTGATAGTTGAGCCTAGGTAGGTGAACTCTTGAACCACTTCCAGAGTGTGGTCACCAATATTTATGATGGGGCATTTGTGACGTCGTGTCCCATGATGTTCGTTTTCTTGAGGCTGATGGTTAGGCCAAATTCGGTGCAGGCAGCCGCAAACCTGTCGATGAGTCTCTGCAGACACTCTTCTGTGTGAGATGTTAATGCAGCATCATCAGCAAAGAGGAGTTCCCTGATGAGGACTTTCCATACTTTGGTCTTCGCTCTTAGATGGGCAAGGTTGAACAACCTGCCACCTGATCTTGTGTGGAGGAAAGTTCCTTCTTCTGAAGACTTGAACGCATGAGAGAGCAGCAGGGAGAAGAAGATCCCAAACACTGTAGGTGCGAGAACACAGCCCTGTTTCACACCACTCAGGATAGGAAAGGGGTCTGATGAGGCACCGCTATGCTGAATTGTGCCTTTCATATTGTCATGGAATGAGGTGATGATACTTAGTAGCTTTGGTGGGTATCCATTTTTTCTAGTAGGCTGAAGAGACCACGTCTGCTGCCAAGGTCAAAGGCTTTGGTGAGATCAATGAAAGCAAAGTAGAGGGGCATCTGTTGTTCACGGCATTTCTCCTGTAGCTGTCGAAGGGAGAACAGCATGTCAATGGTGGATCTCTCTGCTCGAAAGCCACACTGTGCCTCAGGGTAGACACGCTCGGCCAGCTTCTGGAGCCTGTTTACAGCGACTCGAGCGAAGACTTTCCCCACTATGCTGAGCAGGGAGATTCCACGGTAGTTGTTGCAGTCACCGTGGTCACCCTTGTTCTTATAGAGGGTGCTGATATGCATATATATCCTATATATCTGTATCTTCTATACATATATATCTATATATCTTCTATGTATCTCTCCTATAGGTTGTGTTTATATGACTAGGACAAGACCAAGTCAACAGAATCCCAAAGAAGTAAGAAGCACAACAATGGTGAACATTGTAATCCGATTCAGTTGGTGTGCCAATAAGTGGCAGACACAGGTTGAGTGCAAGAGTGATCAGTTTGTGCATATGCATTGGCCAAACATTCACTGACATTATGGGTAAATTCATCAATCCCTCAAAGCCAACAGGGAAGCCAGGCTTGAAGGAAGCACAGGCCAGGGAAGCATACAATAGTACAGTCTCCATTCCCCAACCCTTTGAGCATTGTTTCTGAATTGGAGGCTGGGATTTAACCTCCCTTTGCTGTGACACAAAGATTGGTAGTAAAGTAAGAAATGTTGAAGGGAGCATAAAATTGCATTGATAGATAAGGAGAATGGGCAAAACTGTGGCACATGAAATTTAACATAGTTAAGTGTGAGGTCATCCATTTTGACCCAAAGAAGATCTGTGTATTATTTAAATGGAGAAGTTTGGAACAGTGGAGGTTCAAATAGCTTTGGGGGTCTGTGCCCATTGATCATTAAAAGGCAGTGGTCAGGTACAAAAAAAATCAAAAAGGCTCATCAAACATTAGCCTTTATATCTCGAGGGTTAGAATGTAAAGGCAGAAAGTTTTGCTACAGCTTTACAAAGCCCTGGTTAGACCAAATCTGGACTATTGCATTTGGATCTGGGCACCGCACCTTAGGAAGCATAGATTCACCTGAGTGTTACAGGGTTCCAAGGGTTAGATTACAAGGAGAAATTATATTAACTGGGTTTGTGTTCCCTGGAAAATAGAAGAAAAAGAAGTGATTTGTTTGAAGTTTTTAGGATTTTGGAAGCAATTGAAAGGATAGATGGAGAGAACCTTTTTCCACTGGTGGGAGGGTCTAGGACAAGGAGACATAACCTTAAAATCAGCAGCAGGCCATTCAGGAAAATGTGCGTAAGTCTGTGGTGAGGTTTGAATGGCGGGTCATCAATTTAAAATTGTCATTTCAAAAGAAGGGACATCTCAACAACGACTTACATTTAGAGCTTTAATGTAGTAGAATGTCCCAAGGTGCTTCACAGCAGCATTAATAAACAAAAGTTGACACCGAGACAGAGGAGGAGACATTAGGGCAGGTCACCAAAAGCTTGGTCAGAGACGTAGGTTTCAAAGTAGGAAAGAGAAGTCGAAAGGCAGAGAGGTGTAGGAAGGGAATTCCAGATTAGGGCCTAGACAGCACAAGGGCACAGTTGCCATGGTGGGGTGAAGGAGGTGGGGGATGGACAAAAGGGCAGAGTTGAAGGAACATAGAGTTCTAAGAGGATTGTAGAGTTGGAGGCAGTTATGGAGATAGAGTGGGGTGAGGGCATCGAGGATTTGAACATGAGGATGAGAATTTTAAATTTGAGGCATTGTTCACTGGGAGCCAACGTACATCAGCGAGCTCAGGGGTGTTGAGTGAATGGAACTTGATGTGGATTTGGTTATGGGTGGCAGAGGTTTGGATGAACTCGAGTTTACAGAGGATGGAAAATGGGAGGCCAACCAGGAGAGAACTGGAATAATCAAATCTGGAAGTAGTAATGAGAGTTTCATTGCGAGTACAGCACAGGAACAGGCCATTTAGCCAACTGGTCTAAACTGGCATTTATGCTCCACATGAACCTCTTCATCTAACAGCAGCATATCTTCTATTATTTTTCCTCATGTGTTTATCTAGCTTCCCCTTAAATGCGTCTATTCACCTCAACTACTCCCTGTGATGGCGTGTTCCACAGCCTTACCACTCTTCAGATAAAGAAGTTTCTCCTGAATTTCCTTTTGGATTTATTAGTGAAGATCGTATTTTTATGATGAGGATCCAAGATTGCCACCAACTGAGTAAACTGGTAAAAATGGCTTCTTGAAGACTTTTTAATTGCTTGATGCTTTGAATGTTCTTACTGAACACAGTTGGATAGAAAGAATTGATGTTTCTTCATGAGAAAAAACAACTTGGAAGCAGCAACATTCAGTTGGATCTGCTGTTAGTTTTTTTTAAACAAAGCTCTTTGAATCTCAGTGAACAAACTACCTGAAGCAGGTGGTCTGGTTTCCTGATGCGTGAATGACTGTTGTGTTATTTTAAGCTGAATTCTTGTTCTTACACATTGCCACCCACAGGCAGTCATGGCTCCTGTTGTCAAGCCAAACCTAGCATTACAGAGCTGCAACTCCTTACAAATCCAGACCAGCTTACAGCACAGAAAAAGGGCATTAAGCCCAATATGTCTGTGCTGGATCCCCTGTAAAACAATCCAAAATTAATGTTATTGCCCCATTCTCTCCCTTATATGCCTGTAACTTTTCACTACTTCATCTGGTTCTTTACTTTTCTCCTAAAAGATACAGTGGCTCTGCCTCAACTTTCCCTTGTGGCAAAGAATTCCATGCTCCAATGGAGGCTGAGAATTCTGCAATGAGTAACTCACCTCCTGACTCCCCAAAGCCTGTCCACCATCTACAAGGTACAAGTCAGGAGTGTGATAGAGTACTGTCCACTTGCCCGGATGAGTGCATCTCCGACACCAACCAGGACAAAGCAGCCCCCTGGATTGGCACCCCATCCACCACCTTCAACATTCACTCCCTCCACCACCGATGCACAGAGGCAGCAGTGTGTACTATTTACAAGATGCACTGCAGCAAGTCACCACGGTTCTTTCAACAGCACCTTCCGAACCCATGACCTCTACCACCTAGACGGACAAAGGCAGCAGATGCATGGGAACACCACCATCTGCAAGTTCCCCTCCAAGCCACACACCATCCTGAGTTGGAACTATACCACGATTCCGTCACTGTCACTGGGTAGAGATCCTGGAACTCCCTTCCTAACAGCACTGTGGGTGTACCTACACCCCAAGGACTGCAGCGGTTCAAGAAGGCAGCTCACCACCACCTTCTCAAGGACAATTAGGGATGAGCAATAAATGCTGGCCTAGGCAGTGATGCCCACATCCCCTGAACAAATTTTTTAAAAACCCTCTCCATAATAAAATTTCTCCTAATCTCTCTCCTCATTTTCTGAGTCCCTTTCATTGATTCTCACACTAGAGTAAATAGTCTTTACCTACTCAGTCGATAATTTTAAAAACCTCAATGAAATCTCCTCTTAGCTTTCATTGCTCCAGTGAAAATCATCCCAATATCTCAAGTCACATAACTATAGTTCCCTACTGCAGCATTTTCCTGGTGAATCTATGCTGAAAACGCTCCTTTCTGTAATGGGGCGCCCAAAACTGCATTTTTAATTACTTTATTTATCCACACTGACAATTTGAAGGTATGATGTATTTGACACCTGGGATCTCTAATTGTCCACACCCTTCAGCAGCTTTCTAGCGAGAGTATATTCCCATTGCTACTTTTTGCACCCAAAATGTATTACCTCACACTTCTCTGCATTAACTTGTATCTGCAACCTTCCTGTCCAATTCCCCTGATCCATCAATGCCCTCTTGTTGTTTGCCGAACATCTAACTTTATTCAGCACATTTTGATATCATTCTCCCTATGCCTAATGTGATGTCCTCAGGACTTGTGTGATGTTTAGCCGAGTTTGGTATATGATATCAGGCAAAGACAGAGAGACAAAGTCTGCAGCAACTGAATATAAAGGCTTCTCCTTTTAATCTGTCCTAGTTTCACTTTCTCTTTGCTAGCATGGATGTTCTACAGCAGCCTCTAGAGTACACAATGCATAATGCAATTGCAATTTCAAAACACTACAACACTACATCCAGCCCTGCCTTAGTAAATGAGAGACATAGCAGGTTCAATGGCTTATTTCTTTTTAAAACTGTAAACGATAAATAGTTCATCATGTACAAGAGTCACTTAAGTATGGTGGGCATTTTCTCCAATGAGTAGGATATCATCTGACATCAGATGTAATCTCATTTGACTTATGTTCTTCATCTGAGCTGTTGAAATTAGATTCAATGCTTGCGAGTGGCGTTTTCTTTGCTTTGAAGAATAAAGAATTTCTTGTGATGATTTGTGAACTGCACTTAGCAGTGATCATTGATCCTTTTGTATTAGTTACAGCAAATGGTTGGATGTCATAAGGGGTTGCTTGCTTTCCAATATGGCCATCACATGTTATATCAACAAATTATTCCCTCAATGAGTGTGGAATGACAATACAGTTTTCATGTAATACGAGATCAGATGTGTAACCGTGAGCTCATTTTGAACATTGTGAAAATCTTGTAGTGTGTGAGTGATTTCATTGATAGACGCTTTCTCGATCACGTCTTTCCAGTTTCGTGATCCATAGCATTCATCGTTGTAAAGCTTCATTTTGTTTTGTTGCTGCTTTGATGTCGGCAGCGGATGTTGCTGGGTTGAGCTTGCCTGGCTGATACTCAATCTGGAACCCATACTCTTGTAGTTTGAGTATCCAACATTCTATTCGAGTGTAATAAAAGCAAAATACTGCGGATGCTGGAAATCAAAAATAAAAACAAAAAATGCTGGAAATAACAGGTCTGGCAGCATCTGTGGAGAGAGAAGCAGAGTTAACGTTTCAGG
Source organism: Heterodontus francisci (assembly GCF_036365525.1). NCBI lineage: Eukaryota > Metazoa > Chordata > Chondrichthyes > Heterodontiformes > Heterodontidae > Heterodontus > Heterodontus francisci. The sequence continues at coordinate 19,764,718 of NC_090403.1, forward strand.
TCAGTGACCCTTCTTCAGAACTAGCAGGTATTAGAAATGTGAAAGGTTTTAAGCAAGTAAAGCGGGGGTGGGGCAAGAGATAACAAAGGAGAAGGTGTAGATAGGACACGGTCACAGATAATAACCAACCAGAAGGTCATGGAGCAAAGGCAAACAGTATGTTAATGGTGTGTTGGAAGACAAAGCATTAGTACAGATAAGGTGTTAATGGACTGAAAACTGAACAGCCACAAGCACAAACATGAAAAAAGTGGGTAGACAAACTGAACTAAGATAAGATAAAATAAAATAGACACAAAAAAAAAGAAAAAAGAAAAAATAACGAAAAATAAAAGTAAAAAGGGGGGCCCGTCGTGCTCTGAAATTATTGAACTCAATGTTCGGTCCAGCAGGCTGCAGTGTGTCTAATCGGTAAATGAGATGCTGTTTCTGTTCAGTTGGTATTGGTCTTAATAGTGGATTTTGATGATGAGCAACAAACACGAGCAAAGTTGTAGGGTTTTCCACAAGCTTTAGCAGAACACTCTTTCCAGTTTTGGTAAAGCAACACCACAATGGAAACTTTCTTTGGATAAGTCGCAGCTCTGTTTGTGAGACGGCTGCTGTTGCTTTGCAGGTAGTTTCCTGGCACATGAGCGATGAACAATATTCACAGGAGTTGAACTTGGAGTGTGGTAGTTACTGTTAGCCTCAACTTCAGTAGCTCTGGACTCTAAGAGTGATACCGATCTTGCTAACGCCAACAACTCTGACAGCTGTCTGTCTTTCTCAAGTGCTTTTCAACTATTTGTGTTTTGATTTCCTGTTCGACATTTTTGTAGTATAAGGGTCTGAAAGGGTTAATGTTGAGAAAGTGTAAAGAATATCTCGTACCATGATGATGTAAGAGGTCACCTGGTGAGAGAGACTTGAAGAGAGATGCAGCGTGGCTTTAGAGGAGACACACAAACTGGTGTGAAGCTGTACATAGTTATAATGTAATAAACTTTCATGTTCTAATTCCTCCTGACGAAGGTAGACGAACTAAGCATATTAAGGTGGCAGCGTACCAAACAAACACACAATATGGTGATCAGCAGTGAGATCGTGGACAACAGTTGTTCTTACCATGCAACACCCAGAAAAAGAATTTGAAGAAATTTTGAAGCGGGCCGACCTGAAAAAAGCGCCAAAACTGCAGAACTCGAAGAGGCTGCAGAAAAGCTTCAGAGCTCCAGACACGGAGAGTCGGGGAATCGGCGGAAGAAATCCGGTCCAGTGATCGCAAGCTTCAAGCCGGAGAAGGAAGCAACAATCGAGGATCTGGTGAGCAACCCTGAAAGAGGGTAAAAAGTTTGCCCCTCATGTTACGAGACAGGCAGCACCGGGAAAGTACTTAGTGAGGGTTGATCTGAGATTGGTGCCATTACACATGGCAACCGGAGCAAGCAAAAGAAAAACAAGGCTGCAAATATTTGATTCTCGAAGAGAAGGAAGTTAAAGGAGTAGAGCACTAATGCTATAAAAGTGTGTTTTAAACAAGGAGGAAATAAATCCTAAGTCTAGTGGCGAGATCTCAAAGGCAGAAATGTAGGCCATAGCGGGGATCAGCGCGTGGCTGAAAAAGCATGGGACACTTCCGATACTGGAGGGAAAAATTCAAAAGTGAAAGTAAAACAAATTTGAAGCTATGAATCTTTAATTACAATACCAACGAGATTTGGACACATGGAAGGAGCAAATCAAATGCAAAATTGATCACTCTGGCGAAAAAGATTTCTGAGATACAGAATTGCTTCCAAATTAGACAGCCAATAACAGACAATGTTTTTCCAAGACATGGCATTAATGAGACATCTTACAAATTTGATAAAATTTTAAAAGCTTTTGATAGTTATTTCAACCTGCGGAGCAATAAGATTTTAGAAAGGGCAAGATTCAACAGAAGGGTCCAGAAACTGAGTGAAACAGTCAATGCTTTTATCAATGACCTTTACAGACTAGCTGAAGGATGTGAATATGGAGACCTAAAAACAGAATTGATACGACACTGCATTGTAGTAGGTATTGTTGATGAATCCCTATCAGATTTATTGCAGTCTAAAGAAGACCTCACTCTGGACAAAGCTATTCAGCTGGTGAGACAAGCAGAGGTCCAGAAGAACAACAGAGCAATCCTGAGGTGAAGAAAGACCTTGGTTCAAGAAACCTCCAGCAACCGAACAGTTCCATAACCAGAGGGCTGTAAATGAAGCACCAGAAAAAAAAGATACACTGGGTCAGGGGGAACCGAAAGATGCCATTAAACCTTGCCAGCAATGTGGCACCAAAAGTACCCATAGGTGTGAACAGTGTCCTGTAAACAAAGCAGAATGCTTCCACTGTAAGAAAATAGGGCATTTTTGTAAAATGTGCTCCACTCCCACGAGCTCAAAAGAAAAAGCAGTCAAGCATAGAGTGGTGAATGAAGATAAACAAGCTCCATCAGGTGAGCGATCAAAACACTTTCTTGGTGAGATCAATGATCCTAATCAGGCATTTTGATCTGCAGATATATATGTTAATGGACAAATCACTAGTTTTAAACTAGACACTGGAGCAAGTGTAACGGTCTTATCAAACAAAGAGATGTGGTCATCAACATATTTCCTGAAACCAACAGAAACTCAGTTACATGGCCAAGGAGGGGTTGAACTCGAAGTAAAGGGGAAGCTACTGGAAACACTGCAGTAACAAGGGAAAGCAGATATTGGAAACAGTGCAGTAACAAGGGAAAGCAGATATAAAAAAAACACTGCAGTAACAAGGGAAAGCAGATATTGGAAACACTGCAGTACAAGGGAAAGCATATATTGGAAACACTGCAGTACAAGGGAAAGCAGATATTGGAAACACTGCAGTAACAAGGGAAAGCAGATATTGGAAACACTGCAGTACAAGGGAAAGCAGATATTGGAAACACTGCCGTACAAGGGAAAGCAGATATTGGAAACACTGCAGGACAAGGGAAAGCAGATATTGGAAACACTGCAGTAACAAGGGAAAGCAGATTTTGGAAACACTGCAGTACAAGGGAAAGCAAATATTGGAAACACTGCAGTACAAGGGAAAGCAGATATTGGAAACACCGCAGTACAAGGGAAAGCAGATATAGGAAACACAGCAGTAACAAGGGAAAGCAGATATTGGAAACACTGCAGTACAAGGGAAAGCAGATATTGGAAACACTGCAGTAACAAGGGAAAGCAGATATTGGAAACACTGCAGTAACAAGGGAAAGCAGATATTGGAAACACTGCAGTACAAGGGAAAGCAGATATTGGAAACACTGCAGTACAAGGGAAAGCAGATATTGGAAACACTGCAGTACAAGGGAAAGCAGATATTGGAAACACTGCAGTACAAGGGAAAGCAGATATTGGAAACACTGCAGTACAAGGGAAAGCAGATATTGGAAACACTGCAGTACAAGGGAAAGCAGATATCGGAAACACTGCAGTAACAAGGGAAAGCAGATATTGGAAACACTGCAGTACAAGGGAAAGCAGATATTGGAAACACTGCAGTAACAAGGGAAAGCAGATATTGGAAACACTGCAGTACAAGGGAAAGCAGATATTGGAAACACTGCAGTAACAAGGGAAAGCAGATATTGGAAACACTGCAGTAACAAGGGAAAGCAGATATTGGAAACACTGCAGTACAAGGGAAAGCAGATATTGGAAACACTGCAGTAACAAGGGAAAGCAGATATTGGAAACACTGCAGTAACAAGGGAAAGCAGATATTGGAAACATTGCAGTACAAGGGAAAGCAGATATTGGAAACATTGCAGTACAAGGGAAAGCAGATATTGGAAACACTGCAGTAACAAGGGAAAGCAGATATTGGAAACACTGCAGTACAAGGGAAAGCAGATATTGGAAACACTGCAGTAACAAGGGAAAGCAGATATAGGAAACACTGCAGTACAAGGGAAAGCAGATATAGGAAACACTGCAGTAACAAGGGAAAGCAGATATTGGAAACACTGCAGTAACAAGGGAAAGCAGATATTGGAAACACTGCAGTGCAAGGGAAAGCAGATATTGGAAACACTGCAGTAACAAGGGAAAGCAGATATTGGAAACACTGCAGTAACAAGGGAAAGCAGATATTGGAAACATTGCAGTACAAGGGAAAGCAGATATTGGAAACACTGCAGTAACAAGGGAAAGCAGATATTGGAAACACTGCAGTAACAAGGGAAAGCAGATATTGGAAACATTGCAGTACAAGGGAAAGCAGATATTGGAAACACTGCAGTACAAGGGAAAGCAGATATTGGAAACACTGCAGTAACAAGGGAAAGCAGATATTGGAAACACTGCAGTAACAAGGGAAAGCAGATATTGGAAACACTGCAGTACAAGGGAAAGCAGATATTGGAAACACTGCAGTACAAGGGAAAGCAGGTATTGGAAACACTGCAGTACAAGGGAAAGCAGATATTGGAAACACTGCAGTACAAGGGAAAGCAGATATTGGAAACACTGCAGTACAAGGGAAAGCAGATATCGGAAACACTGCAGTACAAGGGAAAGCAGATATCGGAAACACTGCAGTAACAAGGGAAAGCAGATATTGGAAACACTGCAGTACAAGGGAAAGCAGATATTGGAAACACTGCAGTAACAAGGGAAAGCAGATATTGGAAACACTGCAGTACAAGGGAAAGCAGATATTGGAAACACTGCAGTACAAGGGAAAGCAGATATAGGAAACACAGCAGTAACAAGGGAAAGCAGATATTGGAAACACTGCAGTAACAAGGGAAAGCAGATATTGGAAACACTGCAGTAACAAGGGAAAGCAGATATTGGAAACACTGCAGTAACAAGGGAAAGCAGATATTGGAAACATTGCAGTACAAGGGAAAGCAGATATTGGAAACACTGCAGTACAAGGGAAAGCAGATATTGGAAACACTGCAGTAACAAGGGAAAGCAGATATTGGAAACACTGCAGTAACAAGGGAAAGCAGATATTGGAAACACTGCAGTACAAGGGAAAGCAGATATTGGAAACACTGCAGTACAAGGGAAAGCAGGTATTGGAAACACTGCAGTACAAGGGAAAGCAGGTATTGGAAACACTGCAGTAACAAGGGAAAGCAGATATTGGAAACACTGCAGTACAAGGGAAAGCAGATATTGGAAACACTGCAGTACAAGGGAAAGCAGATATTGGAAACACTGCAGTACAAGGGAAAGCAGATATTGGAAACACTGCAGTACAAGGGAAAGCAGATATTGGAAACACTGCAGTACAAGGGAAAGCAAATATTGGAAACACTGCAGTACAAGGGAAAGCAGATATTGGAAACATTGCAGTACAAGGGAAAGCAAATATTGGAAACACTGCAGTAACAAGGGAAAGCAGATATTGGAAACACTGCAGTACAAGGGAAAGCAGATATTGGAAACACTGCAGTAACAAGGGAAAGCAGATATTGGAAACACTGCAGTAACAAGGGAAAGCAGATATTGGAAACACTGCAGTAACAAGGGAAAGCAGATATTGGAAACACTGCAGTAACAAGGGAAAGCAGATATTGGAAACACTGCAGTACAAGGGAAAGCAGATATTGGAAACACTGCCGTACAAGGGAAAGCAGATATTGGAAACACTGCAGTAACAAGGGAAAGCAGATATTGGAAACACTGCAGTACAAGGGAAAGCAGATATTGGAAACACTGCAGTACAAGGGAAAGCAGATATTGGAAACACTGCCGTACAAGGGAAAGCAGATATTGGAAACAGTGCAGTAACAAGGGAAAGCAGATATTGGAAACACTGCAGTAACAAGGGAAAGCAGATATTGGAAACACTGCAGTACAAGGGAAAGCAGATATTGGAAACACTGCCGTACAAGGGAAAGCAGATATTGGAAGCACTGCCGTACAAGGGAAAGCAAATATTGGAAACACTGCAGTAACAAGGGAAAGCAGATATTGGAAACACTGCAGTAACAAGGGAAAGCAGATATTGGAAACACTGCCGTACAAGGGAAAGCAGATATTGGAAACACTGCCGTACAAGGGAAAGCAAATATTGGAAACACTGCAGTAACAAGGGAAAGCAGATATTGGAAACACTGCAGTAACAAGGGAAAGCAGATATTGGAAACACTGCCGTACAAGGGAAAGCAGATATTGGAAACACTGCCGTACAAGGGAAAGCAGATATTGGAAACACTGCCGTACAAGGGAAAGCAGATATTGGAAACACTGCCGTACAAGGGAAAGCAGATATTGGAAACACTGCCGTACAAGGGAAAGCAGATATTGGAAACACTGCCGTACAAGGGAAGGCAGATATTGGAAACATTGCAGTACAAGGGAAAGCAGATATTGGAAACACCGTATTCTAAAGAGTCAGGAATTGTCTGTCTTCAGTAGAAGAGCTTGTCTTGACTTTCATCTTATAAAGGAAGTGGAAGAAGTTAATCAACAAGAATCCAGCAGTCCCTTCCAAAATGAATTTCCAACATTGTTAACTGATCTCGGGAGACTGATGACCAGATATAGTATTACTTTGTGAAAAGTTGCTAAACGTGTAGGTCTTTTCACACCTAGGAAGATTCCACACCCATGACCAGGATGGCAGTCTTTTCTCCTGTTACTGAACTTACAGAGTGATGTTCGGGAATGGTTCCAGTTCCTAAACCTAATGGTGATCTTCGCATTTGTGTAGATTTAACTCAACTTACTAAAGCTGTGGCTCGAGAAGTTCATCTGATATCCTCAGTTGACGAAAGCTTGCCAAAGTTATCCAAAAGTACCAAATTCATGAAATTTGAAGTGAATAGTGGCTTTTGGTAAGTTCCATTGGATAAGAAGTCACGGTTATTGACAACCTTCACTACTCCATTTGGAAGATTTTGTTTTAACCATCTATCATTTGGTATCACATCCGCATCAGTAATATTCCAAAGACCTGTGTCAAGTATTCTACAAGGCCTTGAAGGTGAATATGTCATATGGGCGACATCTTACTTCACAGCAAGTCTATTGAAGAACATGACCTGAAGATTAGAGCAGTTTTGAATCATCTGCAGGATGAAGATGTGACACTTAATGAGAAACATAGAAAAATAGGAGCAGGAGTATGCTATTCGGCCCTTCGAGTTTGCTCTGCCATTCAATATGATCATGGCTGATCCAAACTCAGTACCCTGTTCCCGCTTTCTCCCCATATCCCTTGATCTATTTAGCCCTAAGAACTATATCTAACTCTTTCTTGAATATATTTAATGATTTGCCCTCAACTGTTTTCCATGGTAGAGAATTCCACAGGTTCACCACTCTCTGGGTGAAGAAATCTCTCCTCATCTCAGTCCTAAATGGCTACCCCTTATCCTTAGACTGTGACCCCTGGTCCTGGACTCCCCCGCCATCGGGAACATCCTTCCTGCATCTCGTCTGTCCAGTCTTGTTAGAATTTTGTAGGTTTCTATGAGATCCCCTCTCATTCTTCTAAACTCTAGCGAATACAAGCCTAATTGACCCAATTTCTCTTCGTACGTCAGTCTTGCATCCCAGGAATCGGTCTGGTGAACCTTCACTGCACTCCCTCCATAGCAAGAACATCCTTCCTCAGATAAGACGACCAAAACTGCACACAATACTCAAGGTGTGGTCTCACCAAGGCCTTGTATAATTACAGCAAGACATCCTTGCTCCTGTACTCGAATCCTCTCGCTATGAAGGCCAGCATACCATTTGCCTTCTTAACTGCCTGCTGCACCTGCATGCTTACTTTCAGTGACTGGTGCACAAGGACACACAGGTCTCGCTGCACCTCCCCCTTTCCCAATCTATCACCATTCATATAATAATCTGCCTTTCTGTTTTTGCCACCAAAGTGGATAGCCTCACATTTATCCACATTATACTGCATCTGCCATGTATTTGCCCACTCACTCAACCTGTCCAAATCACACTGGAGCTTCTCTGCATCCTCCTCACAGCTCACACTCCCACCCAAGCTTTGTGTCATCTGCAAACTTGGAAATATTACATTTAATTCCCTCATCTATGTCATTCATATATATTGTGAATAGCTGGGGACCTAGCACTGATCCCTGCGGTACCCCACAAGTCACTGCCTGCCATTCGGAAAAAGACCTGTTTATTCCTACTCTTTGTTTCCTATCTGCCAACCAGTTCTCTATCCATGTCAGTACCTTACCCCCAATCCCATGTGCTTTAATTTTGCACACTAATCTCTTACGTGGGACCTTATCGAAAGCCTTCTGAAAGTCCAAATACACCACGTCCACTGGTTCTCCCTTATCTATTCTACTAGTTACATCCTCAAAAAATTCCAGTAGATTTGTCAAGCATGATTTCCCTTTCATAAATCCATGTTGACTTTGTCCGATCCTGTCACTGTTTTCCAAGTGCTCTGCTATTACATCTTTTATAATGGACTCTAGCACTTCCCCCACTACTGATGTCAGGCTAACCAGTCTATAATTCCCTGTTCTCTCTCTACCTCCTTTTTTAAATAGTGGGATTACATTAGCTACCCTCCAATCGGCTGGAACTGTTCCAGAGTCTATAGAATTTTGAAAAATGACCAGCAATGCATCTATTATTTCTAGGGCCACTTCCTTAAGTACTCTGGGATGTAGATTATCAAGCCCTGGGGATTCATCGGCCTTCAATCCCGTCAATTTCCTTAACACCATTTCCCTACTAATACTGATTTCACACTGTTCCTCCTTCTCACTAGACCCTATGTTCCCCAACATTTCTGGGAGGTAATTTGTGTCCTCCTTTGTGAAGACAGAACCAAAGTGTGTATTTAATTGTTCTGCCATTTCTTTGTTCCCCATTATAAATTCCCCCGTTTCTGACTGTAAGAGACCCACATTTGTCTTCACTAATCTTTTTCTCTTCACATATCTATAGAATCTTTTACAGACAGTTTTTATGTTCTCTGCAAGCTTACTCTCATACTCTATTTTCCCCTTCTTAATCAATCCCTTTGTCCTCCTTTGCTGAATTTTAAACTGCTCCCAATCCTCAGGTCTGCTGAGTCCGATGAAGGGTCACTGACCCGAAACGTTAACTCTGCTTCTCTTTCCACAGATGCTGCCAGACCTGCTGAGTGGTTCCAGCATTTCTTGTTTTTACGTCAGGTCTGCTGCTTGTTCTGGCCATTTTATATTTCTCCTCCTTGGCTGTAATACTATCCCTAATTTCTTTTGAAGCCACGGCTGAGCCACACTTTCTGTTTTATTTTTGCGCCAGACAGGAATGAACAATTGTTGTAATTCATCCATGCGCTCTTTAAATGCTAGTCATTGCCTATCCACTGTCAACCCTTTAAGTAACACTCCCCAATCTATCATAGCCAACTCGCGCCTCATACCTTCAAAGTTTCCTTTACTTCGATTCAGGACCCTAGTCTCAGAATCAACTCTCCATCTTAATGAAGAATTCCATCATGTTATCGTCACTCTTCCCCAAGGGACCCCTCAGAACAAGATTGTTAATTAAACCTTTCTCATTACGACTTCAATTTAGGACTTCAACCTGAGGACCAGTCCTATCCTTTTCCATAACTATCTTGAAGCTAATAGAGTTATGGTCACTGGTCCCAAAGTGCTCCCCCACTGACACAGCAACCACCTGCCCATCTTCATTTCCGAAGAGGAGGTTGAGTGTGGCCCCTTCTCTTGTAGGGCCATCCACATACTGCTTCAGAAAACTATCCTGGACACACTTAACAAATTCTTCCCCATCTGATCCTGTAGCACTAAGGCAGTCCCAGTCAATATTAGGGAAGTTAAAATCACCTACTATTACAACCCTGTAATTCCTACACCTATCTGTGATTTCCCTACATATATGCTCCTCCACTTCCCTCTGACTATTGGGGGGGCCTATAATATAATCCCATCAAAGTGATCACCCCTTTCTTATTTCTAAGTTCTACCCATATGGCCTCGCTGGACATTCCCCCCGGGATATCCTCTCTAAGTACTGCTGTGATGTCCTCCCTAATCAATAGTGCAACTCCCCCTCCTCTCTTACCTCCACCTCTGTCACGCCGGAAAGATCGGTACCCCGGAACATTGAGCTGCCAGTCCTGCCCATCCCTCAACCACGTTTCCGTAATAGCTATAATATCACACTCCCATGTACTGATCCATGCTCTAAGCTAATCTGCCTTACCTGTAAGGCTTCTTGCATTAAAGTAAATGCAGTTTAGCCTACCAGACCTTCCACGCTGCCTGTCCTGCCCCTGCCCGGCCTGCCTACTGGAATTGCTTGCTTTAACCTCTACATTTGCCTCAACTATCTCATCTGAGAGACTACTACTTTGGGTCCCACCCCCCTGCAAGACTAGTTTAAACCTTCCCGAGTAGTACTAGCAAACCTCCCCGCAAGGATATTGGTCCCCCTCCAGTTTAGATGCAACCCGTCCTTCTTGTACAGGTCACCTCTGCACCAGAAGAGATCCCCATGATCCAAGTAGCTGAAGCCCTCCCGCCGACACCAGCTCTTCAGCCACAAATTCATTTGCCTAATCCTCATATTCCGACCCTCACTAGCATGTGGCACAGAGAGTAATCCTGAGATTACAACACTTGAGGTCCTGCTTTTTAACCTTCTGCCTAAGTCCCTTTATTCACTTTGCAGGACCTCATCTCTTTTCCTGCCAATGTCATTAGTACCAATATGGACCACAACCTCTGGCTGCTCACCCTCCCCTTTCAGAATGTCCTGCAGCCGCTCCGAGACATCCTTGATGTCCTAGCCTGACCAGGTGTATCCTAGGATGCTATGGGAAGTAAGGGAGGATATTGCTGGGGCCCTGGCAGAGATTTTTGTATCATCGTTAGCCACGGGTGAGGTACCGGAAGACTGGAAGACTAATGTTGTGCCTTTATTTAAGAAGGGCAGCAGGGATATGCCAGGGAACTACAGGCCGGTGAGCCTTGCATCAGTGGTGGGAAAGTTATTGGAAGGGATTCTGAGAGACAGGATTTATATGCATCTGGAAAGGCATGGTCTGATTAGGGATAGTCAGCATGGCTTTGCGCGTGGAAAATCATGTCTCACGAATTTGATTGAGTTTTTCGAGGAGGTGACCAAGAGGATTGACGAGGGCAGGGCGATGGACATTGTCTACATGGACTTTAGCAAAGCCTTTGACATGGTCCCGCATGGTAGGCTGGTCCAGAAGGTTCAAACACATGGGATCCAGGGTGAGCTAGCAAATTGGATACAAAATTGGCTTGGTGATAGGAGGCAGAGGGTGGTAGTGGAGGGTTGTTTTTCAGATTTGAGGCCGGTGACCAGTGGTGTGCCGCAGGGATCAGTGCTGGGCCCTCTGTTGCTTGTCATATATATTAATGACTTGGATGTGAATGTAAGGGGCATGATTAGCAAGTTTGCAGATGACACCAAAATTGGTGGTATAGTGGACAGTGAAGAAGGTTGTCTAAGGATACAACAGGATATAGATCAACTGGGAAAGTTGGCAAGGGATTGGCAAATGGAATTTAACGCAGACAAGTGTGAAGTGATGCATTTTGGACAGGACATATACAGTGAATGGCAGGGCCCTGGAGAGTGTTGTTGAGCAGAGAGACCTTGGGGTGTAAGTACATAGTTTCCTGAAATTGGCAACACAGGTGGACAGGGTGGTGAAGAAGGTGTATGGCATGCTTGCCTTTATCGGCCGAGGCATTGAGTACAAGAGTTGGGACGTCATGTTACAGTTGTACATGACATTGGTTAGGCCGCATTTGGAGTACTGTGTGCAGTTCTGGTTGCCGCACTACAGGACAGATGTGATTAAGCTAGAGAGGGTGCAGAAAAGATTCACAAGGATGTTGTCTGGTTTGGAGGGCTTGAGTTATAAAGAGAGATTAGATAGGCTGGGTCTGTTTTCCCTGGAGCGAAGGAGGCTGAGAGGGGACATGATAGAGGTATATAAAATTATGGGAGGCATAGATAGGGTAGATAGCCAGAGTCTGTTTTCCATTGTAGGGGTGACTAAAACTAGAGGGTATAGATTTAAGGGTGAGAGGGAGGAGGTTTAAAGGGGATCAAAGGGGTAAATTGTTCACACAAAGAATAGTGGGTATCTGGAATGAGCTGCCTGAGGAGGTGGTGGAGGCAGGAACAGTAGCGACATTTAAGAGGCATCTGGACAGGTACTTGAATGAGCAAGGGATAGAGGGATATGGGATTAATGCAGGCAGATGGGATTAGTATAGATAGGCATTATGGTCGGCATGGACGCGGTGGGCCGAAGGGCCTGTCTCTCTGCTGTATGACTCGATGACTCTATTACACAATACCCAGTCTAGGATAGCCTGTTCTGTAGTTGGTTCCTCAACGTATTGGTCCAAAAAATCATCACATACGCACTCCAGGAATTCCTCCTCTACAGTATTATTGCTAATTTGGTTTGCCCAATCTATATGTAAATTAAAATCACCCTTAATTACAGTTGTACCCTTATCGCATGCATCTCTAATTTCCTGTTTAATGCCATCCTCTACATCATCACTGCTGTTTGGGGGTCTATATACAACCCCCACCAACGTTTTCTGCCCCTTGGTGTTTCTTAGCTCCACCCATACAGATTCCACATCAGGATTCTCTGAGATAATATCCTTCCTCACTATTGCATTGATTTCCTCTTTTACTAACAATGCTACTCCACCTCCTTTCCCTTTTTGTCTGTCCTTCCTAAATATTGAATACCCCTGAATGTTCAGTTCCCATCTTTGGTCACCCTGCAGCCATGTCTCCATAATCGCACCTATATCGTATCAATTTCCATCTATTTGCGCAGTTAATTCACCTACCTTATGACAAATACTTCACGCATTAAGACACAATGCCTTTCGGCTTGTCTTTTTAACATTCTTAATCATCTTAGCATCATTTCACACTATGGCCCTATTTGTTTCTAGCCCTTGATTTCTTTGCCTTCCACTTTTGACCTTTTGTTTCCTGCCTTTCGTTTCTATCTTTGTCTCCTCCTCCTCAGTCTCCCTGCTCAGGTTCCCATCCCCCTGCCTTTCTAGTTTAAATCCTCCCCAACTGCACTAGCAAACGGCCCTGCGAGGAGATCAGTTCCGGTCCTGCCTGGGTGTAATCCATCCTGCTTGTACAGGTCCCACCTTCCCCAGAATCGGTTCCGATGTCCCAGGCATCTCAATCCCTCCCTCCTGCACCATTTCTCCAGCTACGCATTCATCTGGTCTATTCTCCTGTTCATATACTAACTAACACGTGGCACAAGAAGTAATCCTGAGATTACTACCTTTGAGGTCTTGCTTTTTAATTTAGCTCCTAACTCCTTGAATTCATCTTGCAGGACCTCATCCTTTTTCTACCTATGTCATTGGTAGCGACATGGACCATGACCACTGGCTGTTCACCCTCCCCCTTCAGAATGTCCTGCAGCCAGTCCGAGACATCCTTGACCCTAGCACCAGGGAGGCAACATACCATCCTGGAGTCTCTTTTGCGGCGACATAAACGCCAGTCTGTTCCCCTTACAACTGAATCTCCTATCACTATGGCTCTCCCAGTCTTTTTCCCCTCCACATGTGCAGCAGAGCCATCCATGGTGCCACGGACTTGGCTGTTGCTGCTTTCCCCTGGAAGGCCATCCCCCCCAACAGTATTTAAAGTGATCTATCTGTTTGAGAGGGGGATGGCCACAGGGGGCTCCTGCACTATCTACCTGCGCCTACTACTCTGCCTGGTGGTCACCCATCCCTTTTCTGCCTGTGTAGCCATTACTTGCGGTGTGACCACCTCGCTAAACGTGACATCCTCAGCATCGCAGATACTCCACAGTGAATCCAGCTCCAGCTGTGCAATGTGGTCAGCCAGTAGCTGCAGCTGGACACACTTCCTGCACACATGGTCGCCAGGGAAGTGTCCCTGATTTCCCACACAGCTCAGGAGGAATATGCCATGGGGCAGAGCTCTCCTACCATGACTTACCCTTAGATTTAGCTCCTTAGTTACCCCCTTTAATTTAGAGTACTAAATACGCTAGGACCTTATTCCATTCCAAAAACTACCTACTACAATCTAAAGTCTCTACCTTTACTTCCACTTCAGCTACTGAAAGTAGCAAAAAAAGTATGGAAATACGCACCTGTTCCTACTTACCAATCAGCTGCCTACTCTTCTTTTAAGCCGCTGGAACTCCCGCTCACCGGTGCTCGTCCCCTCGCAGGTCCGCCTCAGTCTCGCTCTTTCCCAGGTCTCTCACAGCCTCTTTTAAGCCGCTGGAACTCCCGCTCACCGGTGTTTGTCCCCTCACAGCTCCGCCTCCGTCTCCGAGTTTTCATAAACATCTATTCGTTTTTTAGGACACATTGCCAGCAATAGCAACATAACAGCAGATCCGCATAAGACGACAGCCACTTCCTACTTCTGTCCAAGAAATTCGTCATGCCCAGATGCAAGTTGAAGAATGCATCTGGATCTGCCAATATTGCAAGCAAGGCTGGCCACAGCAGAGTCTCAGTGGTAAGAGGATGAAAATCTTCTTCAAACGCAGAAGACACTTTACTATAGTGGATGATTTGCTGGTATATGACGAGAGACAGGTGATTCCAGAGTCACTCCGGGTAGATGTCTTAGAGAAAATACATCAGGGTCATATGGGCATAACGAAATGTAGAGCGCGGGCGCAGGTGTCCGTGTGGTGTCCAAGATTCTCAGAAGAAATTATTTCAAATTGCCAGGTATCTGCAGTGCACAGACAGAAGCAGAGAGCATACCTTATCTCGACCCAATTCCCAACCAGACCATGGGAATGGCTGGCAATGGATCTATTCATCTTTAATGTAAAACCCTACTTGATTGTCATTGACTACTTTTCAAGGCGGATCAAGGTCAAATCGAATGTTGTGTTGCTCCCTGGTGCCAAGGCTCAGGATATCTCGCAGCTGAAGAAGAACTTGGATTGGAACCAACAACATAGGTAGAATTAGGAATGATATTCTACTGAAAGAGTTTGAGGTATTAGGAACCAACTAAATTGCAGAACCTTACAGGTAATAATTTCTGAATTGTTACCCGAGCCACATGCAAATTTGCATAGGGTCAAGCAGATTAGAAGGCTAAATGCATGGCTGAAAGAGTGATGTGGGAGGTCAGGGTATTAATTCATGGGGTACCAGCACCAGTACTGGGGAAAGAGGAAGCTGTTCTGTTGCGAAGGGCTCCACGTAAACTGGGCTGGGATCAGTGTCTTGTTGAATTGAATGACGAGCGATAGGGGTGTAAACTAATGATTGTGGGTTGGGCAATTCAAAAGCACTAAGGGAAAAGTCAATGCAGTAGAGCAGAGTAACAATTTGGGTAAAACAAAGCAGAATGGGTAAGGAAGGAACAAAGAGCTTAACAAAAGTAAAGGGGCATTAGTGACTAAGGTAACATCAAGGAAAAATAGAAAGTTAAAGCTAAAGGCATTATATCTGAATGAGCAAAGCTTTCGTAACAAAATAAATGAATTAATGGCACAGATAAAGATAAATGAGTCTGATCTAATAGCCGTTATGGAGATAGGTGGCTGGATTTTAACTGTCAAGGAGATGCAAGCTTGGGTGTGGGCGCAGGGTTAAATTCCCGAAAAGGGAACCCGACATGATTCCACTCACTTCAAGGTTTGACCCAGGCAGGTTTGCAGGTGAGCAGGGGAGCCCCGTAAGATTTAGAGCATTTGCATGGCTCGCTTTTATGAATAACTTTGTAATACCTTTTCTGTAAGGCTAAATGGCATGTCAAGTCTGCATTGCAAAGCATGATGGTCATCATCACTGAAATATGTCAAAATGTCATGTTGAGAGATGTTTGTGTGGAACTGCATGTTAAAGGCCAGCTACCCAACCCGAACCTGATGGGACCCGACGACATGCGTCGGGTGCGGGTCGGGTCGCACTTCCGGGTCTGGCATTCGGGCTCGGGTCAGGTCGAGCCGGATCGGACACGCTCTATCACCACCTCAGGTAAATGAATTTAATGTTAATTTACTTTTTGGACTTTAAAGGTGGTTTTGCTACAGTTATTTTAAGTTTGTGCAGGTAAGGAACAAAGTGAAAAACGGAAGATAAGTGAACTGATGGTCGGGTCGGGCGCAGGAAAAAAATGAAAGGACTCGGGCCAGGTCGAGTTCGGGGTCGGATGGGCTTCTGTCGGGCTCGGGTTGGGTCTCGTTTGCAGACCCGAGCAGGCCTTTACTGCATGTAGCCTAAAATGGAAAGTAGAAGTCATGCAGCTGGGGAGGGGGCCCACATTGTGGGGGCTAGGGACAGTGACATATTTTACATTTGTGAAAAATAAGGACAGTTAAACCAATAGGACTAATTATATGCTATGTACATTAATATAGTGAAGTCTGTTTGAGCTAATGCTTGCTTTATTATGAAATGGTTTTTCATAAACCTTTGTGTAAGAACAATGGAAGAGATGGGTTGAAGACCTCAGCACTCCTTGCAGGGGGTGAGATGAGATAAATGTGAAACTGCCGAATTGCAAAAATGGTTGGTATCAGCAGGAATGTGACCCTCAGGATCCTTGCTAAAATAGAAAGAAACAGGAAGCATCTGTAAAGTGTGTAGATTGAACCTTTAACAAACTAGAGTCTAACAATGATGTCAACCTCGACCAATTAGTATACTTGTAACAATGCATAACCAAATAGAGTAAGATCCCAGCACCCCAAGAAGGATAAAAGAAAGGGGGTTACGGGACATCATTGGCACACTTAGAAGGAGAAAACAAACTATGGTCAACAGAACACAGCAAAAGAATGAGGAGAGAAGTCTGTACCCCAGTGAGCTCAGAAGCAAGAACCAGTACTGAGTGTTCCTGCATACCTATTGCCGTTCTTAAGTATTATATTTGTACATCTTAGTTAAGCCTAATAAATTCTCTAACTTGATCACAGAACTTGAGTCTGTACCTTGTAGGTCTATCTTGGTCAAGAATCCCAAGGTGAGACGGGTTAGGTATCCTCTGTCACACCTCTATTCAGGTAACATCTACCTGAAACTTACACTCCTGTGCAGCTGTCAGACAAGTCATTACAATATGCAACAGCTGATTGGCTATAACAGCCAATGCACGGGTTCCCCGAGCTCCCTGCAATTCAATAGCAGCCTTCAAAACAGCCTGTTTCCAGCCAATTTCAGAGCCATCAATCCCTGTTGTGCTCCCACCTTGTTGGCCCTGGTGAGTTTCACACAGATCGGGAGACCCGTGCACTGGCTGTTAAATTCAGAATGAATTGCCTCTTTACTTGTTTAAGCAAACCGAAAATCTCCACAGGGGCTTCCTACATGCTGTCGAACATGTGGTGGTTAAATGCAGAAGTAATTGTAATCATGTCAGATTTCTGACCACCAACATTTCTTGGGGATTTAAACACCCCCCCCCTCCCACTACAGCCGAACCCACCAGGCCCCCACAGCCCCACCCACCTTTCCAGTTAAAATTATGCCCAAAGAATATCCCAGAGAGCACTTTTGGAATGGGACCTCAACATGGCAGACCTCAGGAGAGGAGGGAACAGTATCAACATCCTGAGGATTACCATTGGCAAGAAGCTGAATTGGAGTAACCATATAAATACCATGGTTACAAGAGCAGGTCAGAGGCTAGGAATCAAGCAGTGAGTAACTCACCTCCTGATTCCCCAAAGCCTGTCCACCATCTACAAGATACAAGTCAGGAGTGTGATGGAATACTCTCCACTTGCCTGGATGGGTGCAGCTCCAACAACACTCAAGAAGCTCGACACCATCCAGGACAAAGCAGCCCGCTTGATTGGCACCCTGTCCACCACTTTCAACATTCACTCCCTTCACCACTGACGCACAGTGGCAGCAGTGTGTACCATCTACAAGATGCCATTGCAAGAACTCACCAAGGCTCCTTAGACAGCACCTTCCAAACCCGCGACCTCTACCACCACGAAGAACAAGGGCAGCAGATGCATGGGATCACCACCTGCAAGTTCCCCTCCAAATCACACACCATCCTGACTTGGAACTATATTGCCGTTCCTTCACTGTCGCTGGGTCAAAATCCTGGAACTCCCTTCCTAACAGCACTGTGGGTGTACCTACCCCCAAATGGACTGCAGCGGTTCAAGAAGGCAGCTCACCACCACCTTCTCAAGGGCAATTAGGGATGGGCAATAAATGCTGGCCGAGCTAACAATGCCCACATCCCATGAATGAATAATAAAAATCCAAAGAAGGCACACTTTCAGGAGAGGAGGGAACTCTATCCCAGAAAGGGGGACCTTCAGGAGAGGAGCAAGGAATAGTGGAGAATATTTGTTTTTCTAAATAGTTTTTTTTACATAAAAATTAACCCTGACTTCCTATATTTCTTACAGAATTATTACAGCAATATTCATTCCTACTCTAAGCAGGCTTGCCATGCTGATGGCAGACAACAACAGGCAGTATTTAAAATCCTTTACCACTCCCAAGACTATCCCTCCCCCCCATACCAGTCAACAGGTACCCCTTCCCAGACAAATCCCTACAACTTCGTAAACCCATAACCCTCCCAACACACACACCACTCTCAACACACACCCGCAACACACACATCCCTTCCAACACACACACTCCTTCAACACACACACTCCTTCAACACACACACTCCTTCAACACACACACTCCTTCAACACACACACTCCTTCAACACACACACTCCTTCAACACACACACTCCTTCAAACACACACACTCCTTCAACACACACACTCCTTCAACACACACACTCCTTCAACACACACACTCCTTCAACACACACACTCCTTCAACACACACACTCCTTCAACACACACACTCCTTCAACACACACACTCCTTCAAACACACACTCCTTCAAACACACACACTCCTTCAACACACACACTCCTTCAACACACACACTCCTTCAACACACACACTCCTTCAAACACATACATCTCAACACACATACACCTCTCCCAGCACACACACACCTCTCCCAACAAACACACGCTAACACACACATCCCTTCCAACACAAGCACCAACACACACACACCCCCCTTCCAACACACACATTTCCCAACACAAACACACTCTTCCTGACACCCTCCCCCCACACATCTCCCCACCACACACACCCACACAAAGCCTATGGTTAAACCCAGTATGACATCACAATCCCATTAGCACATCATGTAAGTACCCTCGATCCGGTTTCCTGCTCTGCCTTCACTCCGGTCTCACTGTCTGCCTTTAATCCGGTTTCATTGTCTGCCTTTAACCCGGTTTCACTACCTTCACTCCTGTGTCACTGTTTGCCCATGATCTGTTTAAACTGTCTACTCTGAACTCAGTTTACCTGCCTGTGCTTGACCCGGTTTAACTGTCCTCACTTAAAGCCCAACAACCAGAACAAAAGCATACTTTGTGATATGCAAATGACCAGAACTCTTCCGTTAGTCTATCATTGGTTCTTTGATCAAAACATAATTCAAAGACTCAACACCAGAGCCAATCGCGTTGGATTCCGTGGACTATTTCAGTTGATTGTCTGCCAGAATCCATTCGGTTAACTGATGTTAAGGTAGGTTGAGCTCATAACTGCTGGGTGTGTGCCATTTCATTACTTAGATTCAGTATTTGCTGATGTACTCTGTCTAGTTTATTCTACAGCCTAGTATTTATGTTCATCTAAAAAGGTTACCACTAGGTAATAACCATTCTAAATTTGTGTCAACAAGTCGTTTAAATGCTAATGCCTCAATGACCAATCTGATACTGAAGTAAAGAGAACAGGAGGATCCCATATTTAGTTCCTGGCCCCTGCTGAATTTTCCAGTGTTCGTTAGGATGGCAGAACTGGCATCACTGTCCAGGAGTGCAAAAATCAACACACCCCCTGCTCCTGATTTGGATGTGTGTGCATGTACGTATATGTTTGTGGGTGTGTGTGTGTACATGCTGTGTGCATGACATTTGTGCACGTGTGTGTGTGTGTGTGGGTATACAGGTGTGACTACACATGTATGTATGTGTGTTGATGTATGGACATGTGTGAGTGTGTACAAGTGTAGAAAGTGTGTACATGTGTAGATGTGGGTATGTGAGCGTGTATGGGTACGTGTGTGTCGGAGGTGGGGGGTGGGTGCGCGTTGGGGTGGATATTGATCGAGCCTGAATACAGTTGCCTCTTGAGAAGCGCCTGCCGATGTTGTCTTAATGTGGACAGGGTGAGGGGAGAACAGCTGGAATGGCCATAGCTGTGTGTCATTGGCACCACATTGACTCTCTACATGACGGTTGTGAGCCTATGATTTGTGTTACAGTGCAGACTGCATCGCCACATTGGAGTGTTTGGCCTACGTAGAAAAGATTAGTCAATAAAACTAGAGTCCTGCCCGACAAACACCATCGGAAATATTCCTCCCCCTCACCCAGGCAGAGAACTGAGTCTGAACTTTGCCTGCCCCACCACCTTTCAAAACTGGCAGGAGGTCAGAGAATCCAGGCAATTCCTTACCCTCCCACCAACGTACCACCGATCATGGGTACCATCAGATTTAGCCCCTGCCAGGGGTGCAGTGGGGAGGTGGTTGTACTAGAGAAAGAGCGCCTGATACTAGCCACCCTCCCTGTCTTCTGCCCCATCCCTCCCATGAGGGTCCCAGGACTCAAGGACAGCCTTTAGTGCCACTACTTGGTGCCTCTGCATCCTTTAAAGCTCCTCCTCAGTAGGTGTCCCAGACCTCCTCCACCAGCAGTACCAGGCTTTGCTGTGCGGTGGGGTTCTTGCAGTGGGAAATCCACCACTTCTCGGCAAATAAGACCTGGTCCAGGAAAACAAGTGGTGGGGTCAAGGTGCAACTGGAACAATTGGCCCAGAGGAAAATCCAGACAAAGATGTATGTGTTTTTCTGCAGTAATTCTGACCATTGGAAAGCTATTGTCAGGGTCACATAGGGTAGAGTTTTACCAACCCCGGCTCAATGGGTTGGGAGACGGCTGGGTCAGTAAAATAGAGGAACGCGCGCAGCAGAAGCCCGACGTGTTCCCTCCGTTGTTAAATTTTCCTGGCAGTGGCCGGGGTGCGGTGTCAAGAGCACACATAGCATCTGCTGGCAGGCGACTGAGCTTGTTAGCAAGCCAACTGACTGCAATTTTGAGGAGCCTATTAAATTTTACCAGGGCACACAGGAAGCATGGAGTTTCAGAGCCTCGCCAGCTACAAAGGAGGTGAGAGCTCAGTGGCAGCACAGTGTTGGCTGGCAGTGCAATTCATCAAGAGTAGTAGTGATCTAACATAGGGAGGGTGAGAAGCAGTAAAGCACAGGAGTGAAAAGCTGGAGGTTCTGCAAAGCAGGTGCAAACACCAGAGGCGGAAAACTGGAAGGGCCTCCCCAAAGTGCAATTCATGCATTCAGATCTAGAAGTTGCTAGGCTTTGAGACGTGAACACTTCAATTAACAATGGGTCTCATGAACTCAGATTTCAAGGCTTTCAGAGAGGAAGAGAATGAGAGAGGGAGACAGGTGCAGCCAAAGGGAGTGGGGCTACAACACTGAGAGGAGCATCAGGCTCCTGAAGGTGAAAGGGGATGTGGAAGAGGAGAACGCAGAGGGCCATGATTGCAGGCTCATGGTCGCAGAAGGCGCTATCCAGCCAAAAAGGCATATCGACAAAGGCTCTGCTTCCTGGAGATGTCGGAGCATCACTGTTGACACGACTGCATCTGTCCAAGGAGGTGGTCATGGAGCTGTGCACTATGCTGGAGGAGCATCTGAGCCCAATGGGACATGGTGGCAACCCATTGCCTGTGGGACTTAACTTTTACACTTCAAGATCATTCCAGGGATCCTCCGCAGACATCTGTACGATATCCCAGTTTGCAGCCATCGCTGTATCAAGCTGGTCATGGATGCCATGTACAAGAGAGTTGGCCAATACGTACACTTTCGCACCAATCCGGCCAGTCAGACCAAGAGGGCTGTAGGATTCGGGGCCATTGCTAGAATCCCCCAGGTGCAGGGGGTGAACAATTGTGTTCATGTGGCCATCAAGCTAGGAGCCTTCATCAACAGGAAGGATCTCCACTAACTCAATGTACAACTAGTTTGCAACCCTCACAAATTAATCCCTCAGGTCTGTATAAGGTTCCCAGAATGTCACCACCCTTTCATTCTATGACAATCCCAGGTGCCCCAGCTTCTCAGTCCAACCAAGCACCTTCACGGATAGATGCTGAGTGGTAAGGGCTCCGCACTGAAGATATGGCTTCTAATACCTGTGTGGAACACCCAGCACAAAAGTAGAGGAAACCTACAACCGCTGCCATGCATCAGCAAGGACAACCATTGAACAGGCCATAGGACTTCAGAAAATGAGGTTCAGAGGCTTGGGTAGATCTGGGGGAGCCCTGCAACACACCCCAGCAAAGGTGTCACATACCATGGTGCTGTGCTGGGTTCTGCACAACCTGACACTCCAGAGAGGAGAAGCTTTGGAGAGTGAGGATCCAGCTCCAAGGAGGAGGCTGAATATAGAAGGTTCAGAGGGGAAGTAAAAAAGCAAATAAGTGAAGCAAAGAGGGAGTATGAAAAGAGACTGGCAGCTAACATAAAATGGAATCCAAAAGTCTTCACTAGGCATATACATAGTAAAAAGGTGGTAAGAGGAGGAGTGGGGCTGATTAGGGACCTCAAAGTAGATTTACGCATGGAGGCAGGAACATGGCTGAGGTAGGAAATGAATACTTTGCATCTGCTTTTACCAAGGAAGAGATGCTGTGCAGGACATGGTGAAAGAGGAGGTAATTCCAAGACTACAAGGATTAAAAATTGATAAAGAGGAGATATTGGATAGGCTGTCTGTACTTCAAGTTGATAAGACACCAGAAGTGAGAGTGGAAATTGTGGAGGCACTGGCCATAATTTTCCAGTCTTCCTTGGACTCATGGGTGGTGCCAGAGGACTGGAAAACTACTAATGTTAAACCCTTGTTCAAAAAAGGGTGTAAAGATAAGCCCAGCAACTATCAGCCTGTCTGTTTAACCTCGGTGGTGGAGAAGCTTCCAGAAACAATAATTCAGACCAAAATTAATAGTCACTTGAGCAAATGCAGGTTAATTAAGGAAAGTCAGCATGGATTTTTGTTAAGGGCAAATAGTGTTTAAGTAACTTGCTGGAATATTTGATGAGGTAACAGAGAGGGTTGATGAGGGTAATGCTGTTGATGTAGGTGGA
This sequence comes from Heterodontus francisci, assembly GCF_036365525.1. Taxonomy (NCBI): domain Eukaryota; kingdom Metazoa; phylum Chordata; class Chondrichthyes; order Heterodontiformes; family Heterodontidae; genus Heterodontus; species Heterodontus francisci. The sequence continues at coordinate 19,788,004 of NC_090403.1, forward strand.
TGTGGATTTCCAAAAGACATTTGATAAAGTGCTGCACAACAGACTTGTGAGCAAACTTGTAGCTCATGGAATAAAAGGGTAAGAAACAACATGGATACGAAACTGGCTGAGTGACAGGAAACAGAGTGTAGTGGTTAATGGATGTTTTTTGGACTGGAGGATCTGTAGTGGAGTTCCCCAGGAGTCAGTCAGTGTTAGGACCCTTGCTGTTCCCGATATATATTAATGACCTTGACCTTGGTGAACAGGGCACAATTTCAAAATTTGCAGATGATACAAAACTTGGAAGCATTGCGAACTGTGAGGACGACAGTGTAGAACTTCAAAAGGACATTGACAAGTTGGTGGAATAGGCAGACAGGTGGCAGAATGAAATTTAATGCAGAGAAGGGTGAAGTAATTTATTTTGGTAAGAAGAATGTGGAGAGACAACATACAATAAAGGGTGCAATTCTAAAAGAGGTGCAGGAACTGAAGGACCTGGGTGTATATCAGCATAAATCATTGAAGGTGGCAGGACAGGTTGAGAGTGGAGTTAATAAAGCATACAGTATCCTCGGCTTTATTAATCGGGGCATAGCGTACAAGAGGAAGGAAGTTAAGTTAAACATAGAGCACACTGGCTCAGCCTCAGCTGGAGTATTGCGTCCAGTTCTGGGTACCACACTTTAGGAAAGATGTGACGGCATTGGACAGAGTACAGAAAGGATTCACGAGAATGGTTCCAGGGATGAGGAACTTCAGTTACATAGACAGATTGGAGAATTTGGGTCTGTTTTCCTTGGAGAAGAAAAGGTTGAGAGGAGATTTGATAGACCAGGGGTCGCCAGCCTTTTCCTGAGTGAGAACTACTTCTGACAAAGGAAAAGTACACGTTTGCTGACAATGCCTACACTAGGTGGTGCATGCGCAAATGACTGAAACATTTCAGGCAGCTGCCAATAATAAAGATGACGCTGCTCAATTTGGTACAAAAGCCCTTCCCCCTATAGCTGCTTCTCTTTGCCCCCCTACTCCAGCCTGCTCACCAACCCCCCTCGCCAGTCTCTGCTCGTTCCACCCTCTTTGCCGCTCACTCCCCCCGCTCACTGCTGGCTGCTCCCTGTTTGCTGCTCGAATACACCCTTCTCATTCACCACATGTTCCCCTACTTGCTGCTCGGACCCCCCATTCGCCACTCAATCGTCGTTCACTCCCCCCATCACTGCACCCTCAGCATTTGCTGCTGGGCCTCCCTGCTCACTTGCTCCCTCACCACTTGCTCTTCCCGTTGTGGCATCAGTACAGGGTGACATCAGTATGCGGTGACGTCAGGATGCCCATGTGCGGATTAATGCTGGCGGGGTGACGTGAGTGATCAGGAGCATTATGCGAGCTACTCAAAGGTCAACGCAAGCCGTCATTAGCTCGTGATCGACATGTTGGTGACCCCCTGTGATAGAGGAGTTCAAAATCATGAGGGGTCTGGACCGAGTAGATAGGGAGAAACTGTACTCATTGGTGGAAGGATTGAGAACCAAAGGGCACAGATTTAAGGTAATTGGCAAAAGAAGCAATGGCGACATGAGGAAAAACATTTACACGCAGCGAGTGGTTAGGATCCGGAATGCACTGCCAGAGAGTGTGGTGGAGGCTGGTTCAATCGAGGCACTTGAGAGGGAATTGAATTATCATCTGAAAAGGAAGAAAGTGCAGGGCTATGGGGAGAAGGCGAGGGAATGGCACTTGGTAAATTGCTCCTTTGGAGAACCAGTGCAGACACAGCGAGCCGAATGGCCTCTTTCTCTGCTGTAACAATTCTGTGAATCAGAGGGGCCTGCAGACCAGACAGACAATGACAATCCACCCAAGGAACAACTGTAGGCACATACTGACATGCATGCCAGGGAGACAGGTGAGTCACTCATACAGAAACATTTCTCCTGGGCCTCCCTTAAATGCCCAGGTAAATGATTCAGTTTATGTCCTCATTTGGCCTTTCCTTGACTGCTCTTACTATCTCAGTCAGCCCATTACATCAAGCTAAGGCATATACGAACATACGAGTTAGGAGCAGGAGTAGGCCACTCAGCCCTTCGAGCCTGCTCCGCCATTCAATAAGTTCATGGCTGAACTGATTACTCCACGTTTCCACCTACCCCCGATAACCTTCCACCCCCTTGCTTATCAAGAATCTATCTACCTCTGCCTTAAAAATATTCAAAGACTCTGCTTCCACCGCCTTTTGAGGAAGAGAATTCCAAAGACTCACGACCCTCTGAGAGAAAACGTTTCTCCTCATCTCTGTCTTAAATGGGCGACCCCTTATTTTTAAACAGTGGCCCCTAGTTCAAGCTTTTCCCACAAGAGGAAACATCCTTTCCACATCCACCCTGTCAAGACCCCTCAGGATCTTATATTTTTCAATCAAGTCACCTCTTACGCTTCTAAATTCCAGCGAATATAAGCCTAGCTTGTCCAATCTTTCCTTGTAAGACAGCCCACCCATTCCAGTTATCAGTCTAGTAAACCTTCTCTGTACTGCCTCCAATGCATTTACATCCTTCCTTAAATAAGGAGACCAGTACTGTACACAGTACTCCAGATATGGTCTCACCAATGCCCTGTATGGCTGAAGCATAACCTCCCTACTTTAGTATTCAATTCCCCTCACGATGAATGATAACATTCTATTAGCTTTCCTAATTACATACTGCACCTACATGCTAATCTTTTGTGATTCATGCACTAAGACACCCAGATCCCTCTGCATCTCAGAGTTCTGCAATATATTGCACATTAACCCCATGCAGTCTAGACCTTTGCATGACCTCGTTCTCAGGAGCTCACCAGCTTGTAATTGCCCAATAATTCAAAAATGAGTACTGGAGACCTTTACTAATGCAACACCCATTTGACACAGGGAAGCAGGACACTTGCCTTTCTTCTCCAGTGCTTTAGATGATTATAGCGGACACTATCTAGTTGCCTGGGGTCTTGAGGACCCCAGCACATGCAGAGTCTCCTGCATCTGTCTTTGTGGCTCATGAGGCTTTGTGTTTCTGTCAGAGGGGCAGAGGGGCCTCCGTCCATGCACCTTGAGAGGAACCTCCAGGGGCTTCAGGCAGCTGCTCCTCGACCCTTCGAAGGTCCACCTGTCCTTTCCTGCTTACCTGAACAGCAGGAGCACCTGACATGGATTCCAGGTGTCTCATTCATGCCTTTGTCATCTCTGGATTTGACTATTCCAAGTCTCTCCTGACTGGTCTCCCACATTCTACTCTCCATAAACCTGCAGTCTGAAACTCAGCTGCCCGTGTCTTAATTGACACCAACTCCCCTATCACCCCTGTGCTCGCTGGCCGATACTGGCTCCTGGTTAAGCAATGTCTTGATTTTAAAATTCTTATCCAACTTTTCAAATCCCTCCATGTCCTCGCCCCTCCCTACCTCTGTCATCTCCTCCAGCCCCACAACCCTCTGAGATATCTGCGCTCCTCTAATTCTGGCCTCTTGTACATCCCTGATTTTAATCGCTGCACCACTGGTGGCCGTGCCTTCCGTTGCCTCGGCCTCAATCTCTGGAATTCTCTCCCTACACCTCTCCGCCTCCCTTTCCTACTTTAAGGTACTCCTTAAAACCTACCTCTTTGACCAAGCTTGTGATCATCTGACCTAATATCTCCTTTTGTGGCTCAGTGTCATCATTTGTTTATAATGCTCCTGTGAAGCACCTTGGGATGTTTTTGTAATATTACTTGATCCTTTGATGTGTGATCTATTGTAAGACTCACAGGACTACAAGTAATATCTAAAGTAAACATAGGTTTTATTATACTTTAACTAGAACTGCACGAGTTACATCCAAACACATCTTGCTCTGTCAGGTTTCACCCACAACTGACTGGTCACGTGTGACACAACATCATGTCCTTCACTTACAGCTTCTTAAGGTGGTCTGCTCTTAAGGTTGTCCCACAACAGTTTTATTGCGGTAAAGGCGCTATATAAATATCAGTTGTTATCTCGAGCCCATCTCACCTGCCCATCGCTCCAAAAAATTCAGGGATGAGGCGATGTTATGCAGATCAGCCTGCACCTCCTGCATCCATTGGATGGTACGCTGGCTGGGGCTCTCCATGAGAGTTGTCACTCTCTCAATGGGAGGACGTCAGAGACATTGTTCCCTCCATCATGGATGGACTCCTCCATCATTCCTGCATCAATGCGCATAGCCTCTGGTAACTTGGACAGATGTCCACACGTTCCACGCTGCTGCTCCAACATCTGCCGTTTTGGTGATGACTCCCGAGGCATGCCATCTGCTAGAAGCTGAACATCGCTGTGCCGTTCCACAGTCCTCCGAGTGGGAGCGACTGCAGCTGTCACTGCCTCTGTTAGCTGCTTGCTCACGTCTGTGCAGTGTACACCAGCTGGTGCCACCCTTTCCAACCACGCACCAATGCCCACCAATGTGAGAGTATCTGCGCTGGTGAACAGTCTGCTGGAATGATGTGAGGCTGCCTCCTCAGATGGTAGCTCCTCCTCTGAGGCCTCCAGCACGTCAGCTGCCATCGATGGTTCTTCATCTTCAACTTGACCTGTAAGCGAGGGAACAGTGGTGTGAGGGCACTGCACGTTCCAACAACTCCTTCCGACTCCACTTCTGCTGGATCTTCCTGTGTTCAGCAATGGGCACAGGGTGAGTCATAGTTAGTGCTCATCAGAATGTTTCATGGCATATGCGGAATACAGGCTTAAAGACAGGATTCTTGGTAGTGTGGAGGAACAGAGGGATCTTGGGGTCCATGTCCATAGATCGCTCAAAGTTGCCACCCAAGTTGATAGGGTTGTTAAGAAGGTGTATGGTGTGTTGGCTTTCATTAACAGGGCGAATGAGTTTAAGAGCCGCGAGGTTATGCTGCAGCTCTATAAAGCCCTGGTTCAACCACACTTGGAAAATTGTGTTCAGTTCTGGTCGCCTCATTATAGGAAGGATGTGGAAGCTTTAGAGAGGGTGCAGAGGAGATTTACCAGGATGCTGCCTGGACTGGAGGGCATGTCCTACGAAGAAAGATTGAGGGAGCTGGGGCTTTTCTCATTGGAGCGAAGAAGGATGAGAGGTGACTTGATAGAGGGGTACAAGATGATGAGAGGCATAGATAGAGTGGATAGTCAGAGACTTTTTCCCAGGGTGGAAAGGGCTATCACCAGGGGGCATAATTTTAAGGTGATTGGAGGAAGGTTTCGGGGAGATGTCAGAGGTAGGTTCTTTACACAGAGTGGTGGGTGCGTGGAATGCGCTGCCAGCGGTGGTAGTAGAAGCAGATACATTAGGGGCATCTAAGCGACTCTTGGATAGGTACATGGATGATAGTAGAATGAAGGGTAGGTAGTTAGTTTGATCTTCGAGTAGGTTAAAGGTTCGGCACAACATCGTGGGCCGAAGGGCCTGTACTGTGCTGTACTGTTCTATGTTCCATGATGTTACCCACTCTCTAGGGGATCCACACCTTCCCCACCCTTAGCAACATGTTGACCTGCTGCCATCCCTCCCAGCTCCATTGCTTCCTCCTCCATCAGTGTCAGTATTGCCTCCAGTCCTTCAGCATTCCCTGGTGTTGTGAGATCTCTTCTGCAAACAGACATACACATTGTCACTCATCTGTCTTGACCCAGCTGCTTGACCTCCTCTGTCAGTTTTAATGCCAAGCACTGTGACACTGGGCTGCTTTCTGCAAGCATCCATTCAGTACTGGCAATGCTGCGGGCACCTCTGACTGACCAGGGACCTCTGCTGTCAGGCAGATATTCATTTTACTGTCAATGCTGGTGCCTGGTCATGCCTGATGCCTGGGCCATCAACCTCTTCTCACATTTCATAGGCACCTTTTGTGACATCCAAAGCTGCGAGCTTGGTATTAACAATTTCACTCACCCTGCCAGACCGCATCAGGTCATTGAATCACTTGCGGCTCTGTAACCACGTCCATGCAAACACCCCGCGGCTGCTGACCTCCTCTGCAACCTCCAACCATGCCTTCTTGTTCTGCCTTGCTGGCCTCCTCCTCCCATCAATTGAGAAGAGGACCTCTTTCCGTGGCCTTGTCACCTGGAGGAGCAGCTCAGGGAGGCATCATTGAACCTGGTGTCACGCTTCCTCTAGCTGCAGCCATTGTTTCAAAGGCTCCCTTGTTTGGCCTCTTTGTCAGTCTCCTCAATGTTTCAAACCATCGACCCAAGTGCTGCCTTCCCATTAAAAATGGCGCCCCCATTTCAGCTGCCAGGACTTCCTCCCGCCCATCACCTGCTATTGGCCACTTCCCACACTGCCAGTCATTAATTGGACACTGCACGCACAGTCCTGTTCTCACTGCCCGCCCGTGCAGCCTCGTGACCCAATTTGCAGCCCAACGTTCGACAATGATGAACATGTTAAAGAAAGGAAGTCTTACATTTCCACAGCACCTTTCATAACCTCAGGAAATCCCAAAGCACTTTGCAGTACTTTTGAAGTGCAGTCATTATCGTAATATAGGGGAGACGGCAGCCAATTTGCACACGGCAAAGCTCCGACACACTGCAAGAAGTCTGGTTGAATGTATTCCGGAAGGTTCCATCACCTGACCTCTCACCTCCACCTGCCCCACTCAGTCAAACAGTATAACTAATAAACAAAAACGTTCAAAGAAAATGAAAAAAAAACTTTTTAAAGCCCTCTGATTTTTCTCCTGGCAGACAACGTACAGGAGACCTCAAGCAATTCTGGAAGGTTGACAAGCCTGAGGTTTGGACAGGACCATTGCCTGATTGGGGATAACCCAAATCAGAACACCGAGATGTCTTGGTGTCAGCAAGGCCAGATACCTACAAATCAATGGGGATGTGGATGGTAACGTTATCTGTGGTCCCCGAGATTCATGGGACACATCTACATGGCCCAGGAAGTCAATAGATTTACACACCCCTGGTTTACAGCATTCTAGAAAATACATCGAAAGGTATCTGCCATAAAGATGAAACAGGCAAGAGGGGTGAATCATTCCTGCCCAGGTTTCAGCCAGCTCTGAGATCCCACACATCAACCATTAGGTGCGGCACAGTGGCGCAGTGGTTAGCACCGCAACCTCACAGCTCCAGGGACCCGGGTTCAATTCTGGGTACTGCCTGTGTGGAGTTTGCAAGTTCTCCCTGTGACCGCGTGGGTTTTTGCCGGGTGCTCCGGTTTCCTCCCACCGCCAAAGACTTGCAGGTGATAGGTAAATTGGCCATTGTAAATTGCCCCTAGCGTAGGTAGGTGGTAGGAATATGGGATTACTGTAGTGTTAGTATAAATGGGTGGTTCTTGGTCGGCACAGACTCGGTGGACCGAAGGGCCTGTTTCAGTGCTGTATCTGTAAATAAAATAAAATAAAATAAACCTTCTGGCAATACTGGGATATGTCCTCCTGCCTAGACTGATTAATATAGCTCCCTCCACACTGCCCCCCCATGTTGAATAGTCTGTTGATGCTGAGTGTCTCGGCCAGGGGTGCGCAAAGTACAGTCCATTGACCACATGGCACTGCCAGTCCAGGCAGCCAGGGCATCAAAGCCCAGTCTTACTTTTACTTGTTACCCTTTCACCCGTGTGTCCAGTCTGAATCTGAAACGTAACACAACAGCAAAATACTGTGGATGCTAGAAATCAGAAATAAAAACAGAAAGTGCTGAAAATACTCAGGTCTGGCAGCATCTGTGGAGAGAGAAACAGAGTTAACGTTTCAAGTCGATGACCTTTGATCAGAACTGAACTGTTCAGGCCAGTTCGGGTGAAAGGTCACAAACCTGAAATCATGGTAACTTTTTTTTTCTCTCTATAGATGCTGCCAGACCTGCTGAGCATTTTCGGTTTTTATTCCTGAATTTGAAAGGCTTGGTTCCTAATCTCAGCCAATGTTCAAACATGTGGACTGAGTACTGCACTCCATTAGTACTGCACTCCATTAGTACTTTTTTTTTTATTTCCAAAATATACTTTATTCATAAAAATCTGTAAATCTTACATTCCCAAACAGTTTAAAACAGCATCAAGTCAAAAAATACAAACGGTGCAAAGGTGATCAGTTTCCTTCTATACAATCATGAGTTGCCTCACAACTCTTCCATTTCATTGTCCTGCCAGATACATTTTTACATTTACAGCACACAAAATGTTCCCAATACAGTTCGAGGGGTTTCCCATGGATCCAGCCCCTCAGTTCAGCTTGGCGGGGGGACCTTACACTGTGGTCTTTCCCCATTGAGCCTTTGCTGTGGCTGTCCCAAGCTTTAGTGCGTCCCTCAGCACGTAGTCCTGGACCTTGAAATGTGCCAGTCTGCAACATTCGGTCGTGGACAACTCTTTGCGCTGGAAGACCAGCAAGTTTCGGGCAGACCAAAGGGCATCTTTCACCGAATTGATAGTCCTCCAGCAGCAGTTGATGTTTGTCTCGGTGTGCGTCCCTGGGAACAGCCCGTAGAGCACAGACTCCTGTGATACAGAGCTGCTTGGGATGAACCTCGACAAAAACCACTGCATCTCTTTCCACACCTGCTTTACAAAGACACATCCCAGGAGGAGGTGGGCAACTGTCTCTTCCCCACCACAGCCACCATGGGGGCATTGTGCAGAGGGGGCGAGACTTCGGGTGTGCATGAAGGATCTGACGGGGAGGGCCCTTTCACCACCAGCCAAGCTACATCTTGGTGCTTGTTTGAAAGTTCTGGTGATGAGGCATTCCGCCAAATGACTTTGGCGGTCCGCTCGGGGAACCATCCGACAGGATCCCCCGTCTCGTTTTTCCGTAGGGCCTTGAGGACATTCCGTGCAGACCACTGCCTGATGGACTGGTGGTCAAAGGTGTTTTCCCGCAGAAACTGCTCTACGAAGGATAGGTGGTACGGCATGGTCCAACTGCATGGAGCGTTCCACGGCAATGTGACCAGGCCCATCCTTCGCAACACCGGGGACAGATAGAACCTCAGCACGTAGTGACACTTGGAGTTTGCGTACTGGAGATCTACACACAGCTTGATGCAGCTGCACACGAAGGTAGTCATCAGGATGAGGGCGATGTTGGGTACATTTTTCCCGCCCTTGTCCAGAGATTTGAACATCGTGTCCCTCCGGAACCGGTCCATTTTACATCCCCAGATGAAGCGTAAAATGGCTCAGGTGACCGCCACAGCGCAGGAGTGGGGTATGGGCCAGACCTGCGCCACGTAGAGCAACAACGTGAGCGCCTCGCACCTGATGACCAGGTTCTTACCCACAATGGAGAGAGATCGCTGCCCCCACATGCCCAACTTTTGTCGTACCTTGGCTACTCGCTCCTCCCAGGTTTTGGTGCACGCCCCGGCCCTTCCGAACCATATCCCCAGCACCTTCAGGTAATCTGACCTGACGGTGAAGGGGACAAAGGATCGGTCAGCCCAGTTCCCAAAGAACATGGCCTCGCTCTTGCCGTGGTTAACTTTGGCTCCCGAGGCCAGTTGGAACTGGTCGCAGATGCTCATCAGTCTACGCACGGACAGTGGATCCGAGCAGAAAACGGCGACGTCATCCATGTACAGGGAGGATTTAACCTGAGTGTCTCTGCTGCCTGGGATTGTCACCCCTCTTATGCTCACATCCTTCCTAATAGACTCAGCAAAGGTTTCAATACAGCAAACAAACAAAACCGGGGAGAGAGGACAGCCCTGTCTGACTCCAGATTTGATCGGGAAACTTTCCGATTCCCACCCGTTGATTGAGACTGCACTACTGATGTTTGTGTAGAGCAGTTGGATCCAATTGCAAATTCCCTCCCCAAACCCCATTTTGGAAAGCACGTCCATCATGTAGGTGTGCGATATCCTGTCAAAAGCCTTCTCCTGGTCCAGGCTGATGAGGCAGGTGTCCACCCTCCTGTCCCGTACATAGGCGATCGTATCCCTGAGTAGCGCGAGACTATCAGAGATCTTCCTGCCGGGTACAGTACAGGTCTGATCGGGGTGAATCACCAACTCCAGAGCAGACTTGACGCGACTGGCTATGACTTTGGACAGAATCTTGTAGTCAACATTAAGCAGTGAGATGGGCTGCCAATTTCTGATTTCTGCCCTCTCCCCCTTCCGCTTGTAAATGAGGGTGATGATGCCTTTCCTCATGGATTCTGACATGCTGCCGGCCATGAGCATACTCTCGTATACTTCCAGCAGGTCCGGGCCGACCCAGTCCCACAGGGCCGAGTACAACTCGACCGGTAAGCCGTCGCTTCCGGGAGTTTTACTCATCTCGAAGGACTCGACGGCCTTTGTCAGCTCGTCCAGAGTTAGCGGCTTGTCCAGTCTCTCCCTCCTGCTGTCATCTAGGACCTCTGTGATAGATGACAGGAAGGACTGGGAGGCTCTGCTGTCTGTGGGCTTCACGTCATACAGCCCAGCATAAAAGGATTTGCTGATCCCTAGTATGTCGGACTGCGAAGACGTTACGGAGCCATCTTCTTCCTTCAGGCTGCTGAACACAGAGCTCTCTCTGTGTACCTTTTGGAAGAAGTAACGCGAGCACGTCTCATCCTGCTCGATGGAGCGGACTCTGGACCGGAAGATGATCTTGGAGGCTTCCTTGGCAAAGAGCGAGGTCTGCTGGCTCTTCACCTCTTGGAGCTCCTCCTTGACCTCGACCCCCATTGACTGCAACCGGAGAAGATTTTGCATACTTTTCTGGAGTCGGGACATTTCCCTCTGTCTCTCTCTCGCCCTCTGAACACCTTTGTGGATGAAGAACCTCTTGATGTTCTCCTTAATCGCTTCCCACCAGTGAACTGGAGACTCAAAGAGGGGTTTCACGGTCCTCCAACCTTTGTAATCCCTTTTGAGTTCCTCAACGTTCTCTCGGGTCAGCAGTGTAGCATTGAGCTTCCACGTCCCTCTGCCAACCCGCTGGTCGTCCTGTAAGTGACAGTCGGCCAGTAAGAGGCAGTGGTCAGAGAAGAACACCGGCTTGACGTCGGTGGATCCGACCATGACAGCACGGGACACAAATAGGAAGCCAATCCTGGAACGGGCAGACCCGTCCGATCTTGACCATGTGTATCTGCGCTGTGCTCCGTCTGCAGGTTTGCTGAAGACGTCGTGCAGTTTGGCATCTTTAACTGTTTCTATTAGGAATCTGGACGTAGCGTCCAGTTTGCTGTCGTCACTGCCGGATCGTCCAGCCGCATCGATGATGCAGTTGAAATCACCGCCTAGGATGACCGGCCGGGACGTCGCCAGCAGCAGTGGGAGCTGCTGGAAGACGGTCAGCTGCTTGCTGCGTTGTACCGGGGCGTACACGTTGATCAACCGGAGCGGAGCGTTGTTGTACATCACGTCTGCTACGAGGAGGCGACCGCCCACCACCTCCTTAACTTCGGAGATGAAGTTACCTCCCCGCAGCAGAATACCCAGGCCGGAGGAACGGCAATCATTACCCCCCGACCAGATCGATGGCCCGTGGGACCACCATCGCGACCACTGCCTGTAGGTGCTGAGGTGTGGTATTCCACACTCCTGCAGAAACAATAGGTCAGCTTTGACCTTGGCGAGGTAATCCAAGGTTGAAACACATCGCGTAGTAGATTTAATGCTACGCACATTAATGGAAGCAATTTTTACACCCATTTTTTAAAGTTAGTTGTTGCTTCCCATACCATTTGTCCTTGCTAGTCCCAGTCCCTCGGGATGTTCCTGCATACCCATCGTGTGCGCAAGCAGTTTCACGTTGGTTGGGCTCAGAAACCCCTCCTGGTTTTTCATGCAGTGTTTGTTCCGCTGGGGTGACATCGGGGGGGGTCTTGTAGGCAGAGAGGATTGGGTTATCCTCATCAGCTGCTTCCATCTGTTCCTCCTCGAAAACATCACTGCTCCCGGCTTCCTGGGGCTGAGGTGCACCAGACGTGTCTTTGCTCCCGGTGTCCCAGAGCGGAGACGCATTGGCCACGTCGTTACGTGTGGCGCTTTTGGGTTGGGGCACGCCGGGCCCATCACAGCTTCCAGTGCCCGGGGGCTGGGATGCTTTATCTTCCATCTCCTTGGAGTTCTGTCGCCTCTTTTGAAAGGGCTGTCATTCCAGCATTCCCCCGTCCAGTGAAGAGGAGTTGTTGCAGTCTGATTCAGAAGATAGCCTCCTCTTGCCACTGGTTTGGGTGGTGGCCTGTTCCGCTTTGGGATGTTTTTCTTTGTGGTTTTCCTCTGGACCAATTGCCACTGACCTGTTTGTCCATCTACTGCCTCCTCCTCCATTGATTCTGTCTGCGGAGGAGGGGTTTCCGAGCGCAGGGTAGGTGCTGGGTCGCTGGTTTCAGCTGCTTCCCCTTCCTTCTCCTTCTCAGGTTGAAGTTCCTCACTGCGGAGAAGGTTGCTTGTCTCCTTTCGAACACCGGACGCCTTCGTCGAACCTTCTCCTGGCCTTTCCTTGGACCTTGCCGCCTGAGCATAACTGAGGCAGCGTTTAGGGCAGGTTTTGTAGAGATGGCCTGCCGCACCGCACAAGTTGCAACACTTAGCCTGCTTAGAGTCCTTGGTCTGATGGCCTTCCTCCTTGCAGTTCTTGCAAACAACCGTGCTGCAGTTGGCCGCCACGTGACCAGATTTGCCACAGCTGCGGCAAACTCTGGGCTGCCCAGCGTAGACCAAGAAGCCTCGACTTCCCCCGATAGCAAAGCTGGAGGGAGGGTGGATGATGGCTCCACTGGGATCTACCTTCAAGGTCACCTTGACCTGCCGCTTGCTGGTCCAAATCCCAAAGGGGTCCTTGACATCAGTGCTGCTGCCGGTCACCTCGACGTACCTGGCGAGAAAGGTGAGTACATCCACCACCGGAACATGTGGGTTGTAGAGGTGAATCGTCACCACCCGGTCCCGTTGTGACGGAAGCGTGAAGAGCGGCTCCGCTGTGAGGATCAACAGTGGCGCCCGGTCCCCTTTCTCCTTGAACGCCTTCAGGAACTTGATGCATCCCGCCACGTTCCGGAACGTCACGTCGAAGTATCCACTGCTGGGGAAATCCTGCAGGCAGAAGACGTCCGTCGCTTGAAATCCGCAGCAATCGAAGAGAATTTTCTTGATGAAGCAATGATCATGGTCTCTTCTCAACCAAGTAAGCACTGATAAGAACAGACACTACACGATCTTAGCCAAAAGGCCGAGAAGCGAACTCCATTAGTACTGCACTCCATTACGCTGACTGTACCCCCTCAACAGCTGAGATGAGCTAACAGCACAACTAAATGATCCAATCTGTTCTATATGGCTCTGTAGCTCTGTAGCAAACGAGGCAGCGATCGTTGAATTATACAACAAAGAAGGAGGTCATTTGGCCCATCATGTCTGTGCTGGCTCTTTGAAAGCTATCAAATTAGTGCCACTCGCCTGCCCTTTCCCCATAACCATAGAGTCATAGGCTCGATTGCCTGTTTGCTTGTTAAAATTGGACAGTGATGGAGGTGGGGGGGAGGTAGAAAATAGTGCGAGATAATGTCAGGTTGGGCCCCTTACGTCATGACGCCGGAACGCAGTTCTACCAAGGGCAGACAGCGAGCCGAGGGGAAACTCTGCTTACCATCTGCAGACCAGCAATTTAAGGCCAATTAAGAGAGTTGAGAAGGCAAGTGACACCAATATTACGTGCGCCTCAGAATTTTACGAGCCACGCAGAGGCCACACAGTGAGCGGGGAACAGTGAAGGGGGGGGGTGGTCAGAGCCTCGGCAGCATTTAAAGACAGCAACATGTCGGCAGCTGTAGGGGCCTGCTGCACTCCAGACATTCACTGAGGCCTTTTGATTTGTTAGCAGAAGAGGAGGAGGTCAAACATTGTGTTGGTTTCAGGTCCCGTTGCGCAGCTAGTCCTCCAGGCAGGGGGTTCATTGAAGAGGGGCCTAATAGGCTGGCCTTTCTGCAACAAAGGGAAGGGTCACCCCCTTAAAGCAACATTGTTCAGGTGGCATGGGAATCATATTTTCTGGAGGAGGTTCCTCCAGTGAGGAGGAGAATCTGAGAGGGAGGGAGGAGTGGGCAAATGGAAACTGACATCAGTGACCTGCTAGCTACCGGAGGGGCAGCGTCGTGATGGGGATAAAGGGGACTGGGCGTGGAGACGGGGGTACCCAGTGGCCAGGGTGTACAGGCAACACATGAGCTACCTCCAGATGTCAGAGCGGCAGTGTTGCCAAAGACTGCGCCTGTCCCGAGAGGCCGTGACTGATCTGTACGCCATGATGGTAGCGGAGGTGAGCTTTGATTGCATTGGTGGTTATCTGCTGCCGGTGGCTCTCAGGTTCACTGTGGTCCTGAATTTCTGCGCCTCAGGCTCATTGCAGGGGCCCACAAGAGTAATGTGTAGCATCTCACAATCAGCCACACATCACTGCATCAAGGTAGTGACAGGTGCCCTCTTCAGGAGGGCCAACCAGTATATATCAAGTTCAGAACCGTTGCGGACAGTCAGGACGAGAGAGCCAGAGGCTTCGACGCCATGGCTGGATTTCCCCAGGTGAAAGGTCTGATAGACTGCACGCATATGGCCATCAAGGCTCTCACAGGGGCCTTCATCAACCAGAAGGGATTTCATTTCCTCAATGTCCAAGGAGTGGTGACTCCAGGTGCCTCTCCCCCTCTGGCCTTGCCACTGTTAGATAGAGCTCAGGCACAAGCCAATGGCATGCAGGTCTCCATGCATCTCCAGCAGCCACCGACTGGTCTGCTGAATGTAGCTCTCTGAATGCAGGAGGCCACATGCGCAGACGAGAGGGAGATGGCAGCATTCATGGCCTGGATGTACTCCTCCACTGTCCAAGCCAGGGTGTGCATACCCTCTGGCATCTCTGCCAGATCTTCACGCAACTCACGCTGAACTTCTAGCATCTGCCGCCTTATGGACAACTCCAAAGGCATGTCATCAGCCTGGGGCTCAGCATGTGTCTGGCCTCCCACAATCCTCTGAGTGTCTAGGGCCTCAGCTGTCACAGCCTCTGACAACTGGTCTGCCACTTGTGTGGTGCTCTCTCCAGTTTGTGACCCCTGATCTATTACCGTGCGCGTAACCACTGAGTTGACAGTATCAGTTGGTGGAGGATGCAGAGCAAGCATGTGACACTGCACCCTCTGAGGTCCCCTCCCCCCCTCCTCCTCAGAGGTGGATGGATGTCCCCTGGAAATGGTGCCTGTCTCGTCTTGCGATTGACCTGTGTGAGAAAACAGAATGATCAGCCCACATGACCCTCCAGACAGGGGCCCACATAATCAGCTGCAGCTCAAACACATGTCTGTTACTTGGAAGGCGTAACCCTTTAAACATACTGCCAACACCTTCTTCTAGGTCATGGGACGATGCAGCCACCTCCTTACCTCCTGCCCCCAGTTATGGATTCATCGGTGACCCCGCTTACTGGCTACTAATTGGCCAGCTAGCACATGATCACAACGGGAGCAGGAGGGCCCTCGCCACCCACTTCCTCTTCTGCAACCCTGCCTATAATGGTCAAATTCGGCCATTAAGTCATAGAGTCATTACATCACAGCCCTCTGTAAAGCAATCTGGAATTTTATGCTCTCCCTCATGGTGGCTTTGAAAGCAGGGAGAGTATATAATCCCCCCACCACCTTTCTACCTCTAACCAAATTAAGACCAAGGCAGGAAGGCCCATGGACAGCTTTCCTTCCCCACTGCCAATTGAGGCCCTTAAGTGGGTAATTAATGCCCAATTAAGGGCTTCATCCCACTGCTGCTGGTATTATCCCAGCAGCAGGCAGGCCTGTCACCGCACGGGGACCATACCAAGCAAAACTGTGCGGCTTGCTTGCTGGCTCCGGGAGGATCCCTCGTTAAAATGTATTTTAGTGCCTGATCAAGAGACCTGGCATCAGGAAAGTGGGGGGGACCGTTGAGAGCCACACCCCTGCTTTTGCTGCTGCACCCCACCCCACAACCCCATTTTACCAGCACTTTAGCCGTGGCTGAAACCCCCGTCACCCAGATAAAATGCCAGCCTCTATCCACATAGCCATGCAAGTTTGTTTCCTTCAAGTCCTTATGAAATCATTCATCATCTCCGCTTCCATCACTCTCATAGGCAGCGAGTTCCAGGTCATTACCACTCGCTGCGTAAAAAAAGTTCTTCCTCACATTCCACCTGCAATCTTTGCCCAAAGCCTTAAATCTGTGTCCCTTACTCCTTGTACCATCAGCTACTGGGAACAGCTTTTCTTTGTCTAACTTACATAAAACTGTCATAATCTCGTACACCTCTATCAAATCTTCCCTCAATCTCCTTTGCTCCAAGAACAACCCCAGCTTTTCCAACCTAACCGTGTCGTTAAAATCCCCCATCCTTGGAACCATTCTGGTAAATTGCCTCTGCACCCTCTCAAGGACTCTCACGTCCTTCCGAAAGTGTGGTGACCAAAACTAGATGCAATACTCTAGTTGTGGCCTCACCAGTGCTTTATAAAGGTTCAGTATAATTTCCCTGCTTTTGTACTCAGTGCCTCTATTTATGAAGCCCAAGATCCCATATGTTATGCTAATTACTCTCTCAATATGTCCTGCCACCTTCAAAGATCTATCCACATGAACCCCGAGGTCCCCTGTCACTGCAAACTCTTCAGAACTGTGCCATTTAGTCTATATTGTCTCTCCTTATCCCTTTTGCAAACTGCATTGCCTTATGGCGGGCAGCCATAAAGACAGGGCTAAATTGTGGCGAGTCGAAGAGACTTAGTAGTTGGCAGGAAAAAAGACAGAGGCGCAAGGGGAGAGCCAACTGTGCAACAGCCCCAACAAACAAATTTCTCTGCAGCACCTGTGGAAGAGCCTGTCACTCCAGAATTGGCCTTTATAGCCACTCCAGGCGCTGCTTCACAAACCACTGACCACCTCCAGGCGCGTATCCATTGTCTCTCGAGATAAGGAGGCCCAAAAGAAAAAAGAAGAATTGCCTTATACTTCTCTGTATTAAATTCCATCTTTAAATCATATAGATAACATCCACCGCTTTCCCTTCATCAATCTTCTCTGTCGTTTCATCAAAAAATTCAATTCGATTAGTCAAGCATGATCTGTCTTTTACAAATCCATGCTGGCTATCCTTACTGAACTCAAATCTCTCCAAGTGCTTCTTGATTTTTTTCACTGATTGTCTCTAAAACCTTACCCATCACTGATGTTAAACTGTACTAGGACTGTCCTTATATCCTTTCTTGAATAAGGGTGTCTCTCCAATCTTCTGGCACCTCCCCCATATCTAGGGAAGATTGGAGATTAAGGCAAGCCCTTCCGCTATCTCCACTCCCAATTCCTTTAGCAATCTGGGTTGCTAGCCAACCGGATCAGGTGATTTATTTATGCTAAGCATAGCCAGCCTATCCAGTACATCCTTCCTATCAATTTTCACTCCTGCATTACTTCTACATCTTCCCCTCGACCAACATTTTGTCAGCATCCTCTTCCCTATTAAACACTGATGCAATGTACTCATTAAGTATCTAGCCTTGTCCTGCACCTCTAAGCATATATCACCCTCTTCATCCTTAATAGGACCCACCCTGTCTCTTACTACCTGCTTACTACTTACATTCTCTGTACATTTCTCCTTTTCAAATATAATTCTTTATTCCCGTTTGAATTGAATTTGCTTCCACCACTCTTTCAGACAGTGCTTTCAAAATCTTAACAACTCACTGCATAAAATAATTTCTCCTTCTCCTCCTTTCTGGTTCTGGAGTATTGTGTCCCGTTCTGGGCGTTGTGATTTAGGAAGGATGTGAAGGCTTGAGAGAAGGTGCAGAAAAGATTCACGACAATGGTTCCAGGGATGAGGAACTTCACTTATGAAGATAGATTGGAGAAGTTGGGACAGTTTTCCTTGCAAAAGAGAAGGCTGAGAGGAGATTTAATAGAGATATTCAAAATCATGAGGGATCTGGATAAAGCAGATAGGGTGAAACTGTTCCCACCCATGAAAGGATCAAGAATGAGAGGGCACAGATCTAAAGTAATTGGTAAAAGAAGCAAAAGTGACATGAAGACAAACTTATTCACGCAGTGTGTTTAAGGTCTGGAATATACTGCCTGAGAGTGTGGTGGAGACTAGTTCAATTGAAGCATTCAAAAGGGAATTATATATATGAAAAGGAAGAATGTACAGGGTTACGGGGAGAAGGCAGGGGGAGTGGCACTAGGTGGAATGCTCATTAGGAGAGCTGATGCAGACACGATGGGCCGAATGGTCTCCTTTTTGCTGTAACAATTCTGTGATGGTTCTTTTGCCAATCACCTTAAATCTGTGTCCTTTCATTACCAACCCTCCTACCAGTGGAAACAGATTCTCCTTATTTACTCTATCAAAACACCTCATAGTTTGAACACCTCTATTAAATCTCTCTTTAACCTTCTCTAATCTAAGGAGATTAACCCAAGCTTCTCTGGTCTCTTCACATAACTGAAGTCCCTAACCATTCTGGTAAATCTCCACTGCACCCTCTCCAAGCCTTCACATCCTTCGATGTCCAGAATATGTGAGATCAGCGGGTCTCAGTGGCTGAGTTGTTAACCACCTTGAATTATCATACATCAAAGCCTTTGTGTAAATTAATAGCAGTCATCACATGTAGCTGACCTATGTGAGACTTCCTCTCTATGTCCCGACTGATGAAGGCAAGCATGCCGTATACCTTCTTGACTACCTTATCCACCTGCGATGCCACTTTCAGTGACCTGTGGACCTGTACGCCCAGATCTCTCTGCCTGTCAATACTCCTAAGGGTTCTACCATTAACTGGAGACTTCCCACCTGCATTAGACCTTCCAAAATGCATTACCTCACATTTGTCCGGATTAAACTCCATCTGCCAAGTCTCCAACCGATCTATATCCTGCTGTATCCTCTGAAAATCCTCATCTCCACCAACCTTTGTGTCGTCCGCAAACTTACTAATCAGACCAGCTACATTTTCCTCCAAATCATTTATATATACTACAAACAGCAAAGGTCCCAACACAGATCCCTGCAGAACACCACTAGTCACATCCCTCCATTCAGAAAAGCACCCTTCCACTGCTACCCTCTGTCTTCTATGACTGAGCCAGTTCTGTATCCATCTTGCCAGCTCCCCTCTGATCCCGTATGACTTCACCTTTTGTATCAGTCTGCCATGAGGGACCTTGTCAAAGGCTTTACTGAAGCCCATATAGATAACATCCACTGCCCTTCCTTCATCAATCATCTTCGTCACTTCCTCAAAAAACTCAATCAAGTTAGTGAGACACGACCTTCCCTTCACAAAACCATGCTGCCTCTCGCTAATAAGTCCATTCGTTTCCAAATGGGAGTAAATCCTGTCCCAAAGAATCTTCTCTAATAATTTCCCTACCACTGACGTAAGGCTCACCGGCCTATAATTTCCTGGATTATCCTTGCTACCCTTCGTAAACAAAGGAACAACATTGGATATTCTCCAGTCCTCTGGGACCCTCACCTGTAGCCAATGAGGATGCAAAGATTTCTGTCAAGGCCCCAGCAATTTCTTCCCTTGCCTCCCTCAGTATTCTGGGATAGATCCCATCAGGCCCTGGGGACTTATCTACCTTAATGCTTTGCAAGACACCCAACACCTCCTCCTTTTTGATAAAGAGATGACTGAGACTATCTACGCTCCCTTCCCTAGGCTCATCATCCACCAAGTCCCTCTCCTTGGTGAATACTGGTGCAAAGTACTCATTTAGTACCTTGCCCATTTCCTCTGGCTCCACACATAGATTCCCTTCTCTGTCCTTGAGTGGGCCAACTCTTTCCCTGGTTACCCTCTTGCTCTTTATATACATATAAAAAGCCTTGGGATTTTCCTTAATCCTGTTTGCCAATGACTTCTCATAACCCCTTTTAGCCCTCCTGACTCCTTGCTGAAGTTCCTTCCTACTGTCTTTATATTCCTCAAGGGATTCATCTGTTCCCAGCCTTCCAGCCCTTACGAATGCTTCCTTTTTCTTTTTGACGAGGCTCACAATATCCCGCGTTATCCATGGCTCTTGAAACTTGCCAAACATATCCTTCTTCCTCACAGGAACATGCTGGTCCTGGATTCTAATCAACTGACGTTTGAAAGACTCCCACATGTCAGATGTTGATTTATCCTCAAACAGCCGCCCCCAATCTAAATTCTTCAGTTCCTGCCTAATATTGTTATAATTAGCCTTCCCCCAATTTAACACCTTCACCCGAGGACTACTCTTATCCTTATCCACAAGTACCTTAAAACTTATGGAATTATGGTCACTGTTCCCGAAATGCTCCCCTACTGAAACTTCGACCACCTGGCTGGGCTCATTCCCCAATACCAGGTCCAGTATGGCCCCATCCCTAGTTGGACTATCTACGTATTGTTTCAAGAAGCCCTCTTGGATGCTCCTTACAAATTCTGCCCCATCCAAGCCCCTAGCACTAAGTGAGTCCCAGTCAATATAGGGGAAGTTAAAATCACCCACCACTACAACCCTGTTACCTTTACATCTTTCCAAAATCTGTCTACATATCTGCTCCTCTACCTCCCGCTGGCTGTTGGGAGGCCTGTCGAAAACCCCCAACATCGTGACTGCACCCTTCCTATTCCTGAGCTCCACCCATATTGCCTCGCTGCATGACCCCTCCGAGGTGTCCTCCCGCAGTACAGCTGTGATATTCTCCTTAACCAGTAATGCAACTCCCCCACCACTTTTACAACCCCCTCTATCCCGCCTGAAGCTTCTAAATCCTGGAACATTTAGCTGCCAATCCTGTCCTTCCCTCAACCAAGTCTCTGTAACAGCAACAACATCATAGTTCCAAATACTAATCCAAGCTCTAAGTTCATCTGCCTTACCTGTTATACTTCTCGCATTGAAACAAATGCACTTCAGACCACCAGTCCCGCTGTGCTCCGCAACATCTCCCTGCCTGCTCTTCCTCTTAGTCTTACTGGCCTTATTTACTAGTTCCCTCTCATTTATTTCACTTGCTGTCCGACTGCTCTGGTTCCCACCCACCTGCCACACTAGCTCCCGAGTGACGCTAGCAAACCTCGCAGCCAGGACATTTGTGCCCCTCCAGTTTAGATGCAACCCGTCTTTCTTGTACAGGTCCCATCTGTCCCTGAAGAGAGCCCAATGGTCCAGATATCTGAAACCCTCCCTTCTACACCAGCTGCTCAGTCACGTGTTTAGCTGCACTATCTTCCTATTTCTAGCCTCACTGGCACGTGGCACAGGGAGTAATCCTGAGATTACAACCCTAGAGGTCCTGTCTTTTTTTTCCTACCTAACTCCCTGAACTCCCCCTGCAGGACCTCATCACTCTTCCTGCCTATGTCGTTGGTACCGATGTGTACCACAACCTCTGGCTGTTCACCCTCCCCTTTCAGAATACCCCCTGTCCATTCAGAGACATCCTTGACCCTGGCACCAGGGAGGCAACATACCATCCTGAAGTCTCTTTCACGTCCACAGAAGCGCCTATCTGTGCCCCTGACTATAGAGTCCCCTATAACTATTGCTGTTCTGCGCTTTGTCCCTCCCTGCTGAACAACAGTGCCAGCCGTGGTGCCACTGCTCTGGCTGCTGCTGTTTTCCCCTGATAGGCCATCCCCCCCAACAGTATCCAAAATGGTATACTTGTTTGAGAGGGGGATTTAGATTTAGATTTAGCTTTAGATTTAGAGATACAGCACTGAAACAGGCCCTTCGGCCCACCGAGCCTGTGCCGACCATTAACCACCCATTTATACTAATCCTGCACTAATCCCATATTCCTACCACATCCTCACCTGTCCCTATATTCCCCTACCACCTACCTGTACTAGGGGCAATTTATAATGGCCAATTTACCTATAAACCTGCAAGTCTTTCGGCTGTGGGAGGAAACCGGAGCACCTGGCGGAAACCCACGCAGACACAGGGAGAACTTGCAAACTCCACACAGGCAGTACCCAGAATTGAACCTGGGTCGCTGGAGCTGTGAGACTGCGGTGCTAACCACTGCGCCACTGTGCCACCCAGGGGATTCATCCACTGACTGCCTGCCCCTTCTAGCGGTCACCCATCTATCTGCCTGCACCTTGGGTGTAACCACTTCTCTAAAACTCCTGTCTATGATGCTTTCTGCCACCTGCATGCTGCTAAGTGCATCCAGTTGCTGCTCCAACCGATCCATGCGGTCTGTGAGGAGCTGCAACTGGGTACACTTCCTGCAGATGTAGTCGCCCGGAACGCTGGAAGCGTCACGGACCTCCCACATCTCAAATGTGAAGCACTTCACCCCTCTAACTGACATTTCTAGCACTAATTAATAAATAAAAATAAATACTTATTAAATCCTTACTAAATTGTTATAATTAACTATATGGTCCCTCGTGCTAGATTCCTACTATAAATATTAAATGCTGACTAAATACAGTAATCTCCTCCCTCTGGTTTAGTTACTCTACTTATTAATTAATTAATTAGGGTTTTAATCAATTTTTACCAATGTTTTATTTTCAAATTCAGTACAAATTCCCTACCAGCCAATCAGGTTACAGCTTTCCTGTGAAGTCACTTTTCAGTTTTTTTTAAACCAGAGGTAAGTTTTTTATACTTACCGGTCCGGAACTCCACCCTCCGAGTCTTCTCCGTAGATGTAGCCATTGACAGCCAATAAAATACTTTTTTTTTTAAAACTGTCATCCCTGTAGTAAACTAGGAAACATGGCAACCAATTTTCACCCAGCAAGATCCCACAAACAGCAATGCCATACTGGCCAGATAATCTGTTATAGTAATGTCAGTTGAGGGATAAATATTTGTCAGGACACTGGGGAGAACTCCCTGCTCTTCTTCGAATAGTGTCATCTTTTAAATCCAGCTAAGACAGCAGATGGAACATTGGTTTAAAACCTCATCCAAAAGACAGTACCTCTAACAGTGCGGCACTCCCTTAGTCCTGCACTGAAGTATCAGCCAGGATAAAGTCTCCGAGTGGGACTTCAACCTACAACCTCCTGACTCAGATGAAAGTTCCACCCACCAAGCCATGACTGACAAAGAAGTGCTGCACCTCAAAGAATGAACAAAGAGAATTGGGGGTTCACAGACACAATTATTGAAGGTGGCAGGAGAGTCTGTTAAAAAAACATACTGGATCCTTGGCGTTATAAACTGAGTCAGAGCACAAAAGCAAGGAAGTTATGGTAAACCTTTATAAATCACTGATTGACCTCAGCTGGAGTACTGTGTCCAATCCTGGGCACCACACTTTAGGAAGGATGTCAAGGCTCTGGAGCAAGAAAGGTCCCACAATAGTGCTTGAGAAGACCAATCATCCAAAAGATGATTTCTCTGGCAATGCAGCACTCCCTCAGTACTGCACTAGAGTGTCAGCCTAGAAGTCTCAGGATGGGACTTGAACCCATAATCATTTGACTGAAGAGGAAAGAGTGCTACCATGGAGCCACACATAATATTAAAACGAAGCTTCCACTGGTTTCAGATGGGATATTCCTGACCCCCATTGTACCATGGTGAGAATTGTATGCAATGTGAAAATGGGTAGAGATTTAACACCGATCTCCATCCAATATTTCAATTGACTGTCATAATTGTGCCTGAAAATCAGGAAACCCAGTAGAAAATATATTTGTTTGTGGCTCCCTTACTCTGCCACGTCTCGTTTTTCAATGTTTGTCACATTTTGGGATTTGTTGACCATTTTTTTCACAGAAAGGAATGTTGTTTGCTTTTTAAAGCAACATGTATTGACAAAAGTTTTATTTTAACCACTACTGTGGAAGGTGGATGCCGACAGGATAGATGTTGGTTTGAAAGCGATAAACATTTTATTAGCCTGTCTCGGTAGTTAACAAACACTTCACACCCAACATGTTGGGAAGTCCTTCTTCCAGGACACTCGGCAAGGGTTGTCTGGTATTAGCTCTCACCTTGGGGTGTGCAAAGAGAAGATAAAAAACAGAGACATTAGCAGTCAGTTAGGTACACCAAAAGCTGAAGAGTCAGTCACGCTATAAACAGAAGTTGCAATGGAAGCTTTGGGCAAGCTTACATAAGGAGAATTCAGACAGTTAGGAGTTATTTTGGTTAAGTCAAGCAAGATGAACCACTCGCCCCTCACTATCTCTGTAACCACTTCAAGTCCTACAAGCCTCTGGGATCTCTGCACTCCTCCAATTCTGCCTCATGCACATTCCCAATTTTCATCACCCCACCATTGTCCATTGTACTTTCAGCTGTCAGGACCCAAATTCCCTCCCAAAACCTCTCCACTTCTCTACCTCTCCTTGGTAAAACCTACCTCTTTGAACAAGCCTTTGGCCATCTTTCCCAATATCTCCTTATGTGGCTCAGTGTCAAATTTTGTTGGATAACACTCCTGGAAGCACCTTGGGACATTTTACTACATTAAAGGCACTATATGAGTACAAGATGTTGGTGTTGTTGTTCTGCATGTTCATTCGCTGTGAAATTAAGCAGATTAGTGATTCACAACTGGCTTCATCTCACCAGATGTTTTCAATGGCTGCTTTCAAAATGTTTGGAGAGGCATGTATGGGGGAACTTGCAAATGTCACAAATATCTGTTCAGTTCACAAGAGGCTCTGATTGCTACACCCCTGGATTAAACGTACAAGTAGAGCTTAGACAGTGTGAGTCTACTCCAGACTGTAAGCAGCACGAGATCCTCTTACAGGAGCATCTGTGCCACTGAAACTGAACAAGTCTGTCTAACACACACAATGGTGTAACAGTCTCACATTATCTATGTATGCCTGACAAAGATTTTAACCCTGAAATGATAGAATGGGATGTAATTAAAATAGTGAAGAGAGGGAATTCAAACAAACACATTTTGGTCCATTTGTGTTTCGGTGGTGTGATCTCACAGCCTTTCTCTTCTGTTTCCCTCACAAAAGCACAAAACAATGAAGGGCTGGGATGTGCCAGCCTGGTATTAAAAATGATGAAAATAGTGCTCCAAATAATTAGAAATTTTGATATTTATGTACTTAGTGTTTAGGAACAGAAGTGATCCATTGAAACCCTGATTGTTTACATGGGCAGCAGGTAACAAGAAGATTGTTAAATTGGCTAATCAATTGTGTTTGGCAGAACAGCTATTAAATATATCTCCAGAGGCAATAAATGTCTATCCACAACAAAAAATGTAATGAAGTGATTATGCTCCAGACTGCAGTTTTGCTAAGTTTGTTTGTCTCCCTGTGAATGTGTGACTATATCAGTCTGGCATTAATTACCATTACAGAACTGCTGGTCAGGGGGTCTCAGTACCGGCCTTTGATTACAAATCCACACAGAGTTAAAAGTTAATGACTAAAATCTGACAATGAACATTGAATCCGATGGCACATATTAATGAAATCCTATTAGCACAAACAAAGAGCTGGAGTTCTTTCCTAGAGTTATAGAATTCAAAAGCAGAGAATATTAAAACAAAAACAAAATGCTGCGGATGCTGGAAATCTGAAACAAAAACAGAAAATGCTGGAAATACCCAGCAAGCCTGGCAGCATCTATGGAGAGAGAAACAGAGTTAACATTTCAGATTGATGACCTTTCATCTGAGGAAAGGTCATCGACCTGAAACATTAATACTGTTTCTCTCTCCACAGATGCTGCCAGGCTTGCTGAGTATTTCCAGCATTTTCTGTGTTTGCTTCAAAAGCCGAGAAGTTACATTAATCTTATATGGAACCTTATTTAAAGCACAGTTAGAGTACTTCATATTCCAAAAAGGATACAGAAGCAATGCAGAAAGTGCAAAAGAAATTTACAAGGATGATACCAAAACTGAGAGGGTACAACCAGCATTCTCTCTCAATTTTCTTTTTGGGAGTGCGAGGATGATTTATTTAAGTGTGCAGCCCCTTTAAATTTTTTTGTGCAGCCACACACACATGGTAACTTAAAGGACCTAACCTGTGGACAGCCTGCACAGGGACTTTTGGGTTGCTGCACGGCTGTTTACAGGGAACATTGGATACAACTATGAGGAAAGACTGAAAGGACTGAGGTTCTTTTCTCTGGAAATGAGTAGATTGAAAGGTGAGCTGATCACGTTCTTTAAAATTATGAAGGAGTTCAATAGAGAAACCAATAGGGGAAACCAAATCTAGGGATCATAACGATCAGATAGTCACCAATAAATCCATAAGGAATTCAGGAGAATCTTCTTTACCCAGAGAGTGTTGAGAATGTGGAACTTGCTACTGCATGGAGTAGTTGAGGCAAATTGCATACAGGGAAACTAGATGAGTCCATGAAAGAGAAAGGAATAGAAAGGTATGCTGATAGGTTAGATGAAGTAAGTTGGAAGGAGGCTTGTGTGGAGAATAAAAGCCAATATAAACCAATTGAGCTGAATGGCCTGTTTCTGTGCTGTTAAATTCTATGTAATATTATGTACAGTAATTGAAAACTTAAGGACAATTGACAATAATTGTATTTCTCCAAGTGTACAACATGTTCAAAGAAGCCAAGCTGAAGAAAGTTAAATCCAGGTCTATCACGACTGTCTTTTATTTAAAAAACAGCTCCAGAATAAACGTATTGCTCAGGGATTTGGATACTGACTTAACATGGTCAAAAATGTCCTCCTTCCCCCACTGTCAATTTTATGCCACCTAATTGGTCCTTTGGATCACACTGACCAATTAGATTTTGGAAAAGCAGAAGATGAACGAGCCAACAACAGGTGAAGCTGACAGAATCCCTGTTTCTTGAAGAGCTCCATTCTCTTCCCTTCAGAGAAAGGCATTGCTAGAAAAGAACAAAATAAAATGTTAATGTGGAGAAACTGGTCCCCAGCTCTGACCCCTTCAACTGTCCCTCCACAAGCTCCATCTCTACAATTCAGTCCCACTGGAAAGGTGTAGACAAAAATCACAGCAAGCTCTCAGCCCATTCAACATCAGCTTCCCAATCAACTTAATCTGATCTCCATCTCCCGTTCCCTTGAAGAAGCCCAATACTGACCCCCATGCCCCTCAGCCCCTCTGTTCTGCCATGTACCCATCCTGAACCATAACCCCCTCACCACCTCCTGTTTTAAAAAGCAACACTGACCCTCGAGTCTGAGGAAGTCAAGTAAGAGGCTCAGAGTACTTCAACATCTGTTGAAAATAAACTCAAAGTATTGCTCCAATCAGTTTAAGTTCCAAGATTATTCATTCATATCATAGAATGCAAGACTCAAACTCATTATCCTTAGATTCAGAATGTAAAGTTTTATAGATTCTTAAGAAAGCTCTTAATCAGAGAACACAAATAATTCTGCGTGCTTAAGTATTTAATGTTTGTGAACATGAGTAAAGGAATAACGTATGGGGTATTTATCATTTTAATTTCTTCCCCTCATCAGGGGAGAGAAAGAGAGAGGCACCACATTTAATAGGTCTTGGGGGATGGCAACTGACAGAAAGGGGACAAAGTCACACTGGTAGTTAGGTATAGAAACAGCCGCTCTGCTTTACAAAAATCTTCTGCCGCAATGTAAGATAGAGTAGCATTGCCAGACCTCAGTGCTGGGCAGTTCTGGGGTGTGAGGTGTGTGAATTCAGGCAGAATGCCCGTGACATCAACACAGGTAGAAGTTTTTCACCCTGAATACTACCCGTATGCAGCAAGATCAGCACTCATGCATTCGGATCATCTGCAATGGCTTCCTGCATCCCCAGCAACCTCCTGATTCAGAAAAAGGCCTAGGGCCATATTCAATCAGGCTTTGCAGGATTTTACTGTCCACTCCAGGTTCCATCCTTGGGTCCTGCTGCATTTTCTTCCCCACCCCAGCTTTCAGCTCCTGACCTCTAGATTACCTGCTCCCTTTCACACTGTGGAGTTTTCCTGTTCCTGGCACAACGACTGGAATGTTACGACCCCCCAACAAGCAGGCTGGTGTTGGGGTGGGGAGGGGTGTAACATGGAGTGGGAGGTGGGGGGCAGCCATTCCCGACCCCTTCCAGCCCCCGGCTGCAATTTTACACGGGGTGGCGATGGTCCGCCCACGCCAGGCCAATCAAGGCCCTTGAATGGCGAATTAATGGCCACTTCCTGCTACTACAGGTATTTTACCCTTGGCGGGCAGATGGTAAAGACCCCAAGAACACCTCCATGCGAGCTGGGGCTGCCCCTCACGATCGGGCACCCTGTGCCCCACGGAGGGCTGCCCCCAAAGCCCCAAGCACTCCCACGATACAACACTCCCCCATCCCCCGCAACCGACCCCCCACTTTCCTCACTGGGGCCTGTCTGACTGTCTCCGGTAAGGCTCCAAAAACATATTTGAGTTCATGGACTGTCCTTCACCTTGCTTGCGATGACTGGGTGTAATCCCTGCAATGGCCTCCACTCCCGGTGGCGCTGCTGGGACTAAGAGCTGCCGGTCCGCTGATTGGCTGGCAGCTCCATTAGGCAGGACCTGCCTCAAGTTGATGGAAGTCCCACCCAAGGCCAACTAAGGGTCTGGGAAGTGAAAAATCCTAGTGTGGCTCCCCAGGCCCGGAGGGTGGGTGGGGCCTCCCACCCAAGGTTAAATTTTTTTTATTCATTCATGGGATGTTAGCCTCGCTGGGTAGGCCAGCATTTATTACCTGTCCTTAATTGCCCTTGAGAAGGTGGTGGTGGTGAGCTGCCTTCTTGAACCGCTGCAGTCCATGGGAAGTAGGTATACCCACAGTGCTGTTAGGAAGGGAGTTCCAGGATTTTGACCCAGCAACAGTGAAGGAACGGCGATATAGTTCCAAGTCAGGATGGTGTGTGACTTGGAGGGGAACATTCCGGCCAATATGTCTGTCTTTGGCTTAAATGTCCAGTTTCTCTGGTCCAGCACTGGGTGATACTGCAGCTCCAGATCCACTGAGGCAGCAACCAGAAGATTGGGTACAGGCAGCACCCCCGGGCTAGGAAACTGCCATGCTCACTCAGCCCATGGTTGATCTTTTACCCGTGCAATGTTGTAGCAGCTCCAGATGGTCATACCCCCACTCACCAATGGTGCCAACCTCCAATCTGGTGTATGTTGACTGTCATCCAGTTGCGCATCCCATAAAACAAGTACAAGGTATAAATTGAGTGTGTGAAAGGTACAAGTGCCCAGGGAATGTGGGAGAAATGCAGAAGGAATGGATAGTTACAAAAAGAGGGAGGAAGAAAAAATGATCAAGAATCAAAATATAGAGATAGACATGATAAATGGAAGTGTTAGAGTAGGGTGAAGAGAAAGGCCAAGAGAGAGATGTAGAGACACAATCCTATCATTCTGTTGATAATATCACAGAATAAAATTTTAAAATTCAGTCCTTCTGATTGCCATTTCTCTGCAGTCTAATTGGTTGTTTGCATGAAGCTATGCTTGTTCAAACCACACCTCCCGAAAATTTTTTAAAAAGCGAGAAATGGGACCCACAAGTGCTTCAAGAAATAAACAAAATTGGGGATCAGATGAAGACTCAGCATGCTGGGAGAAATCAATAACTGATGGCAGGCAGAGCTCAATCATCAAACTTATTGAACTTTTTTAAAGCATGGCAGGAATTCTCTTTTTTTATTTGCTTCATTTTCTGGAGGGAGCCCCAGACTTTCCTACTTCAGGTTCTCATCATAGAGTCATACAGCACTGAAACAGGCCCTTCGGCCCACCGAGTCTGTGCCAACCATCAACCACCCATTTATACTATCCTACATTAATCCCATATTCCCTACCACATGCCCAGCTTCCCTCAATTCTCCTACCACTTACCCACACTAGGGGCAATTTACAATGGCCAATTTACCTGTCAACCTGCAAGTCTTTGGCTGTGGGAAGAAACCCATGCGGTCACAGGGAGAACTTGCAAACTCCGCACAGGCAGTACCCAGAACTGAACCTGGGTCACTGGAGCTGTGAGGCTGCAGTGCTAACCACTGTGCCACCCCATCATTTTGAAGAATCCCAGTCCATACAAAGGAAAGAAAATGCCTCAAAAGGATTCTCGTTGACTACCCTCAGAAGGAAAGGTCGGTTTAGAGAGAATCTCTTACCAGGGAGGGAAATTGTCTTTTTTATTTCCAAAGTTTTTTTTAAAGCCAACATTATGCCAGTCAGCATTAGGCAGGCGAGGCAAAGGCCCAGGTTTGTCAGTGGTGGGCTGAAGCCTGGCTATGGATTCCTGGCTCTGTCCAACAAGGCGTGAGTAAAAATGGAGTTGAGAGTTAATGAGCTGGATTTTACAGACACCCCTATGTCATGTTTCGTGGTGGCTGGAAAATGCCTCCAGGAGAGGGCCGTCATGTACCCTGATGGCGGCCCCCCCACCACGCGGCGATGGGACTCCCATTTGCATATTCAAATAAATGTAAATGAATGCATTAATTATACTTACATCCACGATCTTCAGTCCTGCGGCCAGCACTCCCGTGCCTTTGGATGCCAGTCTGGGGAAACGAGGCGGAACACTGGTGGGGAAGGGGGAGGAGGTACGTTTCTCAGTGCAGGAGGATGGGAAACGGGGTCAAAGTAACATCATTGGTGTTAGGGATAGTGGGAAAGGTTTGAGGTTAAAGTTTATGCACTTTGAGTGGGGGAAAGGTCTGATGGACAAGGTAAGTGTTTTTGGGGGGGGGGGGGAGGGCAAGTAATTAGTTTAATTGTTATTGGGGGTGGGAGAGGGGCAGAAGAAATGTCTATTGATTTTTACGTCCTTGCATTTTAAATATTTAATTTAACGGTAGGGCTTAAAGCCCTTTAAAAATGGTGTCAGCACCTGCGCATAGGCAGCTGACGCCATTGCCGGGGACGGACAGCCTGCCCCTCCACATCATCGGGAGGGGGTGGCCCGCCCCAGCTATTTAAATGAGCCGCCACGCTTAGGATCATGGATTCACTCAGCAGGTCTGGCAGCATCTGTGGAAAGCGAAGCAGAGTTAACGTTTCGGGTCAGTGACCCTTCTTCGGAACTCTTGATCTCTTCATTGAAAACTGTCGGCGAGACATTGGTCGTCTCAATTTCTCTGCCCCCCTCACTCACTCTAACCTGTCCCCCTCTGAACTTCAGGCGCTCCGTTCTCTCAGGTCTAACCCCGACATGGTCATCAAACCTGCAGACAAGGGTGGTGCTGTTGTTGTATGGCGTACCGATCTCTGCTTCTCTCTCCACAGATGCTGCCAGACCTGCTGAGTGAATCCAGCATTTCTTGTTTTTGTTTCAGATTTCCAGCATCCGCAGTATTTTGCTTTTATTATTACGCTTAGGATCATGGTGGCTCCGCAATGTACAGCCCGCGCAGGCGAACCGCCATTGTTTTCACCTCCCGCCGATTTCAGCGGCGGGCTTATAAAATACAGCTCATTGAGTGGGACTTAGACCCAGCAAGAGGCAGACAATGGAGTGTATATATAAATATATATATATATATAAACTTGTCCATGTAACAGGACTATCTCATGTTTTTCTTGTGAACACAGGGCTAGGAGGTTTCTCCATATGTGGGAACTAGACAATTGGAAGCAGGAAGACTGAGACAGCACTAAGCTGCTAAAGTTATCACAGCTTAACTCCCATCATGTCTGTAGAAGATGACATCAGAAGCCAATTCTCATGCTCGATATGTCTGGATACATTTAAAGATCCAGTCACCACAGAATGTGAACATGACTTCTGCAGACCCTGTATAACAGAGTATTGGGACAGGGAGGAAACATCCATCTGCCCACTATGTCGGCAGTACTCCTCCGGCACCCTGAGAACTAATCGCACACTGGCCTGTGTGGTCGAGATACTTCAGTCAAAGAAAGAGAACAGTTCAGAAGAAACAGAGTCAAGTGGCGACAATAATTTTGGATTCCTGCTTCTAGTCATCCTCATTTTTGTAATCGTGCTTCTTTGGTCGTTGAGCCCAGATGCCTCTTCACTTGGGTTTTACCCCAAGGATTACGACATGTGTCCTCAGCATAAGGAGAAGCTGAAGCTCTTTTGTGAAGATGACCAAGAGTTAATTTGCCTAATCTGCAGGGATTCAAACAAACACAAGAACCATCGCGTTTACCCCATCAATGAAGCTGCTCGCTACTATAAGGTAATTTGAAAGGGTAAAATGGAGGGCCAACAGGAAAGAAAGAATTTCATATAGTTTTTTCACGGCCTCAGGATGTCCCAAAGCAGTTCACAGTGCAGCCCTCCCTCAATACTGCACTCAGCTATCAGCCTGGATTAAGTGTACAAGTCTCTGGAGTGAGGCTTGAACCCACAACCTTCTGACTAAGAGGTGAGAGTGCTATCGCTGACACTATAATAATGACCAATAATAAGGGAATCTGGGATCATAAAAATATTTCAGTACAAAATCTCTTAGAATAGCTATTACAGCTATTTACAAATATCGTAGTCTAATGGTTATGGCACTGTACTAACAACCCAGATGTCTTGAATCGTGAAGTCAGATCTCACCATAGCAGATTGGTGAATTGGCAAATTTATCAAAAATGACCATTTGTGGCTGGCACCAGAAAATGGCCTTAATATCTGCCAGATTGTTGTAAAGTCCCAAATGATTTACTGATGTCCTTCAGGGAAGGAAACATGCTATGTTTACCTGGTCTGGACTACACGTGACTCCAGTCGTGCTCTAACTCGTTGACCGTTAATGCCTTCAAGCCAAGTAGAGTCAAGCAGTAAATACAGTCTTTCCAATGCTGCCTCTATCCCAAGAAAAGTTGAATCTTTGATAATCCAAACATATTAGGTCACAGCGCAAAGACCCACCCAAAGTATAGAAACCTTTGAACCCCACTTTATGCCATCATAGTATCTAAATGTCTATTCAAATGTCCTTCACCACCATATGCTATTCTAATAATTGCTGTACTTGTTCAATGGTTGTGGACTTAATGGTGGAATCAAGTGATTCTGAGAGGTTGGAGCCACTTTACTAATGACTGTTCAATCAAGCTCAGGGGATGACACGAATGTGCTGGGCAGCGCTGATTACTGGTAAGCCCCTGGACCTACCATCTTAGCTCAAGTCGTAAGCTTTAATTCATCAGTTATAAAGCAAAAGATTTTAGATAGTACCTGGGCAAATAATTCGTTGAAATTTTGAGGTTGTGAGCCTGTGGCAGAATTTCTGTCTAGGAGGTTTCAAGATGCAGCATCTCTAGAGAACTCTCAAAATCCAGTGAGTTTTGAAGGGCCATCTGTCTCAAAATCATTCCTGCACATAGCAAGTCACTGCTGCCTTTTTAGCTCAATTTCCCAATGGAAAGGATAGAGCAAATGGAGAAGGCACAGATATTTTACCAGCTGACAGGCTTCCCCAGGCTTCTGGGTGTTACAGCCGGAAACCATGTAGCCATCACCTCAACCCTAATGCAGACATGAACAGGGCAGGATCTCCCTCCATTAATAGGAAGCTGGTTTAATTTATCCAGAAGTACCCACCATCATCCTGTCAACAGCAGTTGACATTGCTTGCATTGGTTGAATGAGACCAGGACTACCCTTTGCATCGGTGGCTCCTGAATCTGGTTAGAAACCTCGACCTGAGCTAGAGTGGAGCCTACCATTGGGAAAATGATGCAGGTATTCCGTTGCCTGGACTGCTCACTGAGCACTCTGCCACTCTCTAATCTATCAGAGGTTTTCAAAATCAGTTGCTGCCTGCTGCATAGTTTTGTCATTCAAAAAAGGATCATACAAACGTACGATCATATGAATTAGGAGCAGGAGTAGACCACTCGGCCACTCAAGCCTGCTCTGCCGTTCAATAAGATCATGGCTGATCTGATTGTAAGCTCAACTCCACATTCTCACCTACCGCCAATAACCTTTCACCCCCTTGCTGATCAAGAATCTATCTACCTCTGCCTTCAAAATATTCTAAAACTTTGTTCCCACTGCCTTTTGAGGAAGAGAATTCCAAAGACTCATGACTCTCTGAGAGAAAAATTCTCATCAGCATGATGAAAGTATTGGACAACAGGCCCAAACAGAGAGAGATAGAGAGAGGGAAAAGGAAGAAAGGGAGGGAGGGAAAGAGGCCGTGGGACGATGGCAGAGGGATTCCTGGACGAGGGAGAGTGACAGAAAGGGAGCGAGGGGAAGAGCAAGCAGGAGACTGGGAGGGGAAAATGGAGAGGGAGGGGGAAGAGAGTGAGATGAGAAGAAAGGAAGGGGAAAGGGAGAGGTAAAGGGTGCGGGGATCAGGATATTCAGGCAGCAGAACTGGTGTCTTCTAATGAACAACACCTATTGACCCTCCTGTCTTTCCGCAACCGATTATATCTCACATAGTGATGGCCCTACAAACTGCACATTCAATGTACTCATGCTCACCTCTCTGGTTGCAAAAGCTAGCAGCTACTTCTTAACCATTCCCAAATATCGGTGAGCAAAGTTCTTGGAGGAACCTATAGAAACATATGCTCAAACGCTGGATGATAGACAGCATTTCAAACAGTGTGTCACAGTATGGGGTTCAGTAAATCCCCAGGTGAGGGTGACTGGGTGAGATGAGGGGAGAAGGACAATACTTCACTTGTTTTTGGCTTCATCCTTCCTGTGACAGCATACGTACCTAACAAAAATGTGTAGATGACAGTGTGACAAATGTTTATGGGAGCTTCAGCAAGTTCTCTCTTTCAACCATCTCCTTGCACTTACTCACATCCTCTACAGAATCTACAACCTCTCAGTTTCCTGCCCCTGCAGAGATCTCATACCCTTTAGGACTCACACAATCCTAATTGATCTGTACCCTCCAAGTGACCATATCAGCACAACACTCGCACATGGCTCAGGTTCTGAATGAACTAACAATATTTATTGGATATAAGTCACATTTAAAATCAAGAGAAGCAAAACATTAAATGAACTAAGAGGATAAAACCTCTGGTCTGAATGGATTGTATCTGTGCATTTTATAAGAATTTAGGAAATAGACAGTAGAGACACTACGACACATATTTACTTAATAATTTGTTTTAAAAAAAGTGCAGTGCCAGAGGATTGTTGGATGGCTAATGTTGCACCTATATTTAAGAAGGGAGATAGAACATGTCCAGGGAACTAGAGATCAATCAGCTGAACATCAATCATAGGAAAAACGCCCTACTAAAAGATAAAATAGAAAACAACCCAGAAACCAAAAATATAATAATGAATAATCAGCATGGATTTCAAAAAGGTAAGTCTTCCTTGACCAACCTAATTGAATTCTTTTAAGAGATATCAGAAAGAGTAGACAAGGGTAATGTAGTAGATGTGCTATATCTACATTTCCAAAAAGGTCTTCCATAAGGTACCACGTATCTTAAAGAAGAAGGTTAGAGTATATTGAGTCAGGAGACAAGTAACAGAACAGCTAGCTGTCTGAAAGACGGAAAGCAGAGAGTAGGGGTAAAGGGTAATTATTGAGTGTGACAGAAGTTAGGAAGTGAGGTCCCACGAGGATCAGTGCTGGAATCAATTTTATTCACAATTCACATTGATAATTAAGACTTTGGAATCAAAGACATGATTTCGAAATTTGTGGATGACACCAATTTGGTGGGATAGTCAATACTGAGAAGGACTGCAACAAATTACAAAAAGACTTCAGTAAACTTGCAGAATGGGCATATAATTGGCAAATGAATTTCAACACAGATAAGTTTGAGGTAATACATTTTAGAAAAAAAGATAAGGAGGTCACATATTACTTGGGGTAGAGGAGAAAAGGAATCTGGGAGTACAAATACACAAATCACTAAAAAGTAGAGACGCAGATTAATAAGACCATTAAAAAAACAAACCAACCACTGGGGTTCATTTTTTGAGGAATAGCATTGAAAAGTAGAGAAGTTATACTAAACATGTATCAAACCTTGCTTAGATCTCATTTGGAGTACTGTGCACAGTATTGGTTTCCGTATTATTACGAGGATATTGAGCAATTGGAGAAAAGATTTAAAAGGATGATACTAAAACTACGAGGTAATCCCTATCAGGAAAGGATGAATTAGCTGGGTCTCTTTTCTCATAGAAAGAGAAGACTAATAGAGGTCTTTATAATTATGAAAAGTTTTGATAGAGTAGACACAGAGTGAGTGTTTCCACTTGTGAGGAAGAGGAGAACTAGAGACCATCAATATAAGATAGTCACCAAAAAGAAATCAAATAGGGAATTCAGAAGAGTGGTGAGAATGTGGAACCCATCACAAAATCGGTACAGTGCAGAATGAGGCCATTCAGCCCATCGTGTCCACAGCGGCTCTCTGAAAGAGCAATTCCCTCAGTTCCATTCCCCTGCCTTCTCCCCATAACCCTGCACATTCTTCCTTTTCATATAACTGCCTAATTCCATTTTGAATGGTTCAATTGAACCTGCCTCCACCACACTCTCAGGCAGCACATTCCAGACTTTAACCATGCATTGCGTGAAAAAGTTTTTCCTCATGCTACTTTTGCTTCTCTTACCAAATACCTTAAATCTGTGCCCTCTCGTTCTTAATCCTTTCAAGAGTGGGAACAGTTTCTCTCCATCTACTCTGTCCAGACCCTTCATGATTTTGAATACCTCTATCAAATCACCTCTCAGCCTTCTCATCTCCAAGGAAAACAGTCCTAACTTCTCCAATCTATCTTCATAACTGAAAGTCTTCATACCTGGAACCATTCTCGTGAATCTTTTCTATCCTCTCTCCAATGCCTTCACGTCTTTCCTCAAATGCTGTGCCCAGAACTGGACGCAATACTCCAGCTGATACCCAACTAGTGTCTTATACAATAATAATAAATAAAAACAAGAAATGCTGGAACCACTCAGCAGGTCTGGCAGCATCTGTGGAAAGAGAAGCAGAGTTAACGTTTCGGGTCAGTGACCCTTCATCGGAACTGACCCGAAACGTCAACTCTGCTTCTCTTTCCACAGATGCTGCCAGACCTGCTGAGTGGTTCCATCATCTCTTGTTTTTATTTCAGATTTCCAGCATCCGCAGTATTTTGTTTTTATTTTAGTGTCTTATACAAGTTCAACATAACTTCCTTGCTCTTGTACTCTATGCCCCTATTAATAAAACCCAGGATACTGTATGCTTTATTAACCACTCTCTCAATCTGTCCTGCCAATTTCAATGACTTATGCACATATACACCTAGGTCCCTCTGCTCCTGCACCCACTTTAGAATTGTATCCTTTATTCTATATTGTCTCTCCATGTTCTTCCAACCAAAATGAATCACTTCATATTTCTCTGCACTGAACTTCATCTGCCACCTGTCTGCCCATTCCACCAACTTGTTTATGTCCTTTTGGAGTTCTACACTATAGAAACATAGGAAGATAGGAACAGGAGTAGGCCATTCAGCCCCTTGAGCCTGTCCCGCCATTCAATGAGATCATGGCTGATCCACGGCCTAACTCCATATACCTGCCTTTGGCCCATATCCCTGAATATCTTTGCTTAACAAAAATCTATCTCAGATTTAAAATTAACAACTGTTCTAGCTTCAAATGCTGTTTGTGGGAGAGAGTTCCAAACCTCTACCACCCTTTGCGTGAAGAACTGCTTCCTAACATCTCTCCTCAATGGTCTGGTCCTAATTTTTAGACTATGCCCCCTAGTTTTAGAATCTCCAACCAGTGGAAATAGTTTATCTTTATCTAGCCTGTCCTTTCCTGTTAATATCTTGAAGACTTTGATCAGATCACCCCTTAACCTTCTAAATTCTAGCGAAAACAGGCCTAATTTGTATAATCTCTCCTCATAACTTAACCCCTGTAGTCCAGGTATCATTCTTGTAAACCGACGGTGCACTGCCTCCAAGGCCAATATATCCTTCCTAAGGTGTGGTGCCCAGAACTGCTCACAGTACTCCAAGTGGGGTCTAACCAGGGTTTTGTACAGCTGCAGCATAACCTCTGTGTCTTTATACTCCAATCCTCTAGATACAAAGGCTAGCATTCCAATAGCCTTTTTGATTATTTTCTGCACTTGCTTGTGGCATTTGAAAGATCTATGCACCTGAACCGCCAAGTCTCTTTGGACATCCACTGTACTTAATGTCTTCCCATTTAGAAAGTTCCCTGCTCTATCTTTTCTTGGTTCAAAATGGATAATCTCACACCTGCCCACATTGAAATCCATCTGCCACAGTTTTGCTCACTCACCAAGTCTATCAATATCTCTTTTCAATTTTATGCTACATCTAGACTGTCTACAATGCTGCCTAACTTTGTATCATCAGCAAATTTGGATATATGACTTACTATGCCATCATCCAAGTCATTAATAATGTGAACAATTGAGACCCCAACACAGATCCCTGCAGGACACCACTAGTCACATCCTGCCAATTGGAGTACTTACCCATTATCCCCACTCTCCGTTGCCTACCACTACTACTTAACTTCCTAACCATGTCAATAATTTGCCCTCAACTCCATGGGCTTCCAGCTTAGTTAACAGTCTCTTATGTGGGACTTTATCAAATGCCTTCTGGAAGTCCATATAAATACCATCCATAGACATTCCCCTGTCACCTCTTCAAAAAATTCAATGAGATTTTTCAGGCATGACCTTCCCATCATGAATCTATGCTGCCTGTCCCTGATTAACTGAAAAAGTGGAGTGACATGTGCAACTTTCCCAATCCAGAGGGACCACTCCTGAATCTAGGGAACTCTGAAAGACGATAGTTAGGGCATCTACAATGTGCTCCCCTACTTCCTTTAACACCCTCGGATGGAAACCGTCAGGTCCTGGGGATTTCTCACTCTTTAGTTCCATTAATTTCCTTGTTACTGATGTTTTACTTACATTAATTGTATTAAGTCCCTGTCCCCTATCGGCTATTAGTTTTTTCGGGACTTGCGGCAAGTTATCCTCCTTTTCAACTGTAAATACTGAGGCAAAGTAATTGTTCAACATGTCTGCCATTTCCCCATTATCAATGATAATATCTCCATTTTCAGCTTTTAGTGGGCCTACATTGCTCTTGACCTTTATGTAACTATAAAATTTCTCCTTATTGATTTTGATGTCCCTTGCAAGTTTCCTTTCATAATCTCTTTTCGTAGCTCTTATAAGCTGCTTTGTGACCCTTTGCTGGTCTTTGTATCGATCCCGTTTGGCAAGATCTGAGTTGCGTTTTGCATTTTTGTAAGTCCTTTCTTTTTGTTTTATGCTATCCCTAATCACTTTAGTTGTCCATGGCTGTTTTATCTGTGAAGTGGAGCTTTTTCCTCTCAGGTATATATTCGCTCTGTATTTTGTTAAATGTTTCTTTAAATATTCTCCACTGTTCTTTAGTCGTTTGACCCATTGACAGATCTACCCAGTTTACTGTGGACAGTCTCTGTCTCATCCCGGTAAAGTCAGCCTTACCCAAGTCTAAAATTCTAGTAGCTGATTCGTGCTTTTCACTTTCACAGTTCACCTCCTCAGAGTTCACAATGCTTCCAAGTTTTGTATCATCTGCAAACTTTGAAATGTCCCCTGTACACCAAGGTCTAGGTCATTAATATATATCAGGAAAAGCAAGGGTCCCAACACTGATCCCTGAGGAACTCCACTAAAAACCTTCCGCCAGCCCGAAAAATATCCATTAATCATCCTCTTTATTCATGTCACTCAGCCAATTTCGTATCCATGTTGCTACCATCCCTTTTATTCCATGAACTACAAGTTTGTTCACAAGCCTGTTGTATGGCACTATATCAAACACCTTTTGAAGGTCACCACATCAATAGCATTGTCCTCATCAACCCGCTCTGTTACCTCCTCAAAAAACTCCAGCAAGTTAGTTAGACATGATTTTCCCTGAAGAAATCCATGCTGGCTTCCTTAATTAACTCACATTTGTCCATGTGACTCTTGATTTTGTTCCAAATTATTTTTTCTAGAAGTTTTCCCACCACCAAAGTTAAACTGACTGGCCTATCGTTGCAAGGCTTATCTTTACAATCTTTTTTGAACAAGGATGTAATGTTTGCAATTCTCCAGTCCTCTGACACCACCCCCGAGTCTAAGGAAGACTAAAAAATTATGGCCAGTGCCTCTGCGATTTCCACCTTCACTTCCCTCAGTATCCTTGGATGCATCTCATCTGGCCCTGGGACTTTATCTACTAAGTACAGACAGCCTATCTAATACTTCCTCTTTATCAATTTTAAACCCCTCTAGTGTCTGACTTAACTCCTCTTTCAACATTGCATCTACTTCCTTGGTAAAGCCAGATGCAAAGTATTCATTTAATACCTCAGCTATGCCCTCTGCCTTCATGTGTAAATCCCCTTTCTGTCCCTAATCGGCCCTACTCTTCCTTTTACCACTGATTTACTATTTATATGCCGATAGAAAACTTTGGGATTTCCTTTAATGCCAGCTGCCAGTCTCTTTTCATGCTCTCTCTTTGCTTCTGTTATTTGCTTTTTCACTTCGCCTCTGGACCTTCTATGTTCAGCCTAGTTTTCAAAAGTATTTTCTACCTGGCATCTGTCATAAGCACTTTTTTCTTCTTTATCTTAATCTCAACCTCTTTTGTCATCTAGGGAGCTCTGGATTTGTTTGCTCTACTTCTCCCCCTTTGAGGGAACATACCTTGTCTGTGCCCAAACTCTCTTCTTTGAAGGTAGCCCATTGTTCATCTACAAGTTTTCTGCTAGCTTTTGACTCCAATTTATTCGCCCCAGCTCCATCCTTACCCAATTGAAGTTGGCCTTCCCCCAGTTAATTATTCTTACCCTGGATTGCTCTTTGTCCTTTTCCATAGTCAGCCTAAACCTTATGGTACAATGATCACTATCCCCTAAATGCTCTCCTACTGATACTTGATCCACTTGGCCCACCTCATTCCCAAGAACCAGGCTTAGCAGTGCCTCCTTTCTCATTGGACGAGCAACATACTGTTGTAGAAAACTTTCCTGAACACACTTTAGGGACTCTTGCCCCTCACTTCCCTTTTCACTACTATTAACCCAGTCTATGTTTGGATAATTAAAGTCGCCCATTATAACTACCCTATAATTTTTGCACCTCTTTGTAATTTCCTTGCAAATTTGTTCCTCCATGTATTTCCCACTAGTTGGTGGCCTATAGATAACACTGAGCAATGTAACTGCACCATTTTTGTTCCTTAGCTCTAGCCAAATTAATTCTGTCCTCGACCCCTCTGGGATATCCTTTTTCTCCAGCATTGCAATGCTCTCTTTAATCAATACCACCAGCCCGTCCCCTTTTTTCTCTTTCCCATCTTTCCTGAACACCTTGTATCCAGGAATATTCAACACCCTCTTTGAGCCAGGTCTCTGTTATAGCCACAACATCATATTTCCACATGGCAATCTGTGCCTGTACCTCACCAGTCTTATTAACCACACTCCGTGCATTCACATACATGCACATTAACCCTGATTCAGACTTTATTACTTTCTCCCTTACTCTGACCTCACCTAATAACTTACTATTCTCTTGTCTCGTGCTATCTATCTCCCCCAGTATTCTGTGCTCCTTGGTATTCCTCTCTAATACTTGCTCCTGGTCCCCACACCCCTGACAAGTTACCAGTTTTGCTTCCCTCCAATCTGAGCTCCCTCTCAGGTTCCCACCCCCACTGACAATTTAGTTTAAACCCTCCCCAACAGCATTAGCAAATCTCCCTGCAAGGATATTCTTCCCATCTTGCTAAGATGCAACCCGTCCATCTTGTACAGGTCCCACCTGCCCCAGAACCGGTCCCAATGTCTCAGAAATCTCCTACACCAGTTCTCCAGCCATGTGCTCAATCGCTCAATTCTCCTATTCTTAGGCTCACTTGCACGTGGGACCGTAAGTAATCCTGAAATTACTGCTTTTGAGGTCCTGCTTTTTAATCTTCCTAGCTCCCTAAAATCTGCATTCAGGACCTTATTCCCCTTCTTACCCATGTCCTTGGTACCAATGTGGACCATGGCCTCTGGCTGTTCACTCTCCCCCAGAAGAATGTCCTGCAGCTGCTCTGTGACAGCCTTGACCCTGGCATCAGGGAGGAAACTCACCATCCTGGAATCACGTTAACTGCTGCAGAAACGCCTGTCTGTTCCGCTAACTAATAAATCTCCTATCATAGAGTTATACAGCACAGAAACAGGCCCTTTGGCCCATCGTG
Source organism: Heterodontus francisci (assembly GCF_036365525.1). NCBI lineage: Eukaryota > Metazoa > Chordata > Chondrichthyes > Heterodontiformes > Heterodontidae > Heterodontus > Heterodontus francisci. The sequence continues at coordinate 19,830,162 of NC_090403.1, forward strand.
TCTGTGCCGGCCATCAAGCGCCGAGCTATTCTAATCCCATTTTCCAGCTCTTGCCCCGTAGCCTTGTATGCTATGGCATTTCAAGTACTCATCTAAATATTTCTTAAATGTTGTGAGTGTTCCTGCCTCTACCACCACTTCAGGCAGTGTGTTCCAGATTCCAACCACCCTCTGGGTGAAAACATTTTTTATCAAATCCCCTCTAAACCTCCTGCCCCTTGCCTTAAATCTATGTCCCCTGGTTATTGACCCCTCCGCTAAGGGAAAAAGTCTCTTCCTATCTAGCCTATCTATGTCCTTCATAATTTTGTATACCTCAATCAGGTCCCGCCTCAGTCTACTCTGCTCTAAGAAAAACAACCCTAGTCTATCCAGTCTCTCTTCATAGCTGAAATGCTCCAGCCCAGGCAACATCCTGGTGAATGTCCTCTGCATCCTCTCCAGTGCAAACACATCCTTCCTAAAGTGTGGTGCCCAGAACTGTATACAGTACTCCAGCTGTGGCCTAACTAGCGTTTTATACAGCTCCATCATAACCTCCTTGCTCTTATATTCTATGCCTTGGCTAATAAAGGCAAGGATCCCATATGCCTTCCTAACTACCTTATTTATCTGTGCTGCTGCCTTCAGTGATCTATGGACAAGTGCAGCAAGGTCCCTCTGACCTTCTGTACTTCCTAGGGTCCAACCATCCATTGTATATTCCCTTGCCTTGTTTGTCCTCCCAAAATGCATCACCTCACACTTTTCAGGATTAAATTCCATTTGCCACTGTTCCGCCCATCATACCAGCCCATCTGTATCATCCTGTAATATAAGGTTTTCCTCCTCACTATTTATGACACCACCAATTTTCATGTCATCTGCAAATATACTGATCATACCTCCTGTATTCACGTCTCAATCATTAATGTACACTGCAAACAGCAAGGGTCCCAGCACCGATCCCTGCGGTACACCACTGGTCACAGGCTTCCACTCGAAAAACAACCCTTGACCATCACCCTCTGCCTCCTGCCACTAAGCCAATTTTGAATCCAATTTGCCAAATTGCCCTGGATCCCATGGGCTCTTACCTTCTTAAACAATCTCCCATGAGGGACCTTATTAAAAGCCTTACTGACGTCCATGTCAACTACATCAACTGCTTTACCCTCATCTACACATCTCGTCACCTCCTCAAAAACTTCAATCGTTTGTTAGACACGATCTCCCTCTGACAAAGCCATGCTGACTATCCCTGATTAATCCCTGCCTCTCCAAGTGGAGGTTAATCCTGTCCCTCAGAATTTTTTCCAATAGTTTCCCTACCACTGATGTTAGACTCACTGGCCTGTAGTTACCTAGTTTATCCCTGCTACCATTCTTGAATAATGGTACCACATTCGCTGTCCTCCAGTCCTCCGGAACCTGTCCTGTGGCCAGAGAGGATTTGAAAATTTGTGTCAGAGCCCCTGTTATCTCCTCCCTGTCTCACTTAACAGCCTGGGATACATCTCATCGTGGCCTGTGGATTTATCCACTTTTAAGCCCACTAAAACAGCTAATACTTCCTCCTTTTCAATGCTAATTTGTTCAAGTATATCACAATCCCCCTCCCTGATCTCTACACCTACATTGTCCTTCTCCATAGTGAACACAGATGAAAAGTAATCATTTAAAATCTCACCTATGTCCTCTGGCTCCACACACAGATTGCCACTTTGGTCCCTAATTGGCCCTACCCTTTCCCTTGTTATCCTCTTGCCCTTTATATACTTATAAAACGTCTTGGATTTTCCTTTATCTTGCCCGCCAGTGTTTTTTCATGTCCCCTCTTTGCTCTCCTAATTACTTTTTTTGAGTACCCCCCTACACTTTCTATACTCCTCTTGGGCCTCCGCTGTTTTCAGTGCTCTGAATCTGCCATAAGCCCCCTTTTTTTTCCTTATCCAATCCTCTATATCCCTTGACATCCAGGGTTCCCTGGACTTGTTGGTCCTACCCTTCACCTTTATGGGAACATGTTGGCCCTGAACTCTCACTATTTCCTTTTTGAATGTTTCCCACTGGTCTGATGTAGACTTTCCTACAAGTCGCTGCTCCCAGTCCACTTTGGCCAGGTCCTGTTTTTATCATATTGCAATCTGCCTTCCCCCAATTCAGTACTTTTATTTCCAGTCCCTCTTTGTCCTTTTCCATAACTACCTTAAATCTTGAGTTATGGTCACTATCCCCGAAATGCTCCCCCACTGACACTTCTATCACTTGTCCGGCTTCATTCCCTAGGATTAGGTCCAGTACTGCCCCTTCTCTTGTAGGACTTTCTACGTGCTGGGTCAAAAAGCTCTCCATATGCACTTTAAGAATTCCGCCCCCTTTAAGCCTTTCACACTAAGACTATCCCAGTTATTATTGGGGAAGTTGAAATCCCCTGCTATTATTACCCTATTATTTTTACACCTATCTGAGATTTGCCTACATATTTGCTCCTCTATCTCTCCCTGACTGTTTGGAGGCCTATAGTACACTCCCAGCCAAGTGATTGCCCCTTTTCTGTTTTTAGGTTCTACCCATATGGCCTCATTTGAGGAACCTCCTAAGATATCATCCCACCTTACTGCAATAATTGACTCCTTGATCAACAGTGCAATGCCACCTCCTCTTTTACACCCTTCCCTGTCACACCTGAAGATACTATACCCTGGAATATTGAGCTGCCAGTCCTGCCCTTCCCTCAACCATGTCTCTGTAATAGCAATAATATCATATTCCCATGTGTTAATCAATGCCCTCAATTCATCTGCCTTACTCGTAAGGCTCCTAGCGTTAAAATGGATGTAATCCAGCCTTGCATTATTCACTGCCTTCCAGACTGACTCAGTTTCTCTTCTATATTTGACTGTGCATCACCCCCTACTGTACCTCCATTCTGTATCCCATTCCCCTGCCAAATTAGTTTAAACCCCCCAAACAGCACTAGCAAACCTCCCAGCAAGGATCTTGGTCCCGTTCTGGTTCAGGTGCAACCCATCCAACTTGTACAGATCCCACCTTCGCCAGAAACGGACCCAGTGATCCAGGAAACTAAAGCCCTCCCTCCTGCACCATCTCCTGAGCCACGCATTCATCTGCTATATCCTCCTATTCCTATACTCACTAGCACGTGGCACTGGGAGTAATCCAGAGATTACAACCTTTGAGGCCCTGCTTTTTAATCTGCTACCTAGCTCCCTAAATTCTTGTTGCAGGACCTCATCCCTCTTTCTACCTATGTCGTTGGTACCAATGTGAACCAGGACCTCTGACCCTTTCCCTTCAGAATGTCCTGCAGTCGCTCCGTGACATCCTTGACCCTTGCACCAGGGAGGCAACATTCCATCCTGGAGTCACATTTTGTGGCCACAGAAACGCCTATCCATACCCCTTACGATAGATTCTCCTATCACTACTGCTCTTCCACTCTCCTTCCTCCCTTCCTGTGCAACTGAGCCACCTGTGGTGCCACAAACTTGGCTCTGACCGCTCTCCTCTGAGGAACCATCACCCTCACCAGTATCCAAAATGGGAAACCGATTAGCAAGTGAGATCGTATCGGGAACTCCTGCGCTACTTGCCTGGTTCTCTTAGACTGCCTGGCTGTCACCTATTCCCTAACTGCCTGCATGCTCCTAACCTGCGGTGTGACCACCTCCCTAAACGTGCTATCCACGTAATCCTCCACCTTGTGGTTGCACAACGGTGACTCCAGCTGCCATTCGAGTTCTGAAACCCGGAGCTCAAGCTGCTGCAGCTGGTGACACTTGCTGCAGATGTGCTTGTCTCGGACACATGGTGCATCCATGACTTCCCACATGCCACAGGCTGTATATTCCACTCGGCAGAGCTGCCCTGCCATACCTTAACTTTACAGACTATTTATTATAAGTAGACTAGCTTACCAGTTACTCACCAACCAGCTCTTTCCACTGCACCAAAGCAAGAAACAAATACTGAAGGGTTAAAATAGTAGGAAAAAAAAGTAGCAAAATGTAGCACCTCCTCCCCTTTCACCAAATTCACCACTCAACAAACTCGAATCTCCACACTCAGCTTTCGATCTGTATACAATTTGGAGGCTGCACTCAGACCTCTGTATTTATACCTTTTGAAGTTGAAACTGCAGCAACCAGATTTGACTGGTCAGCTACTTGACTAATCAGCTACTCTGCAGTGGAGCCTGTTAATCTCTGCCTAAGACTGTAAGAAACTTACTTTACTTTCTTAACCCAACTTTATCTAGAGTGCAAATCCCAGTGAAATGCTAACTGCAGACCAGACTTTTATAAAGCCAACAACACTTAAAATCCCCACTCACCAAACTCAAATCTCCACACTTAGCTTGCAATCTGCACTCCATTACCACACTGAGTAGTTGAGGTGAATAGCAGAGATGCATTTAAGGGGAACTTAAATAAGTATATGAGTGAGAAGGGAATAAAGGATTATGCTGATAAGAGTTCGGTGTGGAAAGATGGAAGGAAGCTTGAGTAGACCATAAACACTGGCATGGACTGGTTGGGCCAAATGGCCTGTTTCTGTGTTATATATTCTATGTAATTCTACTGCAGAAATAAAGTGACAGACACCAAGATAGCAGCACAAGTTTTGGTCCAAGGACAGGAGTAGACTGTACTGTGGTCAAACAGAAGTAAACATAGAGAATCTTTTCACCACCAGTTTGTAACTCTCCAGCTCCAGCCACATTAAATTCCTTGGAACCACCTCCCAGGGACAGGAATGTCCTATTTGCTTTGATTTTCCTGGCACCCTCAGCAATTCCCACTAATGCAGATTGAATATACAGCCCAAATGACTTAATGGCTCCTCCAAAAGTCACAGTTCCAGAATGAATGCTCACACCTCCAAAACAATACATTCCTGGCCTTAAGACACAAGCAACCCTGCATGAAGGATAAAAGCCATCTCCCAAAACATGGACAAACTGGAGCCAGCCAGCCACTTTAAGCCCATACCATGCCTAGCTTTCAATTTATTCAGAATGTGAGTTATTCATATATGTTGTCCTGCTCTTATTTCCACTGATAAAGTGTGAAAATCATGGGATTCATCAGTTTCCCACACCCTTCTGCAAACTGACTTAATGGCAATAAAATCCAATAAAAGAATTCAAGAGAAATTTCCTTACCCAGAGTGTGTTTAGGGTCTGCCACTTAACTCCATATACCCATTTTTTCCCCGTATCCCTTAATACCTTTGTTTTAGAAAATCTCTCAATCTCAGATTTAAAATTAACAATTTGATCTAGCACAATTGCCATTTATGGAAGGGAGTTCCAAACTTCTACCACCCTTTGTGTGTAGAACTGTTTCCTAATTTCACTCCTAAATGGTCTGATTTTAATTTTTAGACTATTCCTCCTCATCCTGGACTCCCCGACCAGCGGAAATAGTTTCTTTGTATCTACCCCATCTTTTCCCCTTAATATCTTGAAAATTTCGATCAAATCACCCCTTAACCTTCCAAATTCCAGAGAATACAACCCTAGTTTGTCTAATCTCTCCTCATAATTTAACCCTTAGAGTCCAGGTATCATTCTGGTAAATCTATGCTGCACTTCCTCCAAGGCCAAATATGTCCTTCCTACGGTGTGGTGCCCAGAACTGCTCACAGTTCTCCAGGTGTGATCTAACCAAGGCTTTGTATAGCTGAGACATGACTTCTACCCCCTTGTATTCTAATCCTCCAGATATAAAGGCCAGCATTCCATTCGCTTTTTTGATTATTTTCTGTATCTGTTCATATTTAATGATTTAAGTACATAGACCCCCAAGTCTCCTCAGACCTCGACTTTTTCTAGCTTTTCACCATTTAGAAAGTACTCTGATCTATCCTTGTTAGTTCTAAAGTGGATGACCTCAGATTTGTTTACATTGAAATCCATTTGTCACAGTTTTGCCCATTCACTTAATCTAGCAATATCTCTTTGTAATTTTATGCTTCCCTCTACACTGCTTACAATGCCGCCTATCTTTGTGTCAGCAGCAAATTTGGATATGTGGCTTTCTATCTTATTACCTAAGTCGTTAATAAATATGGTGAATAGTTGAGGACCCAACACAGAACCTTGCAGGACACCACTGGTCACACCCTGCCAATTGGAGCCAATTATCCCTGTTCTCTGTCTCCTGCCAATCAGCTAATTTCCTGATCATGTTAATAATTTGTCTTCAATTCCATGAGCTTCAACCTAGCTAATGGTCTCTTATGAGGGACATTATCAAATGCCTTCTGTAAGTCCATATAAATAACATTCATAGACATTCCCTTATCCACTTCTTTCGTCATCTCTTCAAAAAATTTAAGAAAGTTCGTCAGGCATGACCTACCCTTTACAAATCAAAAATTTACAAGGTGTTCAGCCACCCTATCCTTAATTATGGACTCTAGTCATTTTCTGACAACAGCTGTCAGGCTAACTGGTCTATAATTCCCTGCTTTCTCACTCTCTCACCTTTCTTAAATAGCAGAGTGACATGATCAATTTTCCAATCTAAAGGAATGATTCTTGAATCGAGAGAACTTTGGAAGATTATAGTTATAGCATCTGCAATGGTCTCACCTATTTGCTTTAAAACCCTTGGATGGTAATCACTTGCTCCTGGGGATTCGTTAATCTTTCGTGCCATTACTTTCTTCATTACTGTTTACATTTATTTTAGTGAGTTCCTGACCATAACCCCCTTCCCCCAATTTAATATTAGTTTCCTTGGAATGTCCAGCATGTTAACCTCTTCCACTATAAATACTGATGCAAAGTAATCATTCAACTTGACCATTATTCCCTTATTTTCATTGACAGTATTGCCGTTATCAATTTTCAAGGGAATTACTCTCTTATTCCGAATATAATTGCAAAAGTTGTAAAAAAAAAGTGCTGTAATTCTATGTAACAAAAGATGGGGTCTTTCAATTCCCATTATGTGATCTTGATGTGGATTTATTTTATTTTATTATTTTTTATTATTTAAAGAGAAAAATTTAAAAATAATGAAATAAAATGTGATCTTGATGTGGATACTCGAGTCAGCAATTTATATTTTGCAGACCAGTAAAAGCATTACTAAGATGTTTTTTTTTACAGCATGAATTAACTACAACCCTGGAATCATTGAAAAAGAAGCACAACCAGCACCAAATAAGAAAGTCCAACTATGAGGAGAATCTGACGCAGTTGATGGTGCGTGAGTATTGAACATGGTTGTGACCAGGCCCATGAAATTACTAGCATGTCATACCAAACTCAATCAGAAGGTAGGACGTTGCTCTGTGCTCCTAGGAGGTTGGACAATCTCTTGAACTTCCTAGACAGTGTCAATGATGAATCAGATTCCTTGGCTCAGGGACCGGTGTGTTATGGTTCCCCATATGCCTTGCTGAGTTTATCTGCCTAACAATGCTCCATCCTACAGTTTCTGAGTGTTCACTTTACCCATTATATTTATTTGATTCTTACAAGCAGCACACATCAAGTGGGAACAGCAGGACTGGGAATAGATTGATCAGCAATTATAACTTGCTGTTAGTGTCATTATCAAATGATATCTGACAGAGAATTCAAGCTCATCCCTTTTATGAGTAATTAATTGAAGAAACCAGTCACAGTTATTTTTTCTGATTGATAACTGGGAACTCAGACTAGAGAATCTGATTTAAAAGCAGAAAATGCTGTAAATACTCAGCAGGTCTGGCAGCATCTATGGAGAGAGAGAAGCAAAATTAATGTTTTAGGTCAACCTTTCATCAGAACTGGGAAAAGTTAAAAATGTAATAGGTTTTAAGCTAGTACAGAGGCAGGGATTGGAGGTGTGGGATGAAAAGAACAAAAGGAAAGATCATTGATAGGGTGAAAGATTAAATGACAAATAGGATGGCAAATGGGGGTGATAATAGGACAGAAGATAAACAGAAGACAATAGTAAAGAAACAAAAGATGGATCTAGAGGAGGTATAAATGGCAATAGCAGAATCATTACCAAAATCCCCAAAAAATGAAAACAGTGGTTATGATCTGAAATTGTTGAACTCATCGTTGAATCTGGAAGGTTGTAAATGCCTAATGGAAAAATGAGGTGGTGTTCCTTAAGCTTCCATTGAGCTTCATTGGAATAGTGAAGGAGACCGAGGACAGAGAGATCAGAGTGGGAATGGGGCAGAGAGTTAAAATGGCACGCAGAAGACAGAGAATGTGATGTTGGGTGATGGGACAATTGGGGCTGGGTTCAACACCATGATCGAGTATCCTCTCAGCAAATATCAGTGAACGAAAGACCATATGGATCAGGTATTGTAGGGTTGCTGATGCCCAGGGAACTATATCCCATATTGAGTGCCAGACACTCAGCTGTGAGGGTTAAGGTTTCATGGCTACTCCTCAACTAAAGACTTGAAAGAACAAAAAAATCTTGCATTTATATAGCGCCTTTCATGACATCTGGATGTCCCACAGTGCCTTACACCCAATTACATACGTTTGAAGTGTAGTCACTGCATTGATGTAGGGAAATGCAACAATCAATTTGTGCACAAGGTCCCACAAACTACAATGTGCTAATGATATGATAAACTGCTTAAAGTAATTTTGGTTGAGAGATAAATATTGGCCAGGACACAGGAGAGAAATCTAATACAACAGCAAAGAACTGCAGATGCTGGAAATCTGAAATAAAAACTGAAAGTGCTGGAAATACTCAGCAGGTCAGGCAGCATCTGCGGAGAGAGAAACAGAGTTAATGGTTTAGGCCATTCTAACGAAGGGTTAAGACCTGAAACATTAACTCTGTTTCTTTCTCCACAGAATCTGCAAGACCTGAAGTTTTATATAAATGAGATGCCCCTGCTCTTCTACAAGATACTGCAATAGGATCTTTTACATCCACCCAAGAGGACAAATAGGGCTTCCATTTAATGTCTCATCTCAAGGGCAGTAGCTCAAACAGTGCACGATTCCATTGAAGTGTCGGCTTTAAATTTGGGCTCAAGACTTGGGAATTGGACTTGACCCAATGGCCTACTGATTTAGAGGCTAGAGTACTATCATTGTGCCCTTGTGTGTAAGCAGGCTTTCCACCACAATACTGGGGAAGATGGTGCAGAGAAAAAATAGTTCCAATGAAATTCCCAGCCATAGCATTTACCAAATACTTCAGTGGGCTGTGAATTGATTTTTGTGTTGATATGACTCTGGAACATAAGACCGTAATTTTGTGCATTTAATTTTTTAGTAGCCTCAATGGTTTGGGGGAGGGATTTATAATTACCTCCTGATGGTGCAAATATCAAGAGGCAACAATTACTTTTAATATTAAAATATTTAATACATAATGTAGAGTAAACTTACTGTATTCAAATGTTGAATGCTAACACAATGCAGATCACACCCAAACTGTCAGGAATCAAATTTTCCTGGAGGAGATAAACCAGACCTGTAAGAAATACATGTGGCACCATCAGCGCTTGCAGATTTCGAAGTTCATGGCTTTTCAGTTTTGTCCCTCCATAATACAACTAATAGAATATTGGATATAAGTTGTAAGTATACATCCCACTGTACTCTCACTGGAACTATATTTTTTTATTTTATCTTTAATTAATTCCTACATTGAGCATTGCTGGCAAGACCAACATTTATTAATGACAATCCAAGAGCTTCAAGCTCGCTTTTAAGATACCAGTTTTTATTTCCAGATTTTTAAAAACTGAATTCAAATTCTCACACTGCCATGGCGGAATTTGAACTCACTAGTGCAGCAGCATCACCACTACACTCCCATAATCCGGAATGTCACACGTGAGATCATTGAATTCCAGTCTACAGAGAAAAATAATCTGATCCTAAAACACTTTTAAAAAATCCTGTAATCCAATGTAATAAATATGGATTAATTTAGTCAGTCTCCTGAAGCAGTGACCTTCATCATAGGCCTTTTTCAGGCCTGTTTTTCAGTTGTAGGTTAATGGTTTCTGAGGTTTGTAGCTTGGCCTGATGTCTGATGTTTGTCTTCCTGCCAATAAACATTAACTGAACAAATCACTGTCTCCACACCATGGCTGCGATTTTGTGTGGCCCCCTGAGGAGGGAGTGGCACAGAGTATCGCAACTGGTAGTGGGGGTGGGGTGGGGGTGCAGAGGGCCCATCGTCAAGCAATCTTCCCGGGGGCGGGACACACGAATGATGGCCTTCCCGCCCAGAGGCCAATTGAGGCCCCTAAGTGGTCTATTAAAGGCCAATTAATGGCATCTTCCCACCACTGCTGGGATCTTACCAGTGGCAAGGGCAGCCTCCGCCGGGCGAGGAGGACACCTTGTATAATGAGGCGTCCTCCCTGCAGGTTTGGTGGGGGGGGGGGGGGTGTTCCTCATTCGTGGCCCACGGAGGACTACCACTGGGAACCAGTTTACTCCCCGGGATCCCTGTCCCACTGGACTGCACGACCACCCCCAGCAACCCCCTCACTGGGGCCTTCCAGACTGGCCCTGCTAACCTGCCTCACCTAATTATGGTTTTGGGTTCCAGCATTGGACTTGGGTCCGAGGCCTCTGCTGTACCAGTACCTCTGATTGGCTGGCAGCTCTTGGAGGTGGGATCCCCGTCTTTAAAGGGTCAAGGAACTTGGCTCGTGAAACTTTGATTGAAAAAGACGGGAGGGTCGCTCCGGGGAGGCACGAAAAGGCCGAGGCGGGGCTCCCCCCTCCTTTTCGGGCCAGTTCTGGGAGCCTCAGCTCCAGCACAAAATGAGTCACAGAGGTAAGCAGAACCAGGCTTTTGCATCAAGGTTACCAACCCTTCAGGATTGTCCTGGAGGTTCCAGGAAGTAAAGATTAATCTCCAGGTCACTGCTGTGAGCAACCTAGGAGAAACATCATTAGGCGTTATCATTTTAAAAAAATCTTTGAACACTTTTGTTTATTCATTATAAACGTATTAGACATGGATTTAGACAGGCTGTTTGGATGATAGTCAAGAATCATCCAACTGGGTAATAAAGAGTCTATTTGCTTTCCAATTGGCTGTGGGATGGCGGTACGCCACAAGTATGGGCGACCAATGGCAAAGGCATGTAGGCGAGGTGATTGGAGGGATGAAGTCATGTGATGACACCTTCAGGAATCTGCACTGCGAGAGTTGGCAACCTTAAACCTTATTTTGCATCCACCTTGCATTTTCATCATGCCAATATGTCCAATCAAAACCTAGACCCCAATTGGTGAGTGGCAACCTAAACCCAGCTAGGGAATTTAACCCCAGAAGCTGTGTGTCCTTTTTTTCCTTCTATCCTGCTCTTTCACTCCCACCCTCCTTCCTTTACTCACTCACCTACTCCCTCCTCCTCCAACTTGTCAGTTCAACCCTGTGTATTGTGGTCACTTTCTCCAGGATGAAGTATCATTGACAGAGCAACGCATTGGGAGAGTCTTTGTGCATCTTCACGAGTTCCTGAGAATGGAAGAGGAGAATATTATGCAGGAACTCCATAATGACGCCTGGCAGCGCTTCACGGTGCTGGAAGAAATCATTATGCAACTGACCTTTGAATCTACTTCATTATCGGACACCATTCAAGCAGTCAGTGAGGACCTTACTCAAGAAGATGCTATACTATTCCTAATGGTTAAGTATTTTACACCTAGCCACGCACATTGGCAGCCATCTATTTATCGAACATCATCCCCATCTCTGCCACACTGCCATTAGTTGCTCTACTTGAATGTTAAATTGGTTGGTGATTATGTCTATTGTGAGAACACAGGTGTGTGCTTGTGATTTTTGCTTCTTTTGGCCCTAAATTCAGTCATGGTGTCAGGGAAGTGGCAAATGAAAGTTCAGGATATCTCCACGTGGGGAATGTGGGGTGTGGGGGGGGGGGGAATTTATCAACAAATCATGTCTCACCTCAAGTATCTAGCTTCAAAAATACTGGAGCAGATGGGGAGAGACCAGCTGCCCTCCTGCACCCAACCCTTAGCCAGAAGACATGTGTTGTGTGATGGTTTGTAAGAGTTCCATTCACCAGCCCTGACATTCCTTGCCTGTAGAGTCCAATTATATTTCATAACAATATTTTAGGACTTATTGTTGATTGATTGCTGTTCTAAACCTTTTGAATTCACAGCCACAGCTAGATAAAGGTGAGTAAGTGGTTCTGAACCAGGCATCAGTCAGCCACAAACCCGACACCAGCCCATCCTGAACCCTACACCAGCTTGTCACTTAATCAATGCTGAGTTTTGGGGATTTCCTTTTTAACTCTTCTGATCCAGCAAAAATTGTACTACATTCTACTAAATGAAATCAAATGTCATAAAGGCCAAACCCAATGGTTTCCCTGTGAAACACTATCACTTCAGTCTCACTAACCAGTTAACAAAGGGCATTAGTCTAATGCATGTTTAATAAGTTCACTACCAGACTTGATCTATTTTCTGTGGGCTTCAGTCTACCACACAAGACAAATAGATATTGAACGGACAGTCTCACCCAGAGACACCACAAAGATGCCTGGTTTAAAATTCACAAATTACACTTATAGGGGGCCCTGTTCTCACAGGGCTGAAGTACATTGATAGCACAGTGCAAAGGGAGCTATACTCTATATCTAACCATGCTTTATCTGTCCTGGGAGTGTTTGATTGGAAAGTATAGAGGGAGCTTTCCTCTGTATCTAATCCATATTGTACCTGCCCTGGGAGTTTTTGATGGGACAGTGTAGAGGGAGCTTTACCCTATATTTAACCCATGCTATACCTGCCCTGGGAGTGCTTGATGGGGACAGTGCAGTCGGAGCTTTACTCTGTATCAAACCCAAATATACCTGCCCTGGGAGTGCTTGTTGCTATGCGAGGTGGAATATGGAAAGTGTTCCATTGCAGAACACAAAAGCTCCAGTCACCAAAAAAAAACACAGAAATTAGTAATTAGAACTTTCTCATGACCAGTTAAAAAATGTTTCTATGGAATCGGTGAATAGTTTCACAAGGGGTGAATGGGATTTAATAAAGAGTACAAAAGCAAAGTGAAATTAGAAATACTGTTTCTTTGAAAAGGCTGGTAAACTGCAGCTGTTTATTCATGCTTGCTCTTGTGACGATGAACCTATTAATATTTGTGTTTTTATTTCCAGAAACTGAAAACAACACAGGAAAGGTAACTCCATTTTAACACTGGCTTTCAATTTGTTTGGACTTGTCCCAGTTATTGATCTAATATTTAACTTTTAATTTCTTTTTCTAGACTTAAAATGGCAATTTCTGATCCCAAGGATGTGTCAGTAAAGATAGATGGTGCCAAGTACAAATTCCTAATGATATACAATTCTTGGAAAAAAATGGTCAATGAAATTGGTTTTAATATAGGTGAGAAAATGATTTGTAAGAAAACATTTAGATTGTAACTGATGGTAATCAAAGCATGATGTTCAGAGTTTCCATCTCTTCACCTCCACACTCCCAGTTTTACATGGTAGATTTGTAGACAGCCCGTCACAGTGGTCAGTTCCATTCATAACTCATGAGATAATGAAGCAGTCCATGCCCACAAGCAGCAAGACCTGGACAACATTCAGGCTTGGGCTGATAAGTCCAAGTGACATTTAAATCAAGATGTTTGCAACCAATGGTGTGGATTTATGGATTAGAAACTGGACTGAAATAACGACATTCTAGCTGCTGTACATAGTTTTAAGATGTTCTTTGCACTTTTTAATTTGCACTATGGGTAGGTAGAGGTTTTTAATCACCATTCTCACTGATGATGTGGTTTACAGCACAGAAGGAGGCCATTCGGCCCAACATGAATGTGCTGGCTCGCTGCAAGAGCAAATCACCACACTCTCACCTTTTCCCTGTAGCCCTGCAAATTTTTTCTCTTCAGATAATTATCCACTTTTCTTTTGAAGGGCTGAATTGAATCTTCCTCTGCCATGGTCCCAGGCAGTGCAATCCCGACCCTAAACACCTACTGTGTAAAAATATTTTTCCTCATGTCGCCATTGCTTCTTTTGCCAATCACCTTAAATCAGTGTTCTCTGGTTCTGGATCCTTCCACCAAAGGGAACAATTTCTCCCTATCTACTCTATCCAGACCCCTCATGATTTTGAACACTTCTATCAAATCTCCTAATCTTTCCTTCTCCAAGGAGAACAGCCCAGCTTCTCCAACCTATCCACATAATTGAAGTCCCTCATCCCTGGAACTATTCTCATGAATCTTTTCTGCACCCTCTCCAATGCCTTCACATCCTTCCTAAAGTGCGGTGCCCAGACCTGGACACAATACTCCAGTTGAGGCCAAATCAGTGTTTTATACAGATTCACCATACCTTCCTTGTTTTTGTACTCCATGCCCCTATCTATAAAGCGCAGGATCCCCTATGCTTTAATAACTGCTTTCTCAATCTGCCCTGCCACCTTCAATGGTTTGTGCACATGTATCCCCAGGTCCCCCTGCTCCTGCACTCCCTTTAGAATTGTACCCTTTAATTTACATTGCCTCTTCTTGTTCTTCCTACCAACATGAATCATTTCACACTACTCTGCATTAAATTTCATCTTCCACATGTCTGTCCATTCCACCATCCTGTTTATGTCCTCTTGAAGTTTATCACATCCTCACAGTTCACCATATTTCCAAGTTTTATGTCATCTTCAAATTTTGAAATTGTGCCCTGTACACCCTACTCCAGGTCATTAATATATATCAAGAAAAGCAGGGATCCTAACACCGAAGCCTGGGGAACCCCACTATATACCATCCTCCAGTCCAGAAAACAACTGTTCACAACTATTCTCTGTTTCCTGTCACTAAGCCAATTTTGAGTCCGTGCTGCTACTGTCCCATTTATTCCATGTGCTCTAACTTTTCTGACAAGCCTATGATGTGGCACTTTATCAAATGCCTTTTGGAAGTGCATGTACATCATATCAACTGCATTACCCTCATCAAACGTCTCTATTACACAATGTCAGGCAATGAGCATTTAGTTTTTAGTTTTAGAGATACAGCACTGAAACAGGCCCTTCGGCCCACCGAGTCTGTGCCGACCATCAACCGCCCATTTATACTAATCCTACACTAATCCCATATTCCTACCACATCCCCACCTGTCCCTATATTTCCCTACCACCTACCTATACTAGGGACAATTTATAATGGCCAATTTACCTACCAACCTGCAAGTCTTTTGGCTTGTGGGAGGAAACCAGAGCACCTGGAGAAAACCCACGCAGACACAGGGAGAACTTGCAAACTCCACACAGGCAGCACCCAGAATTGAACCCGGGTCGCTGGAGCTGTGAGGCTGCGGTGCTAACCACTGCGCCACTGTGCTGCCCCTCTAATAAGCATCCCTAATAAGAGAGAGCCTAAACACTTCCCCTTGACATTCAATGGCATTACCATCACTCAATCACCAACCATTAGATACTGGTGATTCCCATTGCCCAAAAACTTAACTGGACCAGCCCGATAAATACTACCGTTCATGAAGGCAGACTATCAACACCTTCTCAAGGGCCTAGGAATGGGCATTAAATGTTGGCCTTGCTAAAGACAAGGGGGACAGTGGCATAGTGATAATGCCACTGGCCTAGTAATGCAGAGGTCCAGGCTAGTCCTCTGGAGACATGGGCTCAAATCCCACCACGGCAGATGGTGAAATTTGAATTCAATTAATAAATCTGGAATTTAAAAAGCTAGTCTGATGGTGGCCATGAAACCATTGTCGTAAAAACCCATCTGGTTCACTAATGTCCTTTAGGGAAGGAAATCTGCTGTCCTTACGTAGTCTACCCAACATTTGACTCCAGACCAATGTGGTTGACTCTGAAATGACCTAGCAAGCCACTCAACTCAAGGGCAATTAGTGGCAATAAATGCTGGCCTAGCCAGTGATGCCCGCATCCCATGAACAAATAAAAAAGACAAAGTGACTCTTGTCAATGCAGAGCATGCGCGAAGCAATCGCAGATGTCATCAATGTGTGCAACCATTTGCCAGCCTGCCAGTATGAATGCACACATGTGCACACATGACGTCACCACGCAATGATGCCCTCACCCCTCAATAGCCATCTCCATTCACCCGAACAGTACACTGCTGCCTCCCACCATCCCTGCTTCAGTCGCCGCTACACCCTGCTCGATCCCCGCCACACCGCTGCCTTCCCTCAGCCACTCACTCCCCCCGCTCGCTCCTGCCCCACTGGCCACTCTCCCCCTTTGCCCACTCGCTCCAGGCCTCCCCGCTTCCCCTCTCTCAGCCATTTGCTCCTGCTCTCGACGATTTCTTCGCCCTCCCCACTGGACGCTCCGTCCAGACCTCGCCACTGTTGCACCCGCCTGCCCTCGGCGATCGTTCCCCGATTCCTTGGTCCCCCGCCATGCTGCTCGCTCCCCGCTCCACCCCACCTCGAACCGCTAGCCCGAGGCCGCGCCACTTCCCTCCTCTTGGCCACTCGCTCCTAAGTCACCCTTCGCGGCCAGACTTGCTTCTTCAGGTAGCGCAGCGGAGAATGATTGAATGAGGGAGCGAGTGGCCGAGAGTAGGGAAGTGGTACAGCCTGGAGCTAGCGGCTGGAGGGGTGAAATGGGGAGCAAGCGGCTAGAGAGCGGAGGGGACCAGCAAGGCCAGAGCGAGTGGCTAAGGGAAGGCAGCGGGGAGCGAGTGGCGAGAAGACGGGCGCAGGAGGGACCGATAGAGAGATGTGTAATGGAAAGAGGGAGCAGGAGACTGTTGGGGGTGGAATGGAGGCCGCAATGGCAGCAACTGGGGGGATTTTTGGGTTGAATTTGTTTTTGTGATAAATTGAGCAATCCTGGCAGCTACCTGAAAGAGGCTGCATTTGCGTATGTGCTAGTACTGGGCACATAGTGGTTGCATCATCAGCAAATGCAGCCTAAGAAAAAAAATCCCAAGAATTAATCTATAAAACGTATTTTCCGAGTTACTGGAGTAGGTCTTGACTTTGCGCGATCGTATAAAATGGGTGATAGCGACTCAGCCACCCAGTTTACATCTCTCCTGATTTTTATTTCGGTTGACTTCAATAAAAATAAAAATGAGGAGAGATGTAAAATAAGCAGTCAATTCATTACACCCATCTTGGCTGAAGGTTGACAATGAAGTGAGCAGCAGGAGCATGGTGCTGATTTCATGCAAAGCAGTTCAGTGACCTAACCATGGAAGGAAAGGTAAATACAGTGGCACCCCCCAACCATGAACCACTGACACTCATCTTTATGCAATGTCATGCCTCTCCCTCAGAGTCATCCTCAAAAAATGGTCTCCATCCATCCATTCAATATCTGCCATTACTCTCACTCCTGGGTCTCTTCTTTCCCCTCCCCGCAGGAGAGGAGAGCACAGAACACGAGAGAGAGAGACAGAGAACCAGAGCTGACCCTCCAGTCATCCCTCAACTGACAACTGCAGAGGGCGAGGTGCTGGACATCAGCAATGTCTCGGTATGGCTGGCTGGAGATGTGGAGAGGGGGCCTCCCAAATACTTGGTGACAGAATTAAATATCAGACAGCCACATCGCACACAAAATTCAGTCATATTCACCTGATGTCAGCAGTATGTGAAATATGATCATGTGCATAATGATCAGTTAAAACATTATCACTTTGACAGTTCCAATTCAGGTCTCTAATCTTCAAGCGTCCCATTGGTGGTGGTGCAGGTGGATGACGATGACTCCTCAGAGGAAGTCACTCACTATGAGGGTGCACTGTCACAAGCCTCATGCTAACCATGCACCAGTTAAGAAATCACTTGTTGGTGGCACTGGTAAAGAAGTTTGATTTTTATCTGGTGGCTCACATATCACAAATAAATAGTAAATAAAGGGACAGCAGTGGAGAGTCTGCATTGGACGCTGCAGGACGCTCAAAGCTCTACTCAACTGGAAGCAGATTGATGGACCTTAGGGGGTCGTCGATGAAGAGGATACTTCTGGAGCAGCAGCACAAAATGTGCAACATACTGGCAGGCGTCCTAACCGCGCTATGCATGCTTGCACAGAGAGTGGCGGAGTCCATCTCAAGCATGAGTAGCATGCTGTCACAAGCCTCTGCGATGATGCCTTCATCCATCACACTATGAATGACACCCTAAATAGGATGCATGATACCCTTGCTTCGGTCATTCATCGCCCCACTGATCTGCAGCAAAGTGTTCTCCAGCTCATTGCTAGCAGGGAAATGTGGCTGGGCCCATGAGACTCACAATGATGAAAAGGGACATGGAAGTGGAGACTTGCCTCAAAACACTTCTGCTTCCTACCTGTTTTCCCCCATTCATTCAATTCCCGACACGTTGCCTCATGTCCCGATGTCGAGTCTGTATTTGCACAGGTGCAGATGCAGCAGTCTTTGACGGGGCCCTCACAGGCTCCAAAACCCACAGGGCATCGGCCAAGAGCATCTCAGCAGTCAGAGCAGGGATGTGAGCAGCCTATTCAACCTCTGCTAAAGCCACAAGGGTTGCACCAGGTAGAAATGCTAGGAAGAGGAAGAATAAAGATTTCTGGTTGGACAATGGTATTTACATGTGTATGTTACACAATGTTAGATCAGTAAGTTTCTGTTTTATTTTTGAGCCACCACTTTCCCAGTGTTGCCCATTGTTGGTTGCTGCCTGGCAAGTGGCCATTTCATTTGTGATGAACAGGAGGACAAGACTGGACACCAAGCAATGGTGGAGGTGGGGGGGGGGGGGGGGGTGGTTGCTGGGGAAGGGAGGCTTGGTTGTTTACATGACTACTTCATGGGAAATGGCAGGGGTGGGGCATGAAAGTGGCTTTTGCTAAGTGCACTGGTGGAACCTAAAGTGAACCTCGCAATAATGAGGGTATCCTGGGCATTGCACTCCACTGCTGGTTGTTTGGCAGCATCAGGTTCAGATTCCTCCTCCTCAGAATCATCTGAAGAGACTCTCTGCCTTGTTTCTCCTGCAGGCCTAAACCTCGCTATTATGTAGTGCACATCACAACCGTTCTGGAGACCCTGGCTGCTGCATATTGAAGGACACCTTCAGATCTGTGCAGGCACCTAAAGAACATCTTCAGCATTCCAATGGCTTGCTCAGTGAAACATCTGATTATATATGACTTTCATTGTATCGTTTCTGGGCCTCATTAACTGACTGATTGGGTTCCTCAAGAATGGGCGGCACAGTGGTTAGCACCGCAGCCTCACAGCTCCAGGGACCCGGGTTCAATTCTGGGTACTGCCTGTGCGGAGTTTGCAAGTTCTCCCTTTGACTGCGTGGGTTTCCTCCCACCGCCAAAGACTTGCAGGTGATAGGTAAATTGGCCATTGTAAATTTCCCCTAGTGTAGTGTAGGGAATATGGGATTACTGTAGGGTTAGTATAAATGGGTGGTTCTTGGTCGGCACAGACTCGGTGGGCCGAAGGGCCTGTTTCAGTGCTGTATCTCTAAATAAATAAATAAATAAAAATGTCAACTGCCACATTTTAAGTGGGTATTCCTTATCTCTGAGCAGCCAGCCATTAAATCTCTTTGAGGTGTGAAAGGAAGGCTGGACTGCCTCAGGATAAATGCATCATGGCAGCTACCTGGGAATCTTGCACACACATGTGTACAATGACTGGTTGCACACCAGATGCACATTGATGGAATGGAAGCCCTTGCAGTGATCTGGAGGTTCCTTAATTGCCACATGCATGCAGTCAATGACACCCTGCACCTGTGGGAAGCCAACCAGAGCTGCAATCCCAAGTGCTCTCTCACTCTGACTGGCATCATCAGCAGTAAAGCTGACATAATTGATGTCTGTGGCAACCAAACCATCAGGTGGGTCACTGGGTCAGAATACTGGAACTCCCTTCATAACAGCACTGTGGGTATACCTACACCACATGGACTGCAGGGGTTCAAGAAGGCAGCTCACCACCACCTTCTCAAGGGCAATTAGGGATGGGTAATAAATGCTGGCCTGGCCAGCGATGCTCACATCCCTTGAATGAATAAAAAAAAAGTCACCTGGCTTATGCGCTGCTGACTGAGAGATCCTGCAAATGTTTCCGGCAGAGCCTTGGAAGGATCCAAAGATAAAGATGTTGAGAGCTGTGGTGACTTTGGCAGCCACTGCTAAACTGTGGCCACCAGATCCACTTGGTAGCAGAAGGCTACAATTATAGAACCATAGAAAAACTATGGCACAGAAGGAGGCCATTCAGCCCGTTGTGTCCATGCCGGTCGAACAAACTAGCCACCCAATCTAATCCCACCTTCCAGTACCTGGTCCATAGTCTTGCAGGTTACAGCACTTCAGGTGCAGATTCAGGTACTTTTTAAAAGAATTCAGGGTCTCTGCCTCCACCACCATTCCTGACAGTGAATTCCAGACACTCACCACCCTCTGGATGAAAAAGTTTTTCCTCATGTCCCCTCTAATCCTTCTACCAATCACCTTAAATCTGTGCCCCCTGATAATTGACCTCTCCGCTAGGGGAAACAGGTCCTTCCTGTCTACTCTATCTAGGCCTCCCATAATTTTGTACACCTCAATTAAGTTACCCTCAGCCTCCTCTGTTCGAAGGAAAACAACCCTAGCCTATCCAATCTTTCCTCATAGCTGCAACTTTCAAGCCCTGACAACATTCTTGTAAACCTCCTCTGTATTCTCTCCAGAGCAAATATGTACTTCTTGTAATGTGGTGACCATAACTGCACGCAATACTCCAGCTGTGGCCTAACCAATGTTTTATACAGTTCCAGCATTACATCCCTGCTTTTGTATTCTATACCTCTGCCAATAAAGGAAAGCATTCCATATGCTTTCTTCACCACTCTATCTACCTGTCCTGCCACCTTCAGGGACCTGTGGACATGCACTCCAAGGCCTCTCACTTCTTCTACTCCTCTCATTATCCTCCTGTTTATTGTATATTCCCTCGCTTTATTTGCCCTCCCCAAATGCATTGCCTCACACTTATCTGGATTGTATTCCATTTGCCACTTTTCTGTCCACTCAACCAAACCATTGATATCTTTCTGGAGTCTATAGCTATCCTCGTCACGATCAACTATGTGGCCAATTTTTATGTCATCAGCAAATTTCCCAATCATGCCTCCCACATTTAAGTCCAAATCATTAATATATATGTATATCAGGAATAAAAGAATGACTAGAGTTAGATTAGGGCCAATCAAGGATAGTAGTGGGAAGTTGTGTGTGGCATCAGAGGAGATAGGGGAAGCGTTAAATGAATATTTTTCGTCAGTATTTACAGTAGAGAAAGAAAATGTTGTTGAGGAGAATACTGAGATTCAGACTACTAGGCTAGATGGGATTGAGGTTCACAAGGAGGAGGTGTTAGCAATTTTGGAAAGTGTGAAAATAGATAAGTCCCCTGGGCCAGATGGGATTTATCCTAGGATTCTCTGGGAAGCCAGGGAGGAGATTGCAGAGCCTTTGTCCTTGATCTTTATGTCGTCATTGTCGACAGGAATAGTGCCGGAAGACTGGAGGATAGCAAATGTTGTCCCCTTGTTCAAGAAGGGGAGTAGAGACAGCCCTGGTAATTATAGACCTGTGAGCCTTACTTCGGTTGTGGGTAAAATGTTGGAAAAGGTTATAAGAGACAGGATTTATAATCATCTTGAAAAGAATAAGTTCATTAGCGATAGTCAGCACGGTTTTGTGAAGGGTAGGTCGTGCCTCACAAACCTTATTGAGTTTTTCGAGAAGGTGACCAAACAGGTGGATGAGGGTAAAGCAGTGGATGTGGTGTATATGGATTTCAGTAAGGCATTTGATAAGGTTCCCCACGGTAGGCTATTGCAGAAAATACGGAAGTATGGGGTTGAAGGTGATTTAGAGCTTCGGATCAGAAATTGGCTAGCTGAAAGAAGACAGAGGGTGGTGGTTGATGGCAAATGTTCATTCTGGAGTTGAGTTACTAGTGGTGTACCGCAAGGATCTGTTTTGGGGCCACTGCTGTTTGTCATTTTTATAAATGAGGTGGAAGAGGGTGTAGAAGGGTGGGTTAGTAAATTTGCGGATGACACGAAGGTCGGTGGAGTTGTGGATAGTGCCGAAGGATGTTGTAGGGTACAGAGGGACATAGATAGGCTGCAGAGCTGGGCTGAGAGATGGCAAATGGAGTTTAATGCAGAAAAGTGTGAGGTGATTCACTTTGGAAGGAGTAACAGGAATGCAGAGTACTGGGCTAATGGGAAGATTCTTGGTAGTGTAGATGAACAGAGAGATCTTGGTGTCCAGGTACATAAATCCCTGAAAGTTGCTACCCAGGTTAATAGGGCTGTTAAGAAGGCATATGGTGTGTTAGCTTTTATTAGTAGGGGGATCGTGTTTCGGAGCCACGAGGTCATGCTGCAGCTGTACAAAACTCTGGTGCGGCCGCACCTGGAGTATTGCGTGCAGTTCTGGTCACCGCATTATAGGAAGGATGTGGAAGCTTTGGAAAGGGTGCAGAGGAGATTTACTAGGATGTTACCTGGTATGGAGGGAAGGTCTTACGAGGAAAGACTGAGGGACTTGAGGTTGTTTTCGTTGGAGAGGAGGAGGAGGAGAGGTGACTTAATAGAGACATATAAGATAATCAGAGGGTTAGATAGGGTGGATAGTGAGAGTCTTTTTCCTCGGATGGTGATGGCAAACACGAGGGGACATAGCTTTAAGTTGAGGGGTGATAGATATAGGACAGATGTTAGAGGTAGTTTCTTTACTCAGAGAGTAGTAGGGGCGTGGAACGCCCTGCCTGCAACAGTAGTAGACTCGCCAACTTTAAGGGCATTTAAGTGGTCATTGGATAGACATATGGATGAAAATGGAATAGTGTAGGTCAGATGGTTTCACAGGTCGGCGCAACATCAAGGGCCGAAGGGCCTGTACTGCGCTGTAATGTTCTAATATACCACAAACAGCAAAGGACCCAGCACTAAACCCTGTGAAACAGCACTGGAAACAGCTTTCCATTCGCAAAAACATCCGTCGACTACTACCCTTTGTTTCCTGTCCCTGAACCCATTTTTGATCCAACCTGTCACATTCTCCTATATACCATGGGCTTTCATTTTATCTGCCACCATCTGTCATGACACCCCGAATCACCTGAAACACCGGAATTCTGATATGTTAAGGAAGCTTATCCTCTGCTTGTGTTATAGGTATGGCCTCCTGCAAGCTGCATCACTCTGCTCATCCCCTCTCCCCTGTGGAATCATAGAAATGGACAGCATGGAAGGAGGCCAGTTTGCCTATTGTGTCTGTGCTGGCCAACAAGTAGCCATACACCTCTTTGTCAGTCGCTTTGTAGGTTACAGCATTTCAAGTGCAAATCCCAATTCTTTTCAAATGTTCTGAGGGTTTCTGCATCCACCACCCTTTCAGGCAGTGAGATCCAGATTCCCACCAAACTCTGCTGAAAATATTTCCCCTCAAATCCCCTCTAAACTTCCTACCCCTTATCCTAAATTTATGCCCCCTGGTTTGCATCCCTCAGCCAAGGGCAATAGGGCCTTCCTACCCACTGTCTAGACCCCTTGTAATTTTATACACTTCAATTAGGTCTCCCCTCAGACTCCTCTGTTCAAAACCAAAACAACCCAACTATCCAATCTTTCTTCATAACAAAAATTCTCTAGACCAGGCAATATTCTCATAAATTTCCTCTGTACCATCTCTACTGCAATGACATCTTTCCTAAAATGCGATGACCAGAACTGCACACAGCACTCTAGCTGTGGCTTAACTAGTGTTTTATATCATTGCAGCTTTACCTCCCAGCTCTTATATTCTAGTCCTTAGTTAAAAAGGCAAGTATTTTTGACCATCTTATTCATCTGTCCAGCCACCTCACTGATCTGTGAGCATGCACTCCAAGGTCCTTCTGTTCCTCTACACTTCAGTATCTTACCATATATTGTGTATTGCCTTGCCTTGTTCACCTTCCCCAAAAATATAACCTCACACTTCCTCCAGATTGAACTCCATTTGCCACTGTTCTGCTCACCTGACTAGTCCATTGATATCTTCCTATAGTCAACAGCTTCTTCATTATCAACCACATGGCCAATTTTTGTATTGTCTGCAAACTTCTTAATCATACCCCCTACATTCAAGTCCAAATCATTGATATATACCACGAAAAGCAATGAACGTAGTACTGAAAGGTCTTGAAAATGGATAAAGCCCCAGGCCCGGACAAAATGTATCCTAGGCTGTTAAGGGAAGCAAGACAAGAAATAATGGAGGCTCTGACCATCATTTTCCAATCTTCTCTGGCTACAGGTGTGGTGCAAGAGGACTGGAGGACAGCTAACATTGTACCATTGTTTAAAAAGGAGAAAGGGATAGACCACATAATTGCAGGCCAGTCAGGCTAACCTCAGTGGTGGGAAAATTACTGGAAAAGATTCTAAGGGACAGGATTAATCTTCATTTAGAAAGATACGGATTAATCAAACACAGTCAGCATGGATTTGTTAAGGGAGCAGCAGTAGGCCATTCGGTCCCTATAGCCTGCTCTGCCATTCAATAAGATCTTGGCTAATCTGCTTATGGCCTGAACTCCAGTTTCCTGCCTGCCCCCCATAACCCTTGACTCCCTTGTAGATCAAAAATCTGTCTAACTCAGCCTTGAATATACTTAATGACCCAGCCTCCACTGCTGTCTGAGGAAGAGAATTCGAAAGATTAACGACCCTCTGAGATAAGAAATCAGGAGATCCCTAATTTTGCAACTGTGTCCCTAGTTCTAAGTCCCCCCACAAGAGGAAACACTCTCTCAGCATCTACCCTGTCAACCCCCCTCTAATGAAAGGTCACTGACCTGAAATGTCAACTCTGCTTCTCTCTCCACAGATGCTGCCAGACCTGCTGAGTATTTCCAGCATTTCTTATTTTTATTTCAGATTTCCAGCATCTGCAGTATTTTGCTTTTATTATCCCCTCACAATCTTATATGTTTCAATAAGGTCACCTCTCATTCTTCTAAGCTCTAATGAGTATAGGCCCAACCTTTCCTGATAAGACAACGCCTTCATCCCTGGAAGTAGCCAAGTGAACCTTCTCTGAACTGCTGCCAATGCAAATATATCCCTCCTTAAATAATGAGACCAAAAATTAGACCAGTGTGTCAGTGGCGGGGCGAGTGAATGTTTATGGATGGGGTGCCAGTCAAGTGGGTTGCTTTGTCCTGGATGGTGTCGAGCTTCTTGACTGCTGTTGGAACTGCACCCATCCAGGCAAGTGGAGAGTATTCCATCAAACTCTTGACTTGTACCTTGTAGATGATTGTCATGTTTTGGGGAGTCAGGAAATGAGTTACTTGCCACAGGATTCCTAGCCTCTGACCTGCTCTTGTAGCCATGGTATTTATATGACTACTCCAGTTCAGTTTCTGGTCAATGGTAGCCCGCAGGATGTTGATTCAGCGATTGTAATGCCGTTGAATGTCAAGTGGAGATGGTTAGATTCTCTCTTGTTGGGGAATGGTCATTGCCTGGCACTTGTGTGGCACAAATGTAATTTGCCACTTACTGGTCCAAGCCTGGATATTGTCCAGGTCTTGCTGTATTTGCACATGGACTGCTTCAGTATCTGAGTCATCGTGAATGGTGCTGAACAATTTGCAATCATCAATGAACATCCCCACTTCTCACTTTATGACTGAAGGAAAGTCATTGAAGCAGCTGAAGATAGTTGGGCCTAGGAACTACCCAGAGGAACTGCTGCAGTGATGTCTTGGAGCTCAGATGATTGACCGCCAACAACCACAACCATCTTCCTTTGCACTAGGTATGATTCCAACCAGCGGACAGTTTTCCCCCCGATTCCCATTGACTCCAGTTTTGCTAGGGCTCCTTGATGCCATATTTGGTCAAATGCTACCTTGTTGTCAAAGGCAGTCACGTTCCTCACCTCTTGAGTTCAGCTCTTTTATCCATGTTTGAACCAAGGCTGTAATGAGGTCAGGAGCTGAGTGGCCCTGGTGGAACCCAAACTGAGCATCACTGAGCAGGTTATTGCTAAGCAAGTGCCGCTTGATAACACTGTCAATCACTTCCATCACTTTACTGATAATCGAGAGTAGACTGATGGAGTGGTAATTGGCTGGGTTGGATTAGTCCTGCTTGAGGACATACCTGGGCAATTTTGCACATTGCAGGGTAAATGCCAGTGTTGTAGCTGTACTGGAACAGCTTGTCTAGGGGCAAGGCAAGTTCTGGAGCACAGGTCTTCAGTACTATTGCTGGAATGTTGTCAGGGCCCATAGCCTTTGCAGTATCCACTGTCTTCAGTCGTTCCTTGATATCACGCGGAGTGAATCGAATTGGCTGAAGTCTGGCATCTGTAATGCTGGGGATTTCAGTAGGAGGCTGAGATGGATCATCAACTCAGCACTTCTGGCTGAAGATTGTTGCAAATGCTTCTGCCTTATCGTTTGCACTGATGTGCTGGGCTCCCCCATCATTGAAGATAGGGATATTTGTGGAGGCACCTCCTCCAGTTAGTTGTTTAATTGTCCACCACCATTCACGACTGTACTCCAGGGGTCAGTGCTGTTCTCTGTAGTTCTAGATTATTTGGACTTGGGTGTGGGCAACACCACCTCAGAATTTGCTGATGATGCACAAGTAGGAGCGTTGGCTAACAGTGAGGCAGTTTGTAAAATCCATGGGGAAGACAACCAGGAATAGCTGTCCCTCCTATTGGCCGATTTGAATCATTTTTACCAAAAGTGAAATAGCAGAGGTAATGCAGGGCCCAAGAGATCAGAAAAGAGAGGAACATATATCTTTTGTAAAATAGTGACAGGAAAGCAAACATTAAGAAATTTCTGTGCATGACACTGGTTTGTGAATTATATGTGGAATCTGAAGTAACCTTAAATTTGTCAATGGCTTTATTTAATGTCACTCTTGTGCTACGTGGGTATTTCAGAGCTCTGGAAAAATCTCAATTAAGAGAGGTAGATATATCCGATAAAAATCAAACTTCTTGAATTGGAAACATTCCCAAATTTTAATTCAATAAGTGGGCTTATTTCCCTCTTTTCATTGAGTCTGTTCTCTGTTCCATTCTTCTGTAGTGCCATTGACTCTAGATTCTGACACTGCACACTGGAACCTCCTAATCTTCAACAATATGACCAGCGTCACATACAGCCACGATTTGAAGAAACCAACTATAACAACCTCACGATTCAGTGTCCATCCCTTCGTTCTGGCCAATCAAGGGTTCTCCTCAGGAATACACTACTGGGAAGTCTTTGTGGGATGCAAGGCTGACTGGATCTTAGGGGTGACCAAACAGTCTGTGAAACGCAAGACGCCAATCTCGCTATCACCTCAAGATGGTTTATGGACTTTGGAGAAAAAAGTCAAGCACTATGTGGCAAACTCTGTGCCTCATGTAGTAATCTTTTCAAGGTTAAAGCCCAGAAAAGTTGGAGTTTACCTCGACTACGAAGCCGGACAGGTGTCCTTTTACAACGCTGATGAAATGCACCTCATGTATACATTCAAAGATACGTTCACAGAGACACTGTATCCCTTGTTCAGCCCAGGTGTTGGTTTCATACCACTGAGAATAATCCATGTAAATCCTTGAAAGAGTAATGTGAAGTAAATGCAGTGACAAAAAGCCGGAAAACATTTGAAGCTGCCTGTGTGCCTATTGAAGATAATATAAACTGTGTCTATATAAGAATGCCTGGATCACAGCAGCATGCAACTCAACTGCTAATATGTTAACATTTCTTTTATTAATTGCTTTGTTTTTGCCTCTCTCTTTCTGTCCTTCCATCCCATACATCACGCCATACCTCTGACCCGGAAAGCAGGCAGGTGATCTACCCTTCGGCCTCTGCCAATGGCTGTCTGTGACAGCCATTGGGAGTTGTGTAAGAATGGCTTGACCTTCAGTTTTTCCTCTGTCTGTAGGGAAGTGTCGAGCCTTGGTTCATTGTGTCCTCCTGACATCTTACCCAAGATCAGGAAATCATGGTGTAAAGAATCATATACACAAGCCAAGCACTTGCATTCATTCTGTACCTGCACAGATCTATTCTCCAAAGTGTAATTTCTCTTAATATAGTATCTATTGGGCATCCTGTAACTCCTGTATGGAATACACCTGTATAACATTTTTTAAAAATGATGTAGAACACTGAAACCAGACAATGAATTGAAACCTTTGATAACTTGCTACTCATGGGTATTGTGGTTTTGATAATTGCAGTATCTTAGTACAACCCTGATGTAGAGATAACACTTTAATGTGGCTTTAATCAATAAACCATCGTGCATGTGTGCATGTGTGTTTATAAGCTGAGTCTTCTCCTATTTTGATCCTGGCCATTTATTCTGCAGTTGGGCCATTGTTCTGCTACATTGCCCTGGCAACATCACTCAAAACAAAAACTCTTATTGAATTAATGCGCCATCAATTGCCTTCTGCTTGGAACAGTCATTTCCCATTGGAAGCAGACAGAGAGGCACGCATCCAGCATGCTGCCTGGATTGGACTAACCCCAAACCCATGAGTTGAAAATGTAAACTATTATGATTCTAACACACAATTTCCTGCAAAATGAAAGCCAGTACTTTTAATAGAAAATTGAAATGGGTATCTGTCGATATTTACTTTCATTTGGTTGTTCAAATCCTGTAAGCAATAAACACTTCAGATATTTATCAACCTTCCCCATTCTGAGTTGTTCTAAGTGACAGTAAATTTATTGTTTTCGTTACTGTGTTCACCTGCAAAACGGAGAACCATTGTCATAAGCACGATTCCCTTGATAAAACATTTGTTCCATATAAGAATTTTGTGGAAAACTTTTCTTGTTAATTAAAAATAAATACTTATTTGCTGATTTAATGGCAGCTAGTTTTTTGGGCATGGCTGCCAAAATTCAACATCTCACACAAAGACAGCAATCAATTCAGGACGCCCACCAGGAGTTAAAATAACCCACCCCCACTTTGATATAACTGAGAAACCTAAGCAGAAAAAGGCTGTTTCCTCGTCCCCCGACAGGTTGGGCATTTGTTCCCGCAACCAAAATGCATCTACCTCATTTGGGGGTGTTCCAGGATCCATTTTAAACTAATGTGGCAGGGGGATGGGAACCAACTGAGGTCAGTTGACAGTAAGGAGGTAGTAACAAAAGCCTGTA
The DNA here is from genome assembly GCF_036365525.1 of Heterodontus francisci. Lineage (NCBI taxonomy): Eukaryota > Metazoa > Chordata > Chondrichthyes > Heterodontiformes > Heterodontidae > Heterodontus > Heterodontus francisci. The sequence goes on from NC_090403.1 coordinate 19,859,375, forward strand.
AGGAACTAGATAATGAAGTCAGTGTGACTAAGGGGAAGAGCAGGCAGGGAGCAGATGATGAATATAAAGGGACTGGTGGTCTGAGGTGCATTTGTTTTAATGCAAGAAGTGTAGTAGGTAAGGCAGATGAACTTAGGGTTTGGATTAGTACCTGGGAGTATGATGTTATTGCTATTACTGAGACTTGGTTGAGGGAAGGGCATGATTGGCAACTAAATATCCCAGGATATCGATGCTTCAGGCGGGATAGAGAGGGAGGTAAAAGGGGTGGAGGAGTTGCATTACTGGTCAAAGAGGATATCACAGCTGTGCTGAAGGAGGGCACTATGAAGGACTCGAGCAGTGAGGCAATATGGACAGAACTCAGAAATAGGAAGGGTGCGGTAACAATGTTGGGGCTGTACTACAGGCCTCCCAACAGCGAGCGTGAGATAGAGGTACAAATATGTAAACAGATTATGGAAAGATGTAGGAGCAACAGGGTGGTGGTGATAGGAGATTTTAATTTTCCCAACATTGACTGGGATTCGCTTAGTGTTAGAGGTCCAGATGGAGCAGAATTTGTAAGGAGCATCCAGGAGGGTTTTCTAGAGCAGTATGTAAATAGTCCAACTCGGGAAGGGGCCATACTGGACCTGGTGTTGGGGAATGAGCCCGGCCAGGTTGTTGAAGTTTCAGTAGGGGACTACTTTGGGAATAGTGATCACAATTCCGTAAGCTTTAAAATACTCATGGACAAAGACGAGAGTGGTCCTAAAGGAAGAGTGCTAAATTGGGGGAAGGCCAACTATACCAAAATTCGGCAGGAGCTGGGAAATGTAGATTGGGAGCAGCTGTTTGAAGGTAAATCCACATGTGATATGTGGGAGGCTTTTAAAGAGAGGTTGATTAGCGTGCAGGAGAGACATGTTCCTGTGAAAATGAGGGATAGAAATGGCAAGATTAGGGAACCATGGATGACAGGTGAAATTGTGAGACTAGCTAAGAGGAAAAAGGAAGCATACATAAAAGGTCCAGGCGGCTGATGAAAGACGAAGCTTTGAAAGAATATCGGGAATGTAGGACCAATCTGAAACGAGGAATTAAGAGGGCTAAAAGGGGTCATGAAATATCTTTAGCAAACAGGGTTAAGGAAAATCCCAAAGCCTTTTATTCATATATAAGGAGAAAGAGGGTAACTAGAGAAAGGATTGGCCCACTAAAGGACAAAGGAGGAATGTTATGCTTGGACTCAGAGAAAATGGGTGAGATTGTAAACGAGTACTTTGCATCGGTATTCACCGAGGAGAGGGACATGACGGATGTTGAGGTCAGGAACAGATGTTTGATTACTCTAGGTCAAGTCGGCATAAGGAGGGAGGAAGTGTTGGGTATTCTAAAGGGCATTAAGGTGGACAAGTCCCCAGGTCCGGATGGGATCTATCCCAGGTTACTGAGGGAAGCGAGAGAGGAAATAGCTGGGGCCTTAACAGATATCTTTGCAGCATCCTTAAACACGGGTGAGGTCCCGGAGGACTGGAGAATTGCTAATGTTGTCCCCTTGTTTAAGAAGGGTAGCAAGGATAATCCAGGTAATTATAGACCGGTGAGCCTGACGTCAGTGGTAGGGAAGCTGCTGGAGAAGATACTGAGGGATAGGATCTATTCCCATTTGGAAGAAAATGGGCTCATCAGTGATAGGCAACATGGTTTTGTGCAGGGAAGGTCATGTCTTACCAACTTAATAGAATTCTTTGAGGAAGTGACAAAGTTGATTGATGAGGGAAGGGCTGTCGATGTCATATACATGGACTTCAGTAAGGCGTTTGATAAGGTTCCCCATGGCAGGCTGATGGAGAAAGTGAAGGCGCTTG